>NC_054598.1:33778041-34088374 GCF_004785595.1 Juglans microcarpa x Juglans regia | reverse complement strand
TTTGTTAGATCTATTTTATAATAAAAATACTTTTAAAATTTAACATACTGCATAAAACTATATCAATTTATAAATTTATTTTTATATAATTTATTTATAGCTAAAATATCAAGAGATAATACCAACTAGTTGCAAGGCAAGCCATAATATATATTAGGTAGAATGTATTATACAAGAGTCAATCAATCCAATTAATAATCGCAATCCTATTATGATGTTTATAATATAATAACTTCCAACCATCTAAAAGGTCTGTGCATTATAAGACACTACAATTACTCGAAATTATTAGTTTTCTATTTAATTCATGTCCATATTCGTACTTAACATATAATCATGTGTAAAAATAAATTTAGGTCTCGTTTGATTATACAGATGAGATATGATAAAAGTAGAATAAAATACTGTTAGAATATAATTTTTTATTATTATTTTTATTTTGAAATTTGAAAATATTGAATTGTTTATTATATTTTATGTGAGAGTTTAAAAAAATTGTAACAATTATATGAGAGGAAATAGTTTGTATATCCAAACGAGACCTTAAAATTTTTTGCGTGTGCATTTCCTTTGCATATTCCATTGATGTCCCCGCGCGTGTGATGCACATGAACAATTTTGCCACCATTACACTACTAACAAGCTTCTTCTTCTTCTTCTTTTTCTTTTTTTTTTTTTTTTTTCTAATCAAGCTTGATATATATTAGAGTAAAAGATACAAGATGTTCAAGGTGGATCAAACAGAAAATATCTAAAAAAGCTATTTAAGGGTATGCAGCTCTCTTTCTTCTTCACATGATCAAGACATGATGGCTAAAATATGGTGAATTTCTCATAAATTAAGTAATTACTATGATGTATTATGTATGCGGTATCTATCATGATCTTAAGGCTCAAAAGCTTAACCAAATTCATATCTAATAATATTGGAATTTGTAAATAATGATTGGATCACTGTTAACAATTGATATGACAGTCCTAGAATTGTTGAATACTGATTTAATTAGATCATAATAATCATGTGGTTACCTCATTCTCTCAGTGGCACTCAGATTTATTTATTTACGGGCTAGGCAAGATCCTGTGATGAATGCGACCAATTTCAGAGAAGACATTTTCGTTTTGCGGTACTTAATTTCTTGTGACTATGGACTTGCATACAAGGTAATATATAGAGTAATGTCATTATTATGACTGCTAATTTATATCACTCATTTTGTCTCTTGACGTGAAACTATAGTATGGTATCACGTGATGTAGCAAGATGCTATAAATTAAGAGATTTACTAGTATTTCTCCTCCGTTTAATAAATGAGGAGGCTTGGCTGCCTTGACGAGAAGATGGACAACTCATATTTTTAATTATGTCTCATTTAATTATACAGGTAAGATGAGATGAGATGAAAATTAAATAAAATATTATTAAAATATATTATTTTAATATTATTTTTATTTTAAAATTTAAAGAAATTGAATTCTTTCTTTTATGTGAAAATTTTAAAAAAATATATAATAATTAAATAAAATAAATTAAAATAATCTGTGTAACGAAAGAAATCCTTGGGATTCAATTTGTACTAAAAATGGATAATAAATTAGGGATAAAAGAAGAGAAAAGGACGTGGGAGGGTATTATTGTAAAGAGGGGACCACGGGTCGAAAAGCTGCAGCGAGGTAAGCGGGAGCAATAATTTGGAAGAAGTACGACCGTCTTGAGTTCTGTGTCTACCAACGACAAGGAGACCGAGAGATTAAAATCTTTAAAATAAATAAATAAAAACTCAATTCCCCAGGGGCCCACTTCTCAAACATTATATTTTTTTTAATAATAATATTTAAATAATATATTTCACAATACATATTATAAAATAAAGATATTTTTAAAAAATAATGTTATTTCTATAAGTTAATTTATAAAAATAACATTTTGTTTGAAATATTATTATATAAAATATTATAAAAAGTGATATGTATTTATTTATTTTTGAGAAAACATTATAGTTGAATTGGCATTTGTTGTACAATTAATTAATTATTATATTTCTCGAAATAAGTAAATAAAGAAATGTGATACTATAAAGAGAGATTTGTATTCGTAACTCATTTCAATTCATTTTAACTCATTTCAACTCATTTCATTATTATTTATTATTTATTATTCATTAATTTTTATTCACAATCTATCTCACTACTATTCATAACTTATTTCACTACTATTTACAATCTATCTCAACTCATTTTCAAAACATCTAAAGCTGTCAGGTGAGTGTTACTACGAGTGTTATTTATCTGCAAATGAGAGCAGCACTACAAGCTAATCAGAAGCAAAGACGCCATTACTTTGCCCTCAGGACCCCAACTATAACTACAAAACCCAACCCTACACCTCGTAAAGACTAGAGACCCCTAACAACCTCATTTTATATATATATATATATATATATATATATATATATATATATATATATGAGTAATGATACAAGAATAATTATTTTTATTATATTTTATTTAATTATAATTATATATATAAGGCTGTCAATTTTTTTTTTTTGATAGTCTTGATCTTTTGAGAAATGCTATAAATACAGAGATTTTATAAAGATAAACTAATAAATTAATGTAATTTCATATAATACGTTAGATCTATTTTAAAATAAAAATTATTTTATAATCTAATATACTACATCAAAGCATATCTATTTATAAACTTACTCTTTTAGTATTTGAAGTATTTCTTTAGATTGTATATAACAGTTAGTTGCTTTGATCATAACCACATTTTATTATAAGAATATTATGCATCAGTTACTATTCACATCTCACACTCCACATTTATCGTTTTTTCATAGGGTGTGAGGTATTTTTTATAGAAAATATTTTTCTCATCAGCTACTATTCACCATCTCATAATCTGCACCCTATGAAAAACACTTCAGCATATTATGAAAAACACATTATATCTTATAAAAGATATTCTCACATCTTATAAAAAATATCCCACATTATGAAAAACCTATATAATTGAGGTGTGTGAGGAATTTGATTTTTACCAAATCTCGTTCAAAAGACAATAAAGTATGGTTATATGATAATTGGGAAATTTTGCATCCAAATTGCAAAGCTTGGAAAATTGGAATCTTTGTAAAGACTCAATGACATGACATCAAAGATTAGACTAGACTGTAAGGCAGGTCATTCTCCTGAAGGTTATACACGTCAGAAGCCAACGAGATTCACGAGATGTTCCACATGAATATGGTAAATAATACGATTATAGATCCAGATAAGATATCTTTCAATTTCTGTAAAGATATGGATTATTCAATGTTTAATTTCGTTTAGAAAGTATATCCCATTAATCACAGCAGATCTTAAGAACACATTGGAAAATGCACAAAAGAATCTGAATCTGAGAGGGACGTAAGAGATCGTACACAGAATCCCTCCGTTTCATCATCATAAAGCGACCGTAGTGATTGTTTTACCGTATCTCTGCCGAGTAAAGCCACGACTGGGGCAAGGTTTCCCGTGACACTTTTAACCTGTGTAAGGAAAAAAAAAATCATGGCTTTGCATCCTCAGCTCCCCACCGCTCTGTAGTCCTCCACTCCTCACCCATTTTGGCATCTTTTGTCTCTCTTTCTCTCTCTCCCACTCCCCTGATCAGTTTTCTCGCTATAATAATAATCACGGGCGCAACTTCCCATTGCACTTCAGCCTTCTCCCTCCTCTTTCTCTCTGTGTAGAGCTCGTCACTATTCCTAGCAGACTTTATACTACTAACACGCGTTGGGTAATCGGTGTTCGAGAAAATGCCAGGTTCAGTTTCATTTTTGAGGCAGTTAAGTGGAAGGGAGGCTTGGAAATCAACGTCCAGCAGGTGGGGTGGGGTTAGAAAGTTTAGTGGTGGTGGTGTTGGGAGTGGAAATAGCGGGTGTGAGGGAAGTTTGAAGCAAATGGAAGGGCTCAACATGTATGGAGTTGAGAATGGTGGGATGGTTGTGAGGAAAAGAGTGATGGTGGTGGTGGATCAGACCTCACATTCGAAGAATGCAATGATGTGGGCACTCAACTATGTAGCCAACAAGGGTGATTTGTTCACTCTTCTTCACATCATTCCTCCTTCAAGTAGGGGTTCCGAAAGGGCTTCCGAGTCTTCTTATTCTCCTTACCTGGCCAACTCTCTTGGCTCTCTTTGCAAGGCTTGTAGACCTGAGGTGTGTATTTATCCAAATTTTTAAAGGTTAAGTTCGAGTGAGAATATTGAATGTTTCCTGATCTTTTTTAATCTTTTCAGTGTCAATAAAATACAGAGCTAGCTAGCTCGTATGGGTATTGCATTATCGTTTCCATCATGAATCTACTTTCTGTCTTTGATAGATCCCATATGTTGAGAAAAGAGGCTAGCATTCTTACTGTATTTGAAAGATCCTACCTGGTTTTCCTCTCTTACCTTCCAAATCTTTTCAAAAGAGGGAAGTATTTTCGACTTTTTAATTTGTTTTTTCTTTTTGTTTTACCCCTTTTTAATATCAAAGCCTCTTTTCTCTTCTTTAGATGGAGAAGAGGAGGAATAATTTTGTCAGCTTCAGTTTACTTTCATCTTTTTCTTTTTCTTTTTCTTTTTTCTTTGCAGAATGGGATTATGCATTTTTTTTTTCCAGATGCTTTTCAGTTTTCCTATCAGTAGTCTTTTTTCTTTTCCACAGAGAGAGAGAGAGAGAGAGAGAGAGAGAGAGGGCCTAGAGTTTCTGTCTCCTCCAACTAGAATTTGCATTTACATGCTTGACTGGGTGTAATATTCAGGTGGAAGTAGAGGCGCTGGTTATTCAAGGGCCAAAACTGGCAACAGTGATGAGCCAAGTGAAGAAACTGGAAGTGTCTGTGCTGGTGCTGGGCCAGAAGAAGCCATCTTCAATTATCAGCTGGTGGGTCAAATCTAAACCGTCTGATCCTCCTCTTCCCCCACCTTTGATGTCTTGAATCTTTTGATCTTTCGATTATCCTATCATCATTTACTAATTGTGTGGTCTAAGCAGTTTTTGTGGGACCAGCAGCACAGAAGAGTTTGTGGAGCAGTGCATTAACAATGGGGAGTGCTTGACTATAGGAGTGAGGAAGCAGAGCAGAGGCATGGGCGGCTACCTAATCAGCACCAGATGGCAGAAGAATTTCTGGCTCTTGGCTTGATCTTCAGAGACTCCTTAATCAGTTATCAATGTCAAAAAAGAAATATACACGGGAAGGCAGCATCTAATGTTATTAGCTTCTAAGCTCAAGGCCATGTAACTACTAACTAGATCTCTCTTTGTAATAATTAATTGAAACTGACCCCTTCCCCTTTTTCTTTCCGTCTCATACTGGATGACCAACTTAATCATGCCTTTTTCTGTTTTTCTTCACGTTTCCATAATTGCTGGGGAATGCAGTTAACTAAAAGGATCATTTCAACAGAGAAGGAAGAATAATTATATTGACAAGCTTGCAAATTTAAGTTTAATTTGCAAGGTTTAAGCTTTCCTTGCAAATTAAACTTTGTCATGTCAACCAAAGTGTATTCTAGCATCGATTTGCATGCAGAAAGACTTCGAAAGGAATGCATCTGAGTCTTTTGAGTCTTGATCAGAATAGATGGGCTGAAACTTGGACACACAAGAATCAGGGAGGCTGGCAGGGGATGGGGCTTTGAGTCAAAACAACAATATTACAAGCAGCCAATTGAACTACGATTCACTCCTGGAAACTTTGTGTTAACAGGTTATCTATCATGCTTGTTAACACTCAAGGGCATGTTCCAAATCACCCTCCAAGGCAAACCCCTATTTGGACGATTCTTGTATCCTAATCCGACAGTTCAATTAGGACTGCTCCGGCTTCAACAATGTATCAAGCACTTGTCAATGCTAGTAAATGTTAAGGGGATGGATACAAGCATTGTCTCATTATTATTTTTTTATTTGACACCATAGCCCCCAAGGTCCTATAAGGTGAGAGGCTAAAAGCATATGTGAATTCAATGGCAAACTATAATCCAAATGCATTCAAGTAAAAATTATATATGACAACCTATGATAAGCTGTAAAAGGTTTCTAGTTCTTAGATGAAAAAAGATTATATTAAAAATTTCAAGTGAACTAATGCATTCAACTTCATCTCAAAGTCAAACTTTGTCATCTATTTTATCATTTACAAGCGGAAGCAGCTCCATCAGATTCCGCGGTGTTCGGGGTGTTCGAGGAGTCCCTGGCGGCTGTTGTGAGAGCATGTGCCTCACATACCCGTAGAACGTACATCCAACAAGGGTAATGGCACATCCAACAGCATTTAAACCCGAAATTGGGTTTCGGAATATCAGCCATGAAACAAGGACAGCAACTGCAACCTGTACATAACCAACATGACAACATAAATCATTAAAGTTGAATAAGGAAGATATTGGTTGCATAAATCCAGTCAACCAATCAATGGAGTGCGTGCAACATTGGGGCATATGCTAAAGAATTCTTAGTTGGAACCATTTATAAAAAGGAAAATGATTTACCCACAACATTTTGTATAACACATTGTACAATGTGTTAAATAAGGGGTATTTTTGTAAAACATTTTATAAAAGTAACATAATTTTACAAAAATACCCCTCATTTATAAAAATTCCAGGATTCAAGTCAAGAACCACCACATCTAGGCGTCAACATGTGAAGATATTATGATAACATTGATAATAGTGAGAATATACATAAGACTGCTCAAATTATCTGTGTGCTAAATTGATCTCACCTTCAAGTTTCCAGCAACGTTAAATGTGACAGCAGTAGTGGAGTGAATCACGTAAAAGATGGAGAAGTTGAGACAGAAAGCCATCACCCCAGAGCTGAAGATAATGACGAGGGATGAAGAAACAGACTGGTGGGTTTGAAGCCATTCCAAGACTCCATTACCTTCGAGTAGCATTGCAGGTACTGCCAGTATCATGGTTGCAAAAGGTGCCATATAGTACACTGTGTTGATGCTAATCCAACCAAAAATAAAAATCAATTTAACTAATAAATAAAACCAAATGACAGACCCTCCCACCCCACCAAACACACATAGTACTGACTCTCACATGCTTAAATTGGAGTATAGGCACGGAATAAAAAAGACTATAAAATAATTTTTATTTTTATGATCAACTTAATTGCAGAAAGGAAAGAGGAAGAAATATTAGAATTTTGATATGTTGTGACGGTTTACTATTGGAGGGACAACCCCTTCACGTTAAGCATCAGATCAGACTAATAAGTGACCTTATGCTGCTTCAATCCAGAATATGCAAATACTATCAATTACCAACTACGAAGAGAAATCCAGCACATAATCAAATACCTCAAGTATCCAAGATTCACTGTTTTATTCAGAATTCATTGTTCACTCAATTTTTTACCTCCTCAAACCACCACTCCTTTTGAAGATAACCACCAAAACTACCAAAGTTTTCATTTTAGCACCCACTTTAAAATACAAGTTGCAATTTGCCACTTTAATAAGATCGGACAAGTTGGCAAATTCACACCTTATGTTTCGAATTGGGGGCTAACAACTTTTTTAGTTTGGGGATGATATTGCAAAAGGAGTGATAGTTTGACAAGATAAAGTGTAATTTTATCAAAAAAAAAAAAAAAAAAGGAAAAAGAAAGAAAGAAAATATATACACGTATAAAACATCATAAACATCCCATATAAACTCATTAGTTCGCTTCTAGGCATCAATGTTGCCAATGTTTTTCAACATCACAATGAATGATGGATATGGAGTTGTCAATTATAAAACTATTATTGTTCACATGGAAGTCAATCTACTGTGGTAATGGGAAGAATCTGTTTCCACAGCTTTTAAATGCTGGAGATGTTGCTGTAGAGCACCAAAAAGAAGGTATTTATGGGAGATTAAAAAAATGAAAGAATGAGATGCACAAGTTCCTAATGCTAAAAAATGAAAAGCGGCATTACCATAATTCATGAACAGTTTATCTTTTAGTTATCAAGCTGTATTGGATAGAACAACTAATCAGTTTGAAACACCACTCACAAGTCATGGCCTAGGAAGAGTCTAGAGCACAAATCATGTGAGATGTTATCCATTAAATTACAAAAAACCCCAAGGGGTTGGCCCAAGTGGTGAAGGCCTTGGTCTTGGGGTATCACTCCCTTCAAGGTCCAAGGTTCAACACTTTATGGGTGCAAACAATCATTTGGGGCCACACACCCTGGCAAAATTTCATTCATGGACAATGAAACGTATCAGCAAAACAAACTATATATTCCTACAGTAATTTTCAAACTTATTTATTGCCGGTACTGCCCAAGCTTCTCCAGCATCTAACAGAATCTACTTTAGGCTGTCATTGCCTGATTAGGAGGCAGGCAATAGGTGGTGTACTACATGAGGCCACACCTAGGTTTGAACACAATGACCAAGAAAAGACCCCACATACTTTTCACTATCCAATGCACATGGAAGCACTGACATTGATGGAATCAATCTAAAGACATTCAACTTCATAATGCAACACAAGGTGAGTCACACATCAGATATTGCATAGACGGTCTATGGATTGGATAATAATAAACCAAAGACTATCGTGCATTGATTAAAATGCAATAGGAACAAAGACACTACCTGTCAAATTTGTATCCATGTAACAGTGATTCTGCAAGGATAGTTTTTGTGGAAGTAGCAAGACAGCCAAATAAGGCAGCACAGAATCCAAACATATTAAAACTAAGCTCCGTTACTGATGTGAGAAGAATTCCTCCAACAATGGGAATCAAAGAAGCCCAAATTCTCCAGTCGAAGTATTTTTTCCAAACAAGCCACTGCAAAACAACTGTTCATATATTCATCTATGAGCGGTGCTACTCTGCCGCCCGAGTAGCACCGCTCGGTTTGACCGCTAGTTGTAAAACTAGTTTTTTTTTTTTTTTTCATTTTTCTATTCACATTTTTTTAATGTATTTAAATATTTAAAAAAAATACATCAATACATTTAAAATCACTTTCTTCATCAGTCGGTAAAAAAAAAAAAAAACCGAGCGGTCAAACCGAGCGGTATCATTTGGGCGGCATAGTAGACTTTTCCTTCATCTATATCAGATCCAATCATGGCTTAGCTTAAGAATTATTCTTAAAGGCAAGGACATAGAAATAAATTAGGTTATCAACACTTGAACCTGACCTGTAGTAGCTGGAGTGAACGACTTAATTGTTTGCATAAATGAAACTGGGATGTAACGTAAGCTCACATTCCCCAGCACAATGTTAATACAGAACACAAATGACATGGGAAATATTCTCCTCCAGCGATCTTCAGGGTCAACCACTATCAGTGGTTTAAGCTTCAGCACCTTAATCACGAGGTATGCTCCAATGGCCGAGCAGATGAAATGAATACACGATACTGATAGAGGAAACTTAAAATCCAGTTTCTGTAAGAAGAAATTAGTTCAGATATCACATAAACTATGGTGGTCACCACAAAAGTGGCAAGGATCAAGCAAAATACATCTTCAACTATTGTTGGTTGCAATGATAGGGAAAAATAACTACTTAGTAAATAAGGGAATGATTGAATTTGGATACCTTGGCATCCAATTGTCAAAAGCTATTTGGATCGATGAATATAGTGACGAAACCAGTTAAAGTAAAGTTGAACTCTTCCATTGAAAAAGGAGAACGACTCATTATCAGGTTTTGAGCCAAATAAAACAGCACGTGGTCAGGAGAGCATATAAGCATCCCACTCCTCAAAACAAATGAAATTATCAAATCCACAAGATAGTTTAACTTAAATCTGAAATTAACAAAACCCAGTAACAAACTTCATCTTGCAACGTTTGTGAGACAGAATCTTATTGCATGTGCCAAATTTAAGCACAGTTTTGAAAAAATTAGAAAGGAAAGGCAGGCATTGCCTGCCATGAAACATGTACACCCACGCTATAACAGGGTTATTATGACAGATGGTTCTCCCCCAACCAAGACCTAATTGGCCCCTCAGCAAGTTACTCTGCACAACTTTTGGAAAGTATCCCTTGGAAATATAAAGTTAGAGAAAAAAATAAGGGTGCAAAAGAAAACAAAATAATATGATTTGGAATCACAAGGTATTGCATATGATCCACTATGTCCAACAACCTTAGCTTAAGATTCTTATCATGTTCCACTATGAAGGTGTGAACCAACAACCAATCCAAAAATCAGAATTGAGATTTTAAAGGTTTCCAAGCTGCATGCTGAATTAAATAAAAACATGTTTTTCAGTCATCACTTCTATCTCGTTTTTAAAAGATAAAAGGCATTACGTAAGCAGCTGAACCCATCAAGTTATCCGACATAAAACGATTGTGATCTACTGCTCTTCAAAAATAAAATTATAAAAACATGGAATTCGACTGTTACTGGCAAGGAATTTTGAGACATGAATACCCCTTGGTGGTATAATAATACAGATTGATACAAAGAAAAAGCAGACTACAACTTCATCAACAAAAGATTTTAGGGCCCCGTATCACCAATAATTTTCAAATAATATATAATGGGAATTGAAACAGAACTGTTGCAAAATATTCGAGTATGAAGGAGAAATCTAAAGAGACATATCCTAAGCACGTGAAGTCTCCAGTTACCATCCTCCCTCATGATTTTTCCTCAATAATCACGTACTAGAGCGTCAACAGAAAAAATAAATAAATATGATCACTAATTTTACATCCACAGATCTATTTATATATCTCTCCTTTCCAATACTCCCCCCCCCCCCCCCCCCCCCCCAAATTTTGGCAATTCTCCTCCCCCAGCCGCAGGGGCAGGAATGCTCTCTTTGAAAATCGAAGACGTGTATTTTGTATCCCACGTGCTTCCATAAAATTCAATCAACCTAGCGGTTCCCCGCATAAAAAATTCTTAATTGTCTATTTGGAACTGCCCGCATAGAAAATTCTACGAAACTTCAAAATTCAGAAATTAGTGAAAAGTAAAAGAAAAAACAGTAAGAGTACTGTAATTTTCCCTACCAAAACAAAAATATCATTGTTTTGGAACCAAAATACAAGCGAACGCATCTGATTTCTTTTTTGATAAGGAACACATCTGAATTCTACAATAAGATTGAATTGAAAAAAATCAAAAACCCAAATCCAGAAATGAAAATTGAATTCAGAACATGAAAACGAAAAGGCAAAATAAATTAAGGGAAATGGGAAACGGACCTGAAAGATCCACTTGTTCATGATGATAACAGTGACGTTGAAACCCCACCATTGTAGAATTGCTAACAGAGATCTAAACACGGTCCACTGCAACAACTTAGTCTCCTCCATCACACACTCTCTTTCTCCCTCCCCCGTCTATTTCTCCCAAATCACTAGAGAAAATCCCAAAAACGCACCTCAAGTTCCCAAATCCCAAAGCCCCTCTAGCCCTGGGAACAGAAATGGCCAAACAGAGCGAGAGACAAGAGAAATGGGAAACTGGGTCGACTCTTTTTATAGTTTAGAAACGTGAAGGAGGGTGTACAGATGAACTTGCCTATTGTAGTCTCCCATGTGAGATTTGTGTTTATAGCTCTCTCTCTCTCTGTATTGAAAATTCTAAACGTTTTTCCGGGCCGTGCGTCGCACTGACTCACGCCATGGAAATAATGTGTGCTGCCTTTTTGTGTGGTAAAGGGTCCCACTCCATCTCTAGGGCACCGTGGGGCCCACTTCGTAGGTGGTCAGAAAATCGCAGCCATTCAGTGTATATACTTTCTGAGGAAGGTCGGGATTGACCAACTTGAATTTTCAACCTTTTCGATGGCTCGACTCGGCTAGGCTAGAAGACCTTTGAAGACCGAAATTCAATGGTTGATTAAAATCGCCTATGGGGGCGACACTTGGACTTTGACTCTGATCCTTCGGTTACGGTTAATTGGTCTTAAAATGGGATTAAATTTAATAGGAAACTGTGACCAATGACCGTCATCATGATTCATAGCCCCAATTAATTTCGGCATAATCATGATTTAGTGAGACACAAAATTATCTCATTTTATTTTATTTTTAAATATAATTTAAATACAAAATTTTAAATTAATCATTACAATTTTTTTAAATTAATAATTACAATTTTTTTTAAACTTCCAAATAAAAAATAATTTTACCTTTTTTAAGTCTCTCAATAAAAATAATATTATAAAATTATATTATTACAATATTTTAACTTTATAATATTTTTAATTCTATATTTTCTCTCTCTTTTTCTAAAATTTAAAAAATATTTAATTCAAATTATCTCACCACTATTCACAAATTATTTTATTACTATTTACAAAATTTTCATTTAATCTCACTTACCAAACAAGCCTTAGTTGCAATTTAGATCCAATATTCTCCTTTGAAAAAGATTACAGTCGTAAAGATAATTTATTAAAATAAATTTATAAACTAACATAATTTTGTATTAAATTAAGGTCTATTAGATCATGGTATTAAGGTTGGGTCAAGTGAACACAATTTTGAATGGACAAAACCAACATGGAAAGTATATTTTAATTATAAAAAAGAGTGCGGCTATACATCAATTACACTCTTCGCACATCTCATTGATTTCTTTTTTTTTTTTTTTAACTCAATATATAAGATGTGTTGTGATTATAAGTTGATCTAAATAATTACACTATAAAAAATTATGTACATGTTTCAACTACCAAGCATATGCGAAAAAGATCCTTTTCGATGATACCGACCGTCTTAAGTTGTCCATAATGACATAAACCATCCTTTAATAATACATTACCTTACGCATTAAAGTACGCACGTAAAAAGGACAGCTCTCTGTTAACTTTTAAAAGTCAACAAGTCTATAGCTCTGAAAGTCACACGCGCCCCCACCGTAGCCAACGCGTATACTTTACCTGTTTTTTTTTTTTTGTTCTTTTTTTCTTCTTGGCGTAGACTTTACCTGTTGATAATGTCTTTTGATTGATCTTGGTGGAGAATTATTTAAAGAGTAATGTTAAAGATAAATTATTATAGTAGTGTATATTTTATACTTACTACATAGTTGCTTCTAATTCTTTACTTCTTTTTTTTAGATTTGAGAGATGTGTGGTCTATATGATGCCACATCATGTGTGCAAAATAGTTACTTTCAACAGTAGTTGCTATCTATATTTATTATTATCTAAAATGATATATGATCATTTATTTTATAATAATAATAATAATTTTATAATTTGATATAATATTTCAAGACATTTTTTTTTAAAAGAGAACGATATCTTAATTTTATTGATTGTCCTCACTTGTAACGTAGGAAAACTGTGATTACAACTAGAGATCTGGACGTTACAATTAAGAAATTAAAAATAACCCATGTAGTCGAGAATAAAGTAGTGGTTACAAACCCAAAATTCCAACCAAAATACAAAATACGCATAAATTTTAGAAACAAGGACCACAACCAGGATCCAAACCTGCAAGAAAAATAGAATAAAGAACCAAATGCACGTAAAACAGAACAATGAAACCAGACATCCTAATCACAACGCAGATACGGAAGATCAATTTTGTCTATCCTGAGACGACCTCTTAACTGGCTAGATAGAGTATCACAATCAGTAGACCAATCCATATCTAAACCCACAGCATCCCTCTTAGCAAGAAAACCAATCACAACATTTCTTTCACGATAAACATGGCTTACACAATATTCCATGCAGGCGAGATAGGAGAATAATCCATCCCAATACTCTTCTAGGTACCAACTATTACATTCACCTTTAATAATCCAATTAACAAAAAGCTAAGAGTTCGTCTCAATCTCAACCCTAGAAAACCCAAGTTGGTAGCACCTCTTGATCCCCTCCAGAATACTTCTCATTTCAGCAAAATTATTTGAACCATAACCTAAATGAGCAGAGTAAGTCACCCGAAGCCTACCACAATTATCACGAACAACACCCCCAGCACTGGCCGGCCTAGGATTACCCAAACTACTACTATCAGTGTTAAGCTTCACCCATCCTAGTTGAGGTCTAGCCCATCTCACCATACAAGCCGGCTTAAGCTTAGGTAAAAGAACTAGGATATCCATCCTATTTAAAATAGCAACATCCTTATGAGAAATCCGGGCAACTTTTATGATCAGAAGCATAATCCTACGGATCCAAAACTTAATAACTTTCCAAACCAACTCAACCGTATCAACCTTATCCTCATACCGAGCTTTATATCTCCAGTCCCAAATTTTTCAAGAAACAATGGAAGGGAGAATCCAAAAAATGATGCAAATCTAAAAAGATTTACCCGCTTGACGAAACCAGAAGTTAATTTGCTCGTTCCAAGTATGAAGAAACCCCATGTGCACACCTAAGTGAATAGTAGCTATATGCCAAATTTTCCTAGCAAACTCACCAGTGCAAAGCACATGGTTTAAATCCTCTGCATGACCCAAGGAACAACAATTGCATTTAGAAACCATCGAGATACCAACATTTCTAATCTTTTCATCAACACTCGAGCAGTTATTAATAACCTTCAACATCATAATCGAAATTTTCTTAAGAAGGTTAATATGTCAAATCCATTGTGCCCAAGTTAGAGGGGGAGCCCTAACCCGAGTACTATCGCAAGCACTTTTGGTAGAAAATTAAACCATCCATTCCATCTTTCCTCCTTGCCAAAAATTGACACAGTTCGAAAGATTTTTGGTGACCTACAAACCTTTCCATTAATGGGAAATCCCACCCACTACCAAAACGACAATCTTTAATTTTTAACAAAGGATTATCAATCACAGGATATTGATTACTCAGAAGCCCCCTCTCATCCCAATTATCCAAGCAGAAGGAAATATTTCATTCTCTAACAATCCACTTAGAGTTAGATAAAACATCAGGAATACAATGAACAATAGATTTCTAAAATCGAGTATCCTTATTAGGCTCCAAAAGGGAGAAATGATTACCCCGAACATAAGACGCCAAGCAAGCTTAGAGTGTAAAACTCTTTGGGTATCTTCAAAATCCTGAATATCCAGGACACATAAGTTTGTAAATTTATTTTATAAAATTATTGTACAGCTAAATTAGTCATTGATTTGAGTTCTTAGGCTACGTTTAGAACATGGAAGCAGTTGTGCTCATCTGAGTTAAGTTCAAATTTAAACTTAGTCCAACATCTAAATATACAATTCTCAAATCATTAAACATCACTCAACTTAAGAGCTCTTTACACGCAAGACCCACAACCTTTTTCAATTTCTTATAATTACATCTAAAATCATCTTAATATTCAAACACATCTAAATTTATCTTAGTTAGACCTCACAAAACTCACTCTACAATCTCAATTCATTATTATTCATAAAAAAAAAATTAAATCATCTCAATTTAGCTGAACATACAAACGTAGCCGTAAAGTCCTAATTATCTAGGCAATCTCGTCCTTTCCTTAATTAAAGATCTAAAAGAAAATGGTATGGAGGTTTTCATGCATCGATGACACAAAACAGTAATTGCAACGTCTCCTTCACGAATGCACTTCAAGTTTAAATTACACCTAGACTGGATAATCCACTATATATAGACTATATGCAAATTGCTTTATCGATGGTCTCCTCGGCTTCACTAAGAACATGAGGCTATATGCATCTTACTTTTGATTTTCTTCACTATAATCGAATCTTTGTAGCAGGCTCGAAAAATCGAAATTGAGTTTAAAATCAGATAAGGAACGATTAGATGAATCAGATAATTCATGTCAATTTTAAATCGATTATTTCAATATTAATAAAAAAAATATTAAAAATTGTATATTATGCAATTCTAACATTTAATATCGTGTATCAAAGAGAATAAAATATAAATTCATTCACTAGTTTTAATAAAAATATTATATGAATATAAATAGTATCAATAAACATATAATTTATGTATTTAATCTCAATTTTCAGCATTTTTTTCCTTGTATACAAAGAAGATAAAAACTATTAAGTTATAAACACATGACAAATGTACTATTTTATGCATAACCATAAATTTAATACAAAATACTCATTCATCTCCTAATTTTTTTTTGTTCAACTAAAGAAAATAAAGAAGTACATGTTTTATCATTCAATTCTTCTACGATTTTTATTGAATACAATGATAAATGTGTTGGAATCGATCTAAAATAGGCTAGAATCAGTTTGATCATCTTAATTAAATCGGTCGATTGAAGCGGTTTAATGAATGATTAAAAATTTTCACTAAAATCAATTCAGTTTCTAACTAATTTTAATTTCATGTCCTTTCTTTTATTTTTATTTTTAAAAAATAGATAACTTAGACTTAAGTTAAGGATTTGGATTGTTGAAATTTCTAGACGGACTCCAAGATTTAAAGTTATAAAGATATACACACGAAGTGGGTTTTACAAGTTTATTAAGCATTTAATGCTATTTGAGAATTTCATTCCTATAATAAATAAATGTTATACTCACTTCCTATGCGTATTTATCATGTCTTTTCTAAGGTTTTTTTACTTATTTTGTAATCTTCAAAGTCATGCAATTAATTAAGACAATGGTGTGCTGGTTTTATTAAAGGCATATTTGGTATCTTATTTATAGTCCTTAATTAGTACCCTATCTAGGGAATAATAAAGAGAAGGTTTGACTATACTAGTGGACAGCAAACGAAGTTGTACATGGAAATTTGGATTGGGATTTTGCGAAAATGATGCAAAAATCTTTAAGCCAACATGTTCAATTGCCGTGCCACTTTATCTCGCTTTAAGGTTCATAAGAATTTTGTAAGATTTCTCTTCAGATCCAGAGAGATTGGACACAAATTAAAGTGTCATAAAATAGATTCAAAACAAGTAATAAATCAACTGTTACAAAAGTAATTAATCATCAGAGATTGCATAAAGAGTAATGTTACTCGTCATTTTAATCTTCATCATCTTTTTATCATTTCATGATGTGACATTAGATGATTGGAAACTATTTATTATATTTTACTTGTGAACCTATCATCTAATGTCACATCATTAAATGATGAGAGGCTGATGAAAAAAAGTATAATGAATAGATTTTTTCTTGCATAAAAGTATATAACATATCTTTTCCCGGACTTGGACTCGTATAAGTAACACATTCCCATCATATGAATTGTATAAATTATTGACTTTTGATTGATGAAATGTGACTCTCAAGGTAGATTGTAGGGGTGGGCAAAATTCTGAGATTTCTGACTCCGTCCGAAATCCGATCCGACTCCGACATCGGAGTCGGAGTGGTCGGAAAACGGTGTCGGAGAGCGGAATGGCTCCGACTCCTGATGTCGGAGTTGGAGTCGGAGTTCAACTCCGACACCGATTTTTTTTTTTGAAAAAAAATCAGGTGTAAAACGACGTCGTTTTACACCTGGATACGGGGGGTCCAAAACGCAGGACCCCCTTCCCTTCCCTTTCCTTCTCCCTTCTCGGCTTCTTCCTTCTTCCTCATTCTCTCTCAACTCTCAAGTCTCACGTCTGAACTCTAAAGTTTGAATGGCTGAACCTCCACCTCGCCGCAACAATCCAATCCCTCTCTGTTGCCGCCGTGAGTCCTTGCTCCTCCATAGTGCGCGACTTCAATCCGAGCTGACCCCTACGGTGAGAAACCGATTCCGAGCCCTAAGATTAATCCGATTCATAAATTCCTTAATCCGATTCCGAGCCCGATTCCAATTCTGGGTATTTTGTTGTGATTGAGATGATTTTTTTTGTAAATTTGTAGTAAGAAAATGTGTTTGGTAAAGTGTGTAATGTGTTTGTAAGTTTTGTTGTATACATGCAATGTGTTTGATAAAATGTGTAAGAGATGTTTCTAAGTGGGGGAGGAGCCTCTGCTGGTCCAATCAACATGAAAGATATTGATTGTAATATTGAGAATATATTCTCTTACAAACATGAGGGCAGTTTGTATTACGGGTGTGCAAAATTATTGATGTGGCTATAATATATATTATTGAAGATTTGATGTGGCTTGTAACGTTTAGGATCAAACCAAAACGTGGGACGTGGTACTACTACGTGATAATTCGCAAGTGTATATAATTTGCAGCTATGTACTGATCATATTAGGTTAAAACTTAAAACATTTATTAGCAAGGAAATAATTTGTATTTTTCAACGATAAACATATAAGGACATTTATTGGCGAGTTATATATGAAGGTTTGGTTGCTAATTAAAATTCATTATTTTTCTCGTGCTAAACACAAATAAGATACCAAACCAATATCAAATATCGATTAGGAACTTTTCATTTTCAAGGAGACAAACATTTTTTAGTACAATCTTTAATCACTTAAGTTAAGAGAGATGAAAGACTATTGATTATGGACGAACCTGTACTTGTCAAATATATTTCATCTCGACTCTTGCCTGAGGAACCTCTCTTCGAACAGACTTTTAGGTAAAGTATGCATGTATTGTAAATTAATAGTTTTTCCAATTTTGGTCCTTATGGATAGAAAGTTTTTTAAAAATATGAATGGCATGTTCAGTAAAACATAAATGTTCTCTCTATGAACGAACCCTCTATTCAGTTTCTTGTATGTTCCTTACTTGTTAAAGTTGATCTTATTCAGATGCTGGCTTAAATTAGTTTATTTTTGCGTTGGTTTAAAATTTTAAATTAGCCTAGTTTATTTTTAAACTAATTTGTGGGTTCTAATTTATTTTTTCAGCTTCATTGATTGTGATATGGATCCTAGACCTAGTGGAGATGATCGTCCACAAGGGGATGTGGCGGATGCCAATGCTACAACTCCTACATAGGTGGGTACTTCCACCCCTAGAGCCACATCTAGGGCAGCTATGTCTAGAGCAGCTACATCTAGAACAGCTACATCTTGTGCGAGTAGTCGGCTCCCACTCCCAGTAGATATAGAGGACGAGGATATGTTCAACGAAGAGGAGGAGATGCCCATTGAGCAAGGTCAACCACCACGGCCTTCTAAAAAGAGGTCATGGACATGGGAGCATTTCACCAAAATTCCTGGTGATATTGCGAACCCGGTAGCAAGATGCCATTATTGTGGGCAACTTTGTGGATGCCATTCGAATAAGCAAGGCACCAGTGTGTTAATAGCACATCTAAATGGTTGCCAACGATATAAGATAGCGAAGGGATTGGCGGCCATTGATCAGACAAACCTCAGTTACCAAACTTCTACAGCCACTGATGGTACACAGACGAAGAAATTGGTCATCCCTCAATACAGTGAGAAGATGTTGAGGGACATGCTTGCAGAGATGATAATTACTGATGAGATGCCATTTACCACAGTCGAGAAAAGAGGCTTTCAAAAGTTTCTAAACTTTGTTGAGCCACGATTTCTCATTCCATCACGGTATACGGTGATGCGAGATTGTATGAAGAGGCATTTGAAAGACAAGGCAGAGATGAGGAAGATATTTATTACCACTGGCCAGAAAGTGTCATTTACAGCTGACACATAGACCTCCATACAGAACGTCTGCTACATGTGTATCACAGCACACTACATTGACAGTGAGTGGATTTTGCATAAAAAAATTATTGGCTTTAAAGATATTGTGGATCATAAAGGTGCATCCATTGGGGTGAAGATGGATAATTGTTTGAAGGACTGAGGAATTCAAAAAGTGTTGTGTATTACAATTGACAATGCCAGTGCCAATGAAACAACAATTGATTGGTTTAAACGGAACACGACGGTGAGAGATGATGTCATTCGGGGCCACGAGTTTATTCACGTTCGATATTGTGCTCATATCATTAACCTCATAGTTGTTGAGGGGTTAAAAGAGGTTGATGATTCCATAACCCGAGTTCGCAACATTGTACGATATGTGAGGGGTTCTCCTCAAAGGCTTGCCAAGTTTAAGGCAATAGCAGAAGATCTTAAGATTGAATGTTCTAGTATGTTGTGCTTGGACGTTCCAACTCGATGGAACTCTACATACATGATGTTGGATGTGGCACAGAAGTATCAAAAAGCATTCGAGCGGATGGAGGTCGAGGATGGGGGCCTGAGGTATGCTTTGTTGGAGCCAACAGGACAGGAGCTCGATGCGCCGGACGCACATGATTGGACCAGTGTAAGCTACTTTGTTGAATTTTTAAAAAAATTTTATGAAATAACCATGCGGCTATCTGGATCCAAATATACGACTGCGAACTCATTCTTCAGCAAGCTCTCAGAGCTTCACTTCCAGTTGGAAAATAGTTGTACTGACTATGGTGGATTGTTATCTGCTATGGCTACGAGGATGAAGATCAAATATGATAAATATTGGGGGAATATTGAGAAGATAAATAGATTGCTATTTGTGGCTGTGATCCTTGACCCCCGAGTTAAGTTGGTCGTTCTAGAATTTTGGGTAAATTCCGTCCTCGGAGCAGTGAAGGCTGCAGAGTTTATTAGATTGCTAAAAAGTGATATTGATGACTTATATAATCACTACAATAATAGTTGTCAGCCTTCATCCGCAGCTGGTAGCTCCTCACATTCGAGGCCGACGGGATCGACAGTTTCCTCAAGTGATACTGACCCATCTGTAGGGGTTAGAGGCAATCGTATTATACGACAGTATCATCAACTCATGTCAACAAGGAATATTATACATTGTACATCTGAGGTTGAATGATATTTTATGGAAACTGTAGAGGCACCTACTGATGAATTTCAGTTATTAACTTGGTGGAAAGTTAATTCCACCAAGTATCCAGTCCTTTCCTATGTAGCCCGAGATGTGCTAGCCATTCCTGTCACTACGGTTGCCTCAGAGTCGGCATTTAGCACTAGAGGTCGCGTGTTGGCTGCTTATCGGAGTTCATTGTCACCGTCAACAGTGGAAACCCTCGTTGCACTCAGAATTGGATAAGTGAAACGTCCATTGGACTAGATACCGTTGGCGTTGATGTCGAGAGCTATAGGCTTGAATCGGGTAAGTTTATATGCTTTTAAATGATGATTTAATTATTTTTAATGTTTCTAACTTCTAATTTTTATGATTTTATAGATCTAATTGTGAATCCTAACATAATTGTCGATGATCGAGAGTCTGGAACGGACGCCCCTTGAGAGTCTTGGTAAGAATCAAATTATACTTTTACCGTGTTCAATTTTTTATTATCAATTTTTTTTCATTTATTGATTGTAACTTTCTATCTTCATTTCAGGCATGACCAATGGAACAAAAAAATATTTGAGTTAAATCCGTGTTTAATTTTTATGTAGTTATATTTCAAGGCTAAGTCAATGTTGTTATTATGTTATAAATGAGACTGTTATAACTTATGGTTGCATCATACATGTTATTTACTTTTTAAACTATTGTATTTAAGGTTTTTTTTTTTTTTTTTTTTTTATATTTTCAGTATTTTTTTTTACAGATTTGGACTTGGGCTTTGGTGATCATATTTATGTAGTTATATTTATGTAGTTATATCCCGAGCAAAGACATGGGATAAGTACTCTTAATTCTATTAGTATTTATCCATCCTCTCTCAAATGTTTATAATTTATTATCCAACTGAAATTAATCGAATTATACAGATTCGTACCATCATTCTTCTATATATATACATACATCATACATGCATGAATATTATTCCGACTCATTTACATACATGTATATGATCTGATGATGAAGTTAATCCAAATTAATTAGCTCGAAGTACTACCTTTGAGCTTGTCCTTCGATTTCAACAATACAAAACGTTAACAAGTAATTTATTATATATTCTCCACCATATAATTTTTCCGTCCAAATTGATTCATCCGTCCAAATACATTTCGATCTGTTAGAAATCTAGAAAAATTTTCGATCTGTTAGAAACTTCCATTCGGAGGTCGGAGGTCCGATTTCTGATCGGAGTTCGACTCCAATCGGAGGTCGGAACTCCGATCGGAGGTCGGAACTCCGATCGAAACTCGGAGCTCCGACCTCCGATCGGAGTCGAACTCCGACTCCAGATCGGAGTCGGAGTCGGAGGAGTATTTTGGCTCCGATACCTGTCGGAGTCGGAGTCGGAGTCGGAGCCCAGGCCTAGTAGATTGGAAGCGCATGAGGGAAAAATTTCAGCCTCATACTTTTACAACTTTACCTTTAATTAGTTGGCTTATATGCAAGAGCAAAATGATAAAATTGTGACCGGTTTCAATTGGCCCGGAGATGGAGAATACATACCATAAGATCGTGAAAGTTGTATAGGATGCTCTTGAACGAAAAACTCCAATCTCATAACTTCACAACTTTGCCTTCAATTGATTGACTTGTGTGCAAGAGGAAAGCGGCAAAATTGTGACTAGCTCCTATTAGCCCCGGGAGAGGCATACATATCATAACTCTGTGGAAGTAGTATAGGATGTTCCCGAGCGAGAAACTGTACAATTTGCACACCTTAAAATTATATCTAATATTACTCAATAATAAATATAACAAAAGAGACTTTCCAGTTCACTTATAATGAAAACAATACTGTCTTATTCACATGACTTCAGCCGACCAAAAACCAAAACCAAGAAACCATTAGAACATTTGAAAGCATACTAAATGGTTTTTATAGTGCATTTTAGTGTCTCTCTCTCTCTCTCAATAATTCTATGCTATTCTTCGTTTATAGTGACTTCCGAAACCTTCCAAATGTCACCAATCCAATTCTTAGAACCATACATTCCTTTTTCTTATGGCCCACTAAACTAACATTAAAACTGAGCACCTGGTACAATTCCCTTCAGGGGATGGAGTTACTCATATATATATATATATATATAGGCAAATTGTGCATAGTTAGCTCAATAAAATGGTTATAGTGCTTACATGTTAGCAAATTAGGGTCAATATTCTTTATAATTCCTGAAGTATTGATTTGTATTACCAATGTTAATAAGGGCTTAATGAAACAAAACGACAAGGTCTTTATTTTTTGAGTAGTTCTATATACAGTCCTCTTAAGAGGACTGTATTGCAGTCCTGGTCTATGAAATGTCCATCTTATCCCCATTTTAATTTATGAATTGACCAAATTAACCTTCCTTATCTAGAACATAAATCTGCACGAAAATTGGAACCAAATTCAAATCTCGCACCCCCTGCTCTTACGTTTTCCCTCTGCGCTGTGCATGCCCATCGATCCGAACGAATCACTCCTCCACCATCGAGAAGAGGACCTTCAACCCACCATCGACGGACGAAACGCCTTCTCCACCAACGGACGGAATGCCTTCTGCACCATCGACTGCCGATTGCCGATGACCTCCTTGGTAAAAACCTTGATCTGCACTTGTTTATTTACATACATATCATGGGTTGTTTTACCTACTGCTGGGTTTTGGTTGCTTGCTGAATTTTGTTTGCTAAATTAGTCTGTATAAATATAGAATAATCATGTTTTAGGATGGACAATCTGATTTTTAGGGATCTGATTTTTTATTGGTGAATTAGTTTGTATAAATACAGAGTAATCATTCATGAACAAAATCAAGAGGCAAAGCACTTAAGTTCTTGAGAATCTTATGGTCAAGTTTCAGCTGCACTCTTATCTCTGTTAATAGCTTCTCCATTTTTTAGCATTCTTATCATTTCCTGAAAATATCATTTGTAGATGTTCGTTCTCTAACATATCATCTTTGACTTTTGGATGGGTCCTGCATTTTTATTGTCTGATAGTTCTGGAATTCTTGCGAAAGCTGCTTGTGTTTATGTTGAAGAAAGGATTGTGATGTTATTTGTTATTAGCTATATAGTACTCTATCAATTAATCTCCATTTGTTATACCAAAATACTGTTTACGTTCCTCCCTCTCACTCTTTTTTTTTTTTTTTTATCAAAGAAAGAAATTGGTAATTTTTACATTTTTTCTTCTCATCCTATTTGTTAATCTAACTCCATCTATTGTGCTGGATATCATCAAGACTTCTAGATTCCCTTTTGGTGGGCATATGGTTAATTTCGAAAGGATTGGATATGTTTATTTTTTATCAATTGCCATTCTTTACTTTATTGGACTTTAAATCCAAAATGTTGCTTGTGCTGCTGTTCTTGTTGGCATGCATGGAGACCTCATTGCGTTATAATTATCTGGAAGATGAATGAGCATCTGCAATACTAACTTCTTGACATATTTCTACAATTTCGTAGCGTTTCTAGTTTTTTATTTAGGACCTATGTAGCACAATAATTTGCAATGGTCAATATACAGATGGATCTTATAGATCGATTTCTGAACTTATATAGACTATGAACTTGCAGCATGTTTTTTCTTGTGTACCAGCTAAATTTATCATATGCTGTGGTTAGATTTTTATGTAAATGTTGCTAATTTGTTGTGCTTTAATTTTTTTTTTTTTTTTTTACTTTCATGTTGTGCTTTAAATATATGAAGATTGTTGCTGATGGAGAAAGGGGAAGAATGCACATCTACTAGGCGATCACTGTTTTTTTCCGAAAGCAGTAATTATATGGATCCCCCAAATGTGAGAGATGATGAGGTAGTGATTGATAATCATGGTGTAATGCTGGGGAATGATGATGATGATGTGGTTTTAGAGCCAACGCTAGGAAATAATGATGATGGAGTTTCAGAGCCAACGTCGGGAAATGATGATGATGGGGTTTCGGAACCAACACCGGGAAATGATGAAGATGGGATTTCAGAGCCAACGCCGGGGATGTTTTTTAAAACTAAGAAAGAACTCATTTACTACTACAAGCAATATGGGAGACAGGCTGGATTTGGCATAATGACCCAAAGAAGTAAAAGTGAAGATGATGGGAGTGTTAGATATATAACACTTGGGTGTGCTCGTGGTGGTAAGGCAAGGAAACGTATTACCAACATTTCTAAACCACGCCCGACAACAAAGACTGATTGTAAGGCGAGAATTAATGCAGTTTTGGCTGATGGTGTCTTACGTATAACTACTGTTTGCAATGCACATAACCATGGGTTAAGTCCACAAAAGGCAAGATTTTTTAGATGTAATCGAGCAATTGATGATTCTGTGAAGAGGCAGTTAGATATTAACGACAAGGCAGGCATAGGTATGGCCAAAAGTTTTAACGCATTGGTTGTCGAGGCTGGTGGTTTTGAGAAACTTCCATTTATTGAAAAAGATGCAAGAAATTATATAGACAAGGCTCGCCACCTTAGACTTGGCAAAGGAGGTGCTGATGCACTTCGTGGTTATTTTGAGAGGATGCAGTATAAGAATGATGGGTTTTACTCATCGATAGATTTGGATGATAATGGTCGATTAAAAAATGTCTTTTGGGCCGATGCACGCAGCAGAGCAGCATATGATTATTTTGGAGATGTTGTGACATTTGATACAACATACCTAACAAATAGATATGGCATGCCATTTGCTCCGTTTGTTGGTGTTAACCACCATGGACAGTCAATACTTTTGGGAGCAGGCTTGATATCAAGTGAAAATACTGAAACATTTGTTTGGTTATTTGACACTTGGTTGAAATGTATGGATGGGAGGGCGCCAAAAGCTATCATCACTGATCAAGACAGGGCCATGAAAAATGCTATTGCAATAGTCTTTCCAAATACCCGGCATAGATACTGTTTGTGGCACATAATGAGAAAACTACCAGAGAAGTTGGGCTCACATACTGAATTTAAGTGTGGGTTGAAAAGTGCATTGCAGAGATGTGTTTATGATTCTCAGACTTCTGACGAGTTTGAGAAGTCTTGGGAGGTTTTTATTAACACTTACAATTTGAAGGAAAATGCATGGCTTCAAAGTCTCTATAGTGAGCGAATGTATTGGGTTCCCGTATATTTGAAAAATACATTTTGGGCTGGGATGAGCACAACTCAGAGGAGTGAGAGCATGAATGCCTTTTTTGATGGATATGTTCATTCAGGGACTATGTTGAAAGAATTCGTTGATCAATTCGACAATGCACTGAGGAAGAAAGTAGAAAATGAGATGGCAGCGGATTTCCACTCATTCAATTGCACAGTCCCTTGTATAACTCATTTACCTGTGGAGGAAAAATTCCAAGCAGTGTACACGAATTCTAAATTTAAGGAAGTGCAGTCAGAAGTAATGGGAATTATCTACTCTCATTGTGTTGTCATAAAAACAGAAGGGGCAATTACCACGTATCAAGTTAATGACCAAAGGGTAGTTGAAGACGGCATCAAGAAGTCAACTTTGCAGGCATACTTCAATGAAGATGAGTGTGAGGCAAAGTGCATGTGTGGACTATTTGAGATGAGAGGGATTATATGTAGGCACATTCTCTCAATTTTTGCTGCAAGGGATGTCCAAGTGTTGCCAGAAAAATACATTATGGAGAGGTGGAGGAAGGACATTAAACGTAGATATGCTCTCATTCGAAGCAGTTACGATGACTTGAGTGGTAAACCAGCTGCTAGTCGGTACTCTGGTTTGATAAAATTATGTTTCCAAGTAGCTACAAATGCATGTGAAAGCGAAGATAATTCTTTGGACATGACACAAAAGCTAAAGGCGATGAATGAAATTTACACTAATCGAAGCCTCAAGCCACAGTTGCAAGCACTCATGCTTCCATTGATGCCGAAACTGGGAGTTCGAAGAAAGTGTTGAGCCCTCATGTTGTCAGAGGCAAAGGCAGGCCGCCATCAAAGAGGAGACAACCTACAATAGAGAAGTTACAAACCAAAAATAAAAAGGCTAGTGGCAAGCGACAAAGAAATAATGTATGGAAGATTTAAATAATATGATTTTGATATAGTTTTAACAAATGTATGGAAGATTTAAATAATATGATTTTGTCATTTGTTTATGTATTCAAATGTAGGCCCCATCGCGGACGGAAGATGTATTAAACCCCACAGAATCGGTAATACTGCACGACACACCAGAAGCTATTGTTTCGCAACTACCTGGTACACAACAAAGCGTTATTTCTCAGGTAAATGTTAAATAATATTCTTTTTTCTCTATATTTTGAACAAATAATGCTGAGTTTTGCATGATGTTTTACAAAATATTTTAAATTACTTGCAGGCGAACTTCGCATGTCCTGACCCTCTCGATGATTGATGAAAGACATGGTAGACTGCTGCCCCCATCAAAGAAGTAATGATTTGAAGACGTTGTAGACTGTTATGTTGACAAAAGCTCATAACTTCAGTTGTATAACTCTACTTTGCATTGTTGTAAACTTGGTGTATTGTTATAAGATTGGATATTTATATCATTTTAAGAGTATGAATTATGTTATGGGTATGAGATATGTTATCAAGTTAAAGTGTTGATAAAAGTGTTGGTTCAAAGTTATAATCTCATGGGTTTTATTCAATGTAGAACAAAATACATGAAATATAGTGCAAGAAAAATACTTCTCATAACCATTCATAATGTTCACAAGTCTGATGGGTTTGAGTATTACAATATTGATAAAGGTTGTAAACATATCTATTACAACATACTTAACAACATTACACAGTTTGATATACACTGCTACTAATTTGTAACTGTTCTTGATCCTATCCAACAACAAAATATTAGAATTGCAAGTCCCCAATACACGCAGGGTCGTATGCTTGTATGATTAATATCTTTCATTACACCATGAAGCTCATCCTGATCATTTTGGATGTCATCTTTCAATTTTTGCATTTGTACCCTTGCACGTTGGAGTTCTTCCTCCCTCTTTCGGAGTTCTTCCTCCCTCTTTCGGAGTTCTTCCTCCCATTTTTGGAGTTCTTCCTTTCTCTTTTGGAGACGACGCTCTCTTTCGCACGCAACTTTTCCTTCATTTTCTATTTCAATATCTGCCCATAAAAAGTACTCGCAGTATGACCTTCCCTGCAGCAAACACCTAATTAGTGTAAGAAAGTACAATTAATACAACAATATTTGATAAATGTAACCTTTGTATTGTTTAAAATTTTTTAGTGTTACCTCTCTATTGTAATTTGGACAAGAATAAAAAGGTCGGCTTGGATTTTTGGTTGTTTTCGATAATTTTAAACGTGCCATCTCTCCGCATAGACATTTTGGAGCATGATTCGAAGAAGATGAAGAACGCAATGAAGACATTGCGTATCAAAAATTTTACACAATTCTTGAAGCTGTGTAATGCTGAAAATGTGTTATGCCTACATAAAAAATAGATAAAAGTTAAGATAAAAGTTAATATCTTTACGTGTTTGGTCTCCCAGTCGATAATTTATGCACTAGGACCATGAGAGAGAAGACACCAAAAGTCCATTGTTGTTGAAGTGTTCAATAATATTGAAGAAATTTTGCATAACATTGGATAAATAATTTAAGGAGAATATGCCAATAATTTAACAGTAGCAGTAAGGACTGCACTCTTAACTATTCACTAATGGAATGTGCCTCAAACAAATGCAAGGCATAAACAAGATAATGATTTGTATTTCAATTTTCACCAGCACATGTACACAAAATGATATTTTACACTGTGAATAGCATAAAACTGTTTCATCATTCTTGATAATGAAGCTATTCTTGATAATCACTCGTGTGTGTAGAACTCCATGAATAATTTCTGCTCTGAGATTCATGCTTTCAGATGTGAATTTTTTAAAAGTTAAAGATGAGTTTTCTGTTCTAATTTATGCTGACAGTATCTTTTTCACTCGATCAAAGCCACTTAAGTTATTGAAGTGTGGACACACGATGCATATGGACTGCTTTAACCACTGCTACTAAAATAGAATATGTTAAGTTTCAGCTATTTTTGAAATTATTCATTCATTAATGTGCCATCTCTTAGTATTCAATTAATAAGTTACCAGAAGTATTCAATTAATAATTTATGCCATCTCTTAGCATAAATTACCAAATCGGAACCCATTCACAAATTTCAACAAACACGTAGAGTGCATTTCTAAACCAGAAGTATTTTCTACTAACAAGTAAATATCTTAACACAAATTTACAACCAAGCAAAACCAATCTTACAGATAAAAAACGAGAAGAATTATGAACAGAACCAAGTCAAGATTCACGCTCAGACCAGAAAAATTCACGCTCAAATCGCATTCGGGGAAATCCTCACCAAGATGGAGATGGCCACGCTGCGCGATGTAGACGGAGATGGCGACGGCACTGCACGATGGGCTTGGGCACGGCGACGGCGCTGTTCGTGCGCGATGGGGGGCTTCAGCACGACGACGGCGCTGTTCGTGTGCGTGCGCGATGGGGGGCTTCGTGCGCGATTGGCTTGGTCTGGGTGATGAAGGGGTCTGAAATGAATGAGAGACAACACTGAAAGGAGCCGAGGCCTGCCTCTGGGGATTGGTTTCTTTGCATTTAATAAAACGTTGCGTTTTGCTCTTTTAATGAAACGTAACGTTTCATTAAAGGACTGCATTGCAGTCCCGCATTCGGGGACTGCAAGAAGAATTATTCTTATTTTTTTTATAATTTTTGGCTTAATATTTTGAGTTTTATATCGTTTGAACCCCCAAAAAGATTTGGCTATGTTTGAATTTTGAGTTGAGTTGAGATGAGTTGAGTTCTTTATAAATAGTAGTGAGTTGAAATGGTGAATTAAGTTTTGTGAAGCCCACCTAAGATTAGTTTAGATGTCTTTGGATATTAAAATGAGTTTTAGATATATTTATGAGAAGTTAAAAAAAGTTGTGGGTCTCATGTGTAAAAAAGTTTTGAGTTGACATGAGTTTAGTAATTTGACAGTTGAGTGTTTGGATGTTAGACTCGAGTAATGCTATACACCACGCTCTCATCCTATTTTGATTATACTAAGTAGTATGTGACACATTCATTACTATTAAATGATAAAGAAGTATGTAATAAATAATTATTTAATAGTAATAAACGTGTTATATCTTATTTAGTACGATGAAAGTATGATAATAGTATAATATATATAATTTTCCTTTTTTTAATACATAGAGCATTTATCTTGGAACGTAAGTTTAGGCCACATTGCACATGGAACCATGGATCTCCACTATAAGTAACTTTTTAGACTTTCGTTGAATAATCCACACAAGGTTGAACGCATAAGTGGAAGAAGAACAAACATCACAGTCTAGTGGATGGCGTATTGAATTTTATCCTCTGAATTTATAACGGAAAACGACTTGGTCTTTGCTCTGATCTTTACAAAAGTAAATGAAACATTAAATGAATTGAACTCATGGGTTGATGATTTTTTACACTATTTTAACACAAAATTAACCAGTTTAGGTTGAGGGGTCTAACTCATTTTATCATTACTATTATTATTATTTTTGAAACTAGGGATTGGGGTTCAAACCGTTCTCCCATTTACATTGTGTTTGGATATTAAACTGAGTTGTGTGATATGATAAAATATTATTAGAATATTATTTATTAATATTATTATTATTTTAAAATTTAAAAAAGTTAAATTGTTTATTATATTTTGTATTAGAATTTAAAAATTTTGTAATAATGAATTGAGATGTATTTATAAAGCAAACGAAACTGAGACTAGACCTTATGTCATTTGGTCTAAAGAATCTTGGCAACTCATTTTAATTAATTAGGTTGGATTAAGGTTAACTGGATTTGACACAACCCTAACACCGACAACAATATTAGGTGCTGATAATTTTTATCATAACTTGTAACATGATTTAACTTCGACCAGTTTAATTAAATGGGTCATCTAAAAATCCTACATTATGAAATTAATAGATAGCTAAAGAGTCCATTATTCTCTCTCAACGTCTCCCCCATTCACAATACCCAAGTCCTTCTCCAAAACCAAAATCGTCTGGGAGAGGTGGAGAAGCTTGGCTCCTCTCTCTCTCTCTCCCCTTTTCGAAAGTAGTACCACAGTTCAAAGTGAGGCTGCAGCAGACATAAAGCCCGCCTTACTTCGGAAAGCATTGTATATTCAAGAGCTTGCCATGATGTGCTTCTCGTTTCAAATTGTTCCATGTTTAGAATTTTCTTTTGTAGACGTGGATATGATTGCCAAAATGCTCCAACTTAAATGACTGATTTAGAAGAGCTATTGGATGTGCATGTAGCTTAACAATAACAACAATAAACATGACTTCTCACATAAACTCTATAACCAAATGAGGTTTACAAAAAGAACAAAACCCAGCGGCTTGATTATTTTGCTGTCCTCCCAAATGATGGACTTTATAGAACTAATCCAAGATTTTTTGGAGTAATTTTTTAACTAGGAATAATACAAAAGTGTAATAATACAAATCCAATTGACCTTTCATCTTCCAAGTTCCGGGTGCCTGTCAAGGATCCAATGTGCCTGAATTTCTTGCATCTCCAAAAATTGGCAAATATGACTTCAGACTACAAATTTAGAGGCAGATGAGCTTGCATCTTCCGTAAGTGCATCCCCTGGAACATCCATAAAAGTGCACGCATTTATAAGGCAAATGATCCATCAAGTGGTTGTATAAATGGACCACCGTGTATCCTTCCAAATTTCATGGCAATATACAGTAGTTACAGCGCATCACTATTAAATAGACAATAACAATTCCTAAAGTTTTAAAGCTTGAAGAACTCAAAAACATATGAGAAAGCAAAATGGTTCGCTGCCACCACAAGCTTTACAAAGCAACCTCAAAACCAAACGGTTCAACTCAAATAGAAAGAGCTCAATACCACTAGACGTCTATGCCTTGCATTCGCTCCAAATTGCATCATATAGAACACATAATGAAACATCATTCCAACATACCCCACAGCGCAATACTTCCTGAACCCATCCTCTACCACAATAAAACATCTCAACCACCGTTTTGGGCATAACCCCATCTAATCCCAAAAGGGAGAATATGAAAAAATCCCAGCAAGTCATACAACAAAAAACATAATCCACCGTCTTGCCAATGACTTGTGCGTACAATATCAGAAGATCTTGCTCAACACTGCTGATCAGAACTTTATGGATCATTAGAGCACTCCCAATGGTTTATGTATCTTCTCCTTTAAAATACATCACCAAAACTCACTTTTTCTATTCTACATACTAACTTTTACAAAATATCATACATCAGTTTATCTATTTTTTCTTTATATTATATTATTTAATAGTTTGTTGGAAAAAAAATACAAAGAGAGAGAAATTATTGTGAGAGATAAAGTACATGAAAAGAGAATAAATAAATAAAATATTTTTACATTTGTGAACAGTTCACGCTACATGTAGCTGAACACTGTAGTAAAATGTAAAAAACATTCGAAAATAAATGATCCGTTGGAGGCAGTTTTAAGCTACTTTTCTTCAAATTTTACATAAAAATGGGTTTTACAAAACCCATTGTGAGTGCTCTTAGTATTCAAATGATCCATAAAGTGGTTATATAAATGGACCCCTACGGGTTGGCTCAAGTGGTAAAGGCCTTGGTTTTGGTAGCATGCTCCCCTCCAAGGTCCAAGTTCAAATCCTACTGGGTGCAAACAATCTCTAGGGGCCATCAGACTAGGAGATTTTTCCCTTGAATTACCCTAGGTGAATTTGCGGAAAACTCCTTGCCGAGGGCTAGTGCACCCCCGGGGGATTATGTTTAAACCCCAAGACAAAAGGCTACGGGCCATGACTTGACAAGCACCTTGTCATGCCCAAACAACCCATCGAGGGCTCTGTTGGCATGGCTTGATTGCCCATGGACCGAACCCTTGGAGAATGCTAGGCCACGGTCACCCTCAAGCAGGCAGTGCACAGTCAGCGCGGGCAAGCGAGGTTGTCAAACCCTACTCAGCACGCAGCCAGACTACGCGCACACCTAGTGTGCACGCATGGGCTACGTGCACACACCGCGCTCATGCATGGCCTGTGCATGAGCACATCACACATGCACGGCCTGGGTGCCAGCACAGTATGCACATGCACATCCAATTTGGAATTGACAGCGCGGCTGTCCAGCAAGTTCATGCAAGCTGGCATGCCGCTCAATGCCCTGGCCTTGGCCAGGGCCTTGTTGCTCAATGCCCTAGCCTTGGCCAGGGCCATGCCGACCAACACCCAGGCCCCACGGCCTGAGCCATGTTGTTCAACGCCCGACCCTATTACCCTGGGCCATGCAGACCAACACTCGGGCCTCTCTAGCCTAGGCCATGCAACAGCCTACCACACTCAAGCCCACACCCAGCGACACTCCAACAGCACCCAGCCCACACAACCTAGGCTACACATGCAGGGACCAAGGACCAACCAGGGCCAGACCAACAGGCCAACCTGAAGACCCATGCACACCAGCAAGCAGCCCAAGCCGTGGACTCATCAAAGCCACCCATGGCTCACCAACGGCATGAGATCTCATCCAAGAGGCGTGAAACCAGCAACCATTATCTTCTTTGTAATCATTATTGTTTGAATTCTAGTATAGTAAGGCATTAGGCCATTGCATCTTTTATCTTTGAGCATTTGAACAATTTGACTTGTAAGCTTTTGAAGGCACTCATGTGCTCTGACATTTAGGCTCCATTGGGTGCAATGCGTGAATCCCAAAGGAGAAGACTATCCCTGTGCAATTCGTGAATCGGGGTAATCCGTTGTTATCTTTGTTTCCCTTACGTTAATGCAATTCCGAGGTATTTCAGTATTTTGGCTTGTTGTCTATTGTATTGCATTCTCCTTTGCTTGCTGATCAATTTGCACTATTCGAGTGGGGCAACACATAAGGCAGCCACCAGTGGCCATTGAAGGGCACTCGGCCTACACCAGGCCACCATAGTCGAATTTGGAGCAAGGACAAGGACAAACTTGGCAGTTATTGCCAACTGCTCAAGCCACACACCCAGCCTTAGACACTTGTCCAGCCATAACCGCATCCCCACTTTGTAGGGAATAACTGCAAGCAACACAAACTGCCTCAGCCAACCACCCACTCAACCAACCCACAGCCAACCGCCCATTCAACCGCTTTAAACCACCCAACTGCTCTGCACATGCATGCATGCACGCACGCCCATAAGCATTCTGCCCAGCAACACCATTTGAACACCCATTCGAGTTAATCCAACATCATCCATAGCTATCACAGTCAAGCAAGTGGCAGATCACTTCAGTCATCATGGCACAAAGAGGGGCACGGCAGCTTGGTGTCTAGGGTCTTGACCGAGGACCCTATCAAATTAGTCGGGATGCTGTTCCCAGACACCCAGTGCAAATAAAAAAAAAAATGGACCACTGTATCCTTCCAAATTTCACGGCAATATACAGTAATTACAGTGCCACTCTATTAAATAGACAATAAAAATTAACAATTCCTAAAGTTTTAAAGCTTGAAGAACTCAAAAACATATGAGAAAGCAAAATGGTTGGCTGCCACCACAAGCTTTACAAAGCAACCTCAAAACCAAAAAGGTTCAACTCAAATAGAAAGAGCTCAGCACCACTCGACGTCTATGCCTTTCATTCCCTCCAAATTGATCATAGAACACATAATGAAACAGCATTCCAACATACCCCACAGCAATACTTCCTAAACCCATCCTCTACCACAATTTTTTGATTGGTCCATCCTCTACTACAATAAAACATCTCAACCACCATCCTGAGCATAACCCCATCTAATCCCAAAAGGGAGAATATGAAAAAAAACTCAGCAAGTCATGTAACGTTAAACATAATCCACTTTCTTGCCAATGACTTGTGCCTACAATATCAGAAAATCTTGCTCAACACTGCTCATCAGAACCTTGGGAAGACATAATCTCCTACTAACACTTGTGAAGCATAGAACATTTAGAAAATAAACCAAAAGATTCCAATTAACAGTCCTTCACTGCCTTACTAAACCTCATGCTGGTACCAAACTTGTTGAACATCACTAAAATCAGCAGCAACTCATTTTCAGAATTCTCCACACTTACGCCTAATACTCCATAACCCAATCCCATGACGATCCCTTCTTCACACAACACCATTGACCCAATCTATGCCAAACCATATACTTCCTCATTACATCATCCAGCCAAAGATGAGAATTGGAAGTCTCCTAATCTCCAATCCTTCTACTTAAATGGGATAGCATACCTCTTATATGCCAAGTATGTGCGAATCAAGGTTATCTTCCCTCCACCAAGCAAGCACAAATCTACCATCCCACTAACCTCCTTATATCACTCCAGTCCAAACCATCCCTTGATCAAGGGGCAAATTTCTGTTAAGTCATGAGAAGCCAAACGAACGACCAAGTAGCACCAGATTCATACGTATTCAATCACTCTTAGGCCCCGTTTGGATTCGGAAAGTGTTTCATCTCATCTCTCTCGTCATTACAACTTTCTCAAATTCTCACACAAAATATAATAAACAATTCAACTTTTTCAAATCTCAAAACCATAATAATATTAAAAAATAATATTTTAACAATATATTTTTCAACTTTCATCTTTCATATAAAACCATCTCATCTCATCTCTAAATCCAAACCAGCCCTAAAGAATAAAAAGGCCCTTTCCCTGGGGATTGGGATTAGTCATGATGCTGTTCCCGGACACCGGTGCCAATAAAAAAATAAAAAATAAAAAGGCCCTAAAAATTGTAGCAACAAGATTGTCATCACCAGAGAAGACCTTCAACACAGATCTTTTCCCACACCGTCATGTGTGATTATGTCACAAAAGTATAGAAAGATCTTTGTCCTCTATTTTTCTGGGACTATTTGTCTTCGTAAAACATAGCTTGTCATATAAACCATCTAGGCATGACTGCCAGGAGGCGTCCATCTTAGGTTCTTAGGAAAATTACTTTCAACGCCATTCTCAGATAGAGCTCAGTGTTTGCACCTACACAGTTAAGGGCCTTTTTGGGACTCGAGAAACATCCCTATTTCCCAACAATTGATATTATTTTTCATAAACCCTTCACATGGTTTAAGCATAAAGAAGACACTTAAGCATACTTGGATATACATACACATTATGCATAAAAAAGAGAGAGAGAGAGAGAAGGGAGAGAGGGGGAAAGGAGGGGAAGAGTACCAATTTGGGGAGAAACAGGGGCTTCGCCGTAGATGGCTTTGAGCCTGGAGAGTGGAACCAGGGGAGAGTCATTGGAGGATGCTTCAGCGAAAAGCTGTTGCTTCCACTCCCACATGGTCCTCTTCATTGCCTTGTTGGACTGAGCAAGCGAATCCTTGTGGGCCTCCAGGGCTTCGATGTCCCTTTGCTGGCTCACCGATCTCACGCTCAACACTGCGAAAAACCCCACCAAACATACGTTTATCACCGTGTTGTTGTTCGCCGCTTTCACTGCCGCGTTCACCGCTTTGTTCGCAAACTCCATTTTGTGACTACTTCGCTTTTGCGAGGGGTTAATTTCTTCGGCTCCCTTGCTTGCACCGTTCGAGAGAAGTTTACCGTTCGCACTGCAAGTGCTCAGTGCCCAGTGCTCACAGATTGGAAATGGGCCGGGTCTGGGTTACATGGGTGGGGCTTTCACAGATTCGAAATTAGGTATGGGCGGGGTGGGCCCGTAGGCATATGGATCCGCCAGCAAGCATTTGGGCACTGGGGGACAAGGCCCGGGCCCGCCCGGAGTTTAGCTGGTCCGCCCGGCCCAATTACATCTATATACATATATTAAAATAAACTTTTTTTTTAATAAAAAGATGACATTAGATTTGATTTAAAACTTAAACTCCCGACAATGAACTCCCAAAACGCCATCATTTTACATTAGGTTTGGTTTAAAACTTAAACCCTCCCTCCCTCCCTCCCCTGAGTTGGGTTTTCAATTTTTTTTTTTTTTTTTTTTTGTTTTCCGGTTGGTTGCCGGCAGTGAGGGGCTTTTGGGCAAGATGGGCAGACGGTCGTGGAGATGATAAAATATTAAAACTTCTCATAATTTTTTTTCTCAAACATCACTTAAATAGAAAATATTTTTTAATTTTAAATTTTTTACTTTTTCATCTAATCATTACAATTTTTACAAACTTCAAAATAAAACATAAAAATCTATACCACTTTTTTCAAAATAAAAATTATATTCAAATAATTTTTTAACTTTATAATATTTTAATTCAATTTTTTCTCTCTTATTTTTCAAAACTTAATAAAACATCTTAACTCAAATATTTCACCACTATTCACAAACTATTTCATTATTATTCATAGAATTCTGAGATACTTCAAGCGTCCAAACAAGCACGTGTCATTGTCTAGGAGAAATGTTTATTCTAGTGAGAATGAGAGCTTTTACTAAAGAAATCTTATAAATTGTTCTAATTCAATATGATACGCTAATTATGAAATTTGTTAAAATTGATTTTCAATATTAAATTATTAATGCATATCACTTTGTATAGTCTCAGCTTGTGCACGTTACATACACTCATTTTTAAAAAAGCAAATTAGTATAAGACTCACAAGAAATAACTCAATTTTTTCAGATAAGTCTTTTTCAAAAGAAGTGTGCTAGACTTACGGACCCAATGACTGTATCTAATATTATTATTTTTTTTTTTTATAATATCTCTTTGTCACCTAGTATTTTTCTGGTGTGAATTTTTTTTATCAATTACAGTTACTAATGTGATTGAACAAAAAATTCAAACTAGAGAAATATTATAAGATATTATAAGAAGAGTAATGCTACATAGAGTCTTAGAGTATATAAATCTCACACATTTTCTTCGAAAAAATGTGTGAGTACTCAGAATTTGTATATCATACTCGAAAATATGAGTTATGGACTTCTCTAACATTTTTTAAAGAGAGTACTCAGAATTTGTATATCATATAAATTATTTCTCTAATGTTATGTATTAAAAATAATCGTATATTTACCTAGCATTTAAATCAACAATCAGTTAAAATGTGTTACGCCAATAAATGTATATGAAAGCAACAAAAACTAATAAGATCTACTCTTTGTGTTTCCGAATTGGCAATCTAATTTATAAGATAATTGAAAACTATCTCAATTCTTATTTGTTGATTAAAAAAATTTATTTCCAAAGAAAAAAAAAAAGAGAATTTTTCCAAAAAATAGTATTTAGTATTAATGAGTTGGTAACATTTGAGCCATTTGAGATAATCTAAAAAAGGTAATGATACCCTTACATTTTGGCTACAACCCATCTACGATCCAACCCACGTGATTTTTCTTTTACATAGTTGTATCTTACATTTGAAATTAAAAAAAAAATAGAAATATCATAATTAAGCCTCCCTCACGTTGCACCAGGTTGTGCCTCCTCTCCCCCTTTGTGTTGCACCAGTGGCCATCGTTCGATGACGCCATCTCAGGTGAAAATATCCATTGAACCCTCTCCTTTGCCTCTCTCCCACTCTCTCTCTCTCTCTCTCTCTCTCTGAAGCCCTCACGTTGTGTCCAAGTTGAGCCTAATCTTCCTTTTGCATTGCGCCTCCCGTGATATGACCAGAGTTTAATGGCGTTGTCTCGAGTGAAGATATCCATCAATCCCTCTCCTTCAACTCTCTCCCACAATAACTCTCTCTCTCTCTCTCTCTCTCTCTCTCTCTCTTTGGTGTTTGGGTGAAAACTTGAAATAACACAAATGCTGCTACTTAGCCACTTGAGACACCCTTCTCGAGCCTCCAGGTCAACCCCACACTTTCCCTCTCTCTATGATCTTCCACTATTGATTTTCTTATTCAATTTAGTTGGGAATTTTTCAATTTATTCCAAAGCACCGATCATAGAGGTTGTTCTAGTTGTGGTTATGTGGGAGTCAGCTTGTTGGGGCCCTAGAAACCTAAGTTGGTTGTTGTCTTATTGGTAGGTACGGTCTGTTACATGTATTGCTAGTTATTTTCTTATTATTTATTGATGGTACACAAAAAAAAAATAGAATAACCACTAAGCCTCTATTATGACTCTGTTCTTGATTTTCTAAATTCAATTTTAAGACGATTCTTGGCCAGACAATGGCCTTCTTTTGGCTATGTTCTTTCTTTTCTGTTTTCGATTTTGAGAGGACTATTGACCAGCATTTGAGATGTCTTTGACTCAATTGTCCTTTTTTTTTCTTTTTTTTTAGGTTAGTTTTCAAACCATTGTTCGACACTTCCTGAAAAGGTGACTCTTTGTTGCACTGCATTTCTTTTATCAAACTCGAAACATCTACACTTCCTGAAACTATCACTCTTTGTTGCACTACATCTATGTTAACTTCGCCAGCATTTGTAGCTTCTTTTCTATGTTTACTTGGCCATCATTTACAGTTTCTTTATGTTAGTTTAACTTGGCTAATGCATTGAATCCTTCAAAATTAGCCATGCTTTGTTGTGTTATAGTTTTAATTGTGTAAAATGTCTATAAATTTTGTGTCAAACTCAGCTTCAAGATCAATGTTTGATGATCAAATATATCATCCTGGTGTAAAAGCAAACCATGAGACTTGTCGTAAGGGTGCAAATTATGGCCAACGATTTTTTACTTGAAAGAATTGGAAAGTTAGATGTCATATTTTAAACATGTCGTTGCGGTTGGAAAGCAAGCCTAACCCACATGTTTGCTATTTTATTTTGCAATATGACCGGTCATGCAAGTTTTTCACTTAGGTAGATCCTGAAATCTGTAAATATAATATGTCTATAATAGAACATCTCCAAGCAATAAACAAACAGTTGGTAACAAATGTTGCTCATACTTGTCTACCAGTTAAGCAAGTGATATCTAAGTATAGGTCAACAATAGAAATAGAAGCTACCTGAAATCAAATAGAAATTGAAAACTAAATGCACAAAACCAAGATTCGGATGTGTAGATATAGGGTTGCATATAGTGTCGTGGATGTATTTCATATTTGTAGTAATATGACTACTCCTTTAATTTAGACTTACAACTGAGAAAGGACTTGATGTAATTATGAATTGTAAGAACATTTTGTAATGAATTATTGTATTGTATTATGTATAAACAATTTCTAATAAATTTTGTTTTGTAATTAATTGATAGTTGTTTTTATGAAAGATAATCCTATTAGACTAAGTAAGCAACATTTATTAGGGGTGGGCAGCGGCCCCTCGCTACCCCGCCCCTCATGGTAGACCACTAGACGGGGTCCCGCCCCGCACCCCTCTCACATTTAATATAAAAAATTATATTTTTAATATTTATATAAATAATTTATATAAATATATTATATATAGATATATACAATTTGTTAAAAACTTGAAATTGAATTCAAGTTAATTGATTGCCTTGACCTCCTAGGCCAACTTTTATATAGGAGGCTAAGGCAATACAATTATCATATTTAAGTAATGTGAGATTTTAACATTTTACTAGATCTAAAAAAAATTTATAAACCTAATGGTTCATTGGGTTGAGCAGGGGACGGGGCGGGGTCCAGTTTCAACCCCACCCCCCCGGTATTGGGACGAAAGGTGGGGTAGGAAACTCTCCCCCCGCATGGTGCTGGACGGTGGGCGGGGAGGGGTTGCCCCCGCACCGTATGGTGTGGGTAGCACCCCTGGCCTTTATGACTAATAAACACATATATGACAAGAGAACAACACGTGCATTCCATAATTTCAACCAAATAAATACCAAAATTCATGTAATACTCATCCATGCATGTAACCTTTAATATATTATTTGTACCTTACAAAATGTACATGTATTGTATCTTGTTGACCTAAATACTCATCGATCCATATATTACTTGTATATTACAAAATATACATGTATTGCATCTTATCGGCCAAAGACTAAAAATGTACGTTCGTAGATATAGTAAAATAACAATTTCTAAGATCTAGCAAACAACTTCTTGCAAAATAATAGATTTTGTATCTTTCAGCTTCTGTACGTGGCATATTCACATTCGAATGGGTCTACAATCCCAAACCTTCATTATATTGTTACATAAGTGATTGTACTTTTTAGAGTAAATGTAAAGCTTAACCACAAGTTGGAATACTATATGTACGAATCTTGACATTTATATTGTGATCTATAGAAGAATAGCAAGATTTATTCTCATTCAAAAGTTGATAAGACGGTTGTACCTAATAAGACAAGACATCAACAATTAATATACATTAAAGAATCATATCATATTAGAAATACTTATAAACACTATAGCTAATTAAGTAATAAAGGCTGTAGGAAAATCAAGTATGGCCAAGCTAGATGAGCCAAAACTCTACTACTCTAGCTGTATCTGAGCATGACCTATTCTTTTGTTCAAAGTTTCAAGACGAATAATTAATGTCGATAAGTTATAAAATATGCTTATAGATACAAAATACAAGTACATATGTGTACATGGATTTTATAAACAACCCGACTGAAACGAGATCATTGAGTCTTCATTAATTTCAACCAATTCACTGCCTACTCAACTGATGACTGTTTTCATTTAGAAACTGGCCTTCCCTTACTTTGAGCCGCTATAGGAATTCACAATTTTCTTGGATCTTTTGTCACACCTAATGACTCGGTGGAATAATTATCAATATGTGTGCTACTATCACACATTAGTTGTACCTCAACCCAATCCAGCTTCAACTTACCTAATTGAGTTGTTAACTTCAAGCAACATTCATTATTATTTGATACAATTGAAGATATTTTGTAAAAATCCTTATTCAATTTATTCATTTGGTCTGCATTTGGATTATGGTGAAGATCATCGTAGCTACTTCGGACGAGCGTATAATCTCATTTCAAATCCTTCCTTCACCTATCAAAGATATATTTTGAAGGCAACTCATCATTGTTAAGGAATGTCAACACACGGAAGGCATGCCTACACAAAATGCCATTGAAATCAAACATCTGGCATATGCTGCTTACTTCACACTCTTCATCATTAAAGTGAAAAACATAATTTGTCTTTTTAATGAATATATTCATAACTTTGACCTAATCAATCATATGATATGTAAAAATTGAGTCTTTTCACCTAATGATCATTGCGCAACAATATAGGAAACCACTAAACTCTTCCTAAATTTCTTTAAATTTAGCATTTGTATAAGCTTCTTGGAAGTGCCTCTTGATAAGATAATAACTATAATTTTTGTGTGGAATGAACTAAAATCAATTGCGCCCGCATTCTCAATCTTGTGTCTAAGTTCATTATCGTATTGTTCTACAAACAATTTTAATGTTATATTTGAATTGACATAATCATTAAACAATGCATTCATACATTCGTTTCCTTGAGTAGTTGACATTCCTACCTAAAAGTGGTTTCTCACGTAAGCTGGCACCCATGAATGACGCTTAGAATATAACCACTCAATTCATCATGATGACGTAAATCAAAACTATCAAGAAGTTCCAGCTAACAATTCTCAAATTAATCATGAGTCAACTTATCATAAACACTCATGTGAGAACACATCCAATGATCTCATGTTTTCCCCATAATATGCTACAAGGTGAGAATGCAAAATCCAAAAAATATTTATTTATAAGAAAAAATACATGTGCAGTTCACTTTTAATATCATCATATTAATTATATGCTCCAACTTTTTTTGAAAAGTTTTCATTATATGTCACAAACAAAGTCGGTGCCAAGATTTTGGAAACGCCTTTGCAATAACATTTTGCATAGCTTTATCTTGATATGTTATTATGGCTTCTGGTGTACGTTCATTCATACACTTAAGTTATGACTTAAACAACCATATGAACGTGTTTACATCCCCCCAAGATCAAGCCACATCCAAATAGATTCGATTGACTATGATGATTAACTCCAAGAAAAGGAGCAAATGACATTTCGTATGCGTTGGTCAAGTATGTCATATCGAAAGTTATAATATTCTAGAAAGATTTGTAGGAGCACTACTACGGGCATCTGCCCAAAACACATTATGCAATTTGAATTCATCGTCAACGCCCATGACATAATAGAAACCAAAATTTTGTGTCTGCATTCTCATAAAGTACATTTGTAATGGTTCGGAACCTCCTAACCCAATGTGAAGTTGTCTGACCTCACGTATGTAATTATGTACATCTCTCTTTCTAAACGTGAGATTCTCATACCCTCTTACTTTAACGACGCAAGAATTGTAGTTCTTGCTCAATTGAATGCCGATCATATCATTGTATTCTAGCATTCTTTTCATTTACTCAACCAACTTATTATAATATCTAATGTATATTGATTTTTTAGGACTGTGAGTATGAGTGTTGCCGCACAATATGAGTCAAGCAAAGTTTTCATTCAGAACTCAACATGACATTGATCTTTGCTTTGCAACCTTTATATTCCATGGTCTTGGTTTAAGAATATTCAACGTTATGCTCACATATGTGCCTTGACGGATACAAGCAAGGGTGAAATACCTTACTTTCCCATCAACTATTATTTTGGAACTTCATTTTGTCACTCAAAAATCAACTTGCTTTGCATATCTTGTATAGTATACATTTACCTCCTCTTTTAGAAAAATCTCATTCCTACCCTTGGCTCTTCAACATCCTCATTCATCCAACATTTTTATCCATTCTTACACACCACATACTTTCAAATTTAAAATCAAAGTCAAAAAATAAATAATAGAGCCAAATAAGACAATCATCTCAGTATAAGCTAGAATAATATCATCTTATACAAAATGGGCAAAAACAAAGGCATGAATGTATATCACTGATAGCATAAGTAATATTATGAAAACCACTGAAACAACAACATAAAAGACTGGCACCTAACAAATGAATGGTTTGGAAGTTTAAGGTTCTCTTTTGGCCAGTGCACGACAACCTAAACAATTAAAATTTCACATCAATCTAAATATTCAACGAATCAATATATCATTGAAAATAAATACTGAAGACACAGCTTGGAAAGTTCTAGGGACACGAAGAGTCTAGGATATCTTTTATTTATAGATAAATAATTATTTTCCCCATCTACCAAACAAGAAAAGAAACCTGTATGTATATAACATTGATGACTAAAGAGAATAAAAATCCATGCACATTTCAAAGTGCAAACTAACAAATTTATAGTCTAAAATTTTCAAAAAATTATCTTAGGACTCTAAAAGTTTATTCACTTCTCTGTATAAGAACAGTGAACCTTTTTAACAATGAACTTACATAAAACAATGATTGATAAAATCCCACCAACAACTAAGATAAAAAAAAAAAAAAAAAAAAAAAAAAAAAAAAAAAAGAAAAGAAAAGAAAATCATATTCATAGGCTTGGCTTGGGTGCGATGTGATGGGGCTTTTAAGATTTTTGAAATGCTTTTTTAATTTTAAAGGAAAAAATACATCTATATTAAAGAAAAAGTCACATGGGTTGGGTTGTAGATGGGTTCTTGACTAAGGTCTCACTCGGACATTTAGAGTATCTCATAATTACATGAATAATAGTGAAATTATTTAAAGGGCTGGTTTGGTTACACAAAACTAAACCATCTCATTTCATCATTACAACTTTTTCAAATTTCTACACAAAATATAACAAAGAATTCAACTTTTTCAAATTCCAAAATAAAAATAATATTAAAAAATTATATTATAACAATATTTTATTCAACTTTCAACAAAACATTTCATATCATCTCGTCTTATCATAACTGCGTAACCAAACGAGGCCTTAAAATGTTTTATTAGATTTTGATATCTAAGAGAGAAAAAGTTAAACAAAAATATTATAAAATTAAAAATTTGTCTAAATATATTTTTAATAATATTTTTGTTCCAAGGTTGAAAAAATTGAATTGATTTTTGTGTTTGGTTTTTAAGTTTCTAACAATTGTACTGATTTTTGTGTTTGGATATGATTAGGTAATTGATTAGATGAACAAATTCCATATTTGAAACTGAAAATTATTTTGTACTTTAGTAATGTTTGAAAAAAAAAATTAAGATAAATTTTAAGAATTAAATGTCTCGTCTCTAGTCCAAACGTTCCCTAGATTAAATGCATGTTTGAGGTTGCGTTAGAAGTCTTAAATAGCCTTCAAAGTTCTTTAATGAAAAAATTAGGTTGTTTGAGTCCTATATATCAATGTATTTTTTAATTTCAAATAAGTTAAAAGGTAATTTTCCTCAAACTTAATTCTACGGATAATCCAGAATGTTGTTCAAATTTTAAAAAAATTATCACTAGGCAAAAATATTTCTACAACTTTTAAATAATTACAATTTTCAAACTTTTAAAGATTTGGTCATAATTTTTAAAAAATTAAATGACTGTCGTTTCTACTTTAGAAATCACTTTTTTAATTTGTTTCCAAACAAATTTAACATGTTTGAAAGTACTTTAAATAGATAGTTACTAAATAGTAAATAACATTTCTAATAGTAGAACTTAAAGTTATAAGTGCTAAAATTATAAGCTATATTTCCTACCATAATCTGCACTAGTGCATGTTTGGGATTATGGTGAAAACTATAGCTTATAGCTTTAAGACTTATAGCTTAAGTAATAAGTTCTATTATTAAAAAGTTATTTACTGTTTGGCAACAATATGTTTTAAGCACTGTAAAACATGTTACGTTTGCTTGGAAACAAATTAAAAAAGCATTTTCTGAGGTAAAAATGACATTTATTTGAATTTTCAAAGATTATAACCATATCTTTAAAAGTTTGAAAGTTGTAAATATTTTAAAGTTGAATGGGTATTTTCATCCATTGACAATTTTTTTAAAATTCGAGTTACATTCCACATTATTTAAAAAAACATGTTTGAGGAAAATCATCAAACATACTTTTTAATATGCTTTAAAATGTTGCTTTTCCTCAACAGAAATGCTACTCCCATCGCTTTTACCTCTCGTTGGACCCTCTCGCTTGACGTGGCTTGCCCACATGGCGGGAACTTTAAATTTTTTTAAAAAAATGAATATTACATCGTCTTCTTCTCTCCTCAATTTGAATTAGCAATTTTTGTTCTTCTTTCCCAAATAACGAAACCTAACTCTACCCTGTTGTTGCCTTATTCGAATCCTCCATCCCAACTCCTAGCTACAGACCTTATTCAAATCCATCATACAAAAGGCAAGCTATCCAAGTTCCTTCTTCGAATCCACACTGTCTTTCCTTCACATCGTAGAAGGCTTCCCGTCATTCTCTCCTCCACATCCTCTCCTCCACCTTGGCGAAAACATTGCTTCTCCACATTGTCTCCTCCACATCATGTTCTCCACATCATCTTCATGTCATTCTCTCCTCCACATCATCTTTCCTCCATAGATAATGCTCAGAGACGAAGCCGCCTACTACTAAGTCTCAGGTGAGAATCAACGTACATGCCATAAACCTTTAAAAGCATGTACTCACAAGGTGATTTTTTTAATTTTTGACCCTTTTTTATTTTTGGGATTGTGATTTCTTAATGTCTTTCTAGTGGGTTTTTGTAGGCCGAGTATTGTTGTGGATTTTTCTGTTGGTCTGACCCGAAAATACTAGCATATGTAAAAAAGAATCAACCGCTTAAAAGGCCAAACTTCAAAAGATACAAGTAGCAATAGATATCGAAACAACAAGACATCAATTAGAAATAGAGGCTGAAAGGCGCAAGAGAAAACTAGAGTCTCAGTTTATGTATAGTAATTTCAATGTCATGGATACTTTGTTTGGAAATTTATTTTGAAAAATTCTGACAAAACAATGTGTGGAAGATGTAAAAGCAGTTTATTATTTTATCTAAAAAGGTATTTTCCTTTTTATTTCATGTTATTTATGTCTCTATGTAGGTATGATATTCTTTCAACTGCAATAAGAAAATTGCAGCTCTCTTTGTCTGCAGGTTGAGGATAAACTCTCAATTATAGTTTTTATGAACACGAACATGACATCCCGATTATACTTTCAATTATACATTTTTCTGTGAGAGTAATGCCATCCCGAAGTTTGCTCATGGCAAGTTGATGAAAATGAAAAATTGATATAAATGAAATGAGTAAAGAATATCTTATACACGGGATGTGCAAGATGCAAAATATTTTATCTTTGTAAGCATGAAAAATCAGGAGGGAAGTGACACCTTTACATGAAAAAAAAAGGTCAGGAGCATTTTTTCAATTCAACATGATATGAATTAATACATTGCAAACTCACTAATAATTTACAAAAAAAAAAAAAAAGTATCAGAATTAATAGAAAAATTGATCATCTTCAATTAAGTATATTCATCTCCACCAAGAAATTGACATCTCCACCAATAATGAAAATCTCAAATAATAGTCATTACAAAAAGTACTGTAGCAATTTCCTAAAAAAAATATACAGCTCCACCAAAACTACATCATTTATAATTGAATGTATACATCATCATTCTAGTCCACTAGAATAAACACAAAATTATAAGCATTAAGAAGGCAAAAAAATGGTTAAAAGAGCCAACACTATTAAGATATATTATATCGTAATGTAGTTTGGATTACTTGTGAGGGAGGAGCAGTCGAACCAATACCAAAATAAGCTATAGTGTGGCAAGGTGCATATAGTGGGAATAAATGAAAAAGAAATTTGTTAAAACAACCCACGAATGTAGTTGTTCAGGTGTTGTTGGATTACTTGTGGCGGAGGTATAGTCGGTCCAATACGAGAAATAAGCTCGGCCAGGTATTGTGGGTATACTGGGCAAGGTGTGTATTTTGGACATAAAATGAAAAAAAAAAAATGTTAAAAGAACCAACGCTTTTAAGACATGTTATACCGTAATGTAGTTTAAATTACCTGTGAGGGAGGACCAGTTGAGGGAGTTGAAAAGAAAGCCAGCCCATGCGTCCAAGCTTGGCTTTGTTGATTCTATAACCATTTAACTCGGGCATTGATGAATTTTTTTTTTCGGTTAATAACATACAAAAACTAACAACAATAAACAATGAGAAGTACCTGGATTTGAGGAGGCTCATGTTATGTGATGCTGACATTGCATTCATTTGATAGGTGAGTGTGCCACTATGCATTGGAAACAATATAATAAGAGGAGTTACTTTTCAGAATATAATAAGAACGTGGTTTTCAAAAGTATTATAAATGAACCTCATATTCGCCGTATCACAATCTCCTTCTCGTACTAAGTTTCTTAAGCATCTTCTCGACGGGGTGCACATTTCTGTTAGATGGTGGTCTTCCCTTACTTTGAACTACTAATGCTCGGGTATTCTACCATCAACTGCTCTAGATGGCTAATCAATTTCCTAGTGCTGCTCTCATAGCTTTTGAAGCATTGGAACACAGTTCATAGAAGCAATTTTATATCCTATCAAACCTCCGGGCATCGTGGTTGCTACTCATGTTATAATTGCTTTTGATAAATGTGTATTTTCGTTTTAGATCGTTCCACTACCAATCCAAAATGTAAATTGATGGTACTATACTGTTGTCTAGCTACGTCAAGATACAAATAACATGTCTATATATAGGCGTGTAAATTTAAATCGGTAAACCGAAAAATCAGTCCTGACCGAACCGAACCAGACCGGTTGGTCCGGAACCGGTTCCTATATTATAAAAACCAGCCGGATCCGGTTCGGTTTCGGTTCCTTAGTTTTTGGGACCGGACCGAACCGAACCGGACCGGTTGAAAAAGTATATATAAAAATTAATTTTATATATTATACAAAATATTTATATATATAGAAGTTTTATATATAATATATAATTATATATTAAATTTTTATATATAATTATATATCATATATGAAATAATTTCATATTATAATTTATAAATTATAATATAAAATATTAATCTTAAATATGAAAATTTAATTGATCATATGCTTTAAACATAATATATTTATTAAATTATTAATAACATTTTATCATACGAAGTAATACTTTTAAACATAATATATTTATTAAATTATTAATAACATTTTATCATACGAAGTAATACTTTATTATATGTTTTTTACATTTTTAAAAAACTGAAAAACAGGATCGAAAATCGGTAAAACCGGAGGTACCGGTTTAGGAAGGTAACCGAAGCGTAATCGGTTTTGAAAAATGCAAAACCGGTATATACCGGTTCAGTCTTAGATTTTATCCAAAACCGGGCTAAACCGGACCGGTTACACCCCTATCTGTATAATATGCTCCTAAACTCGAATAATTTGCAACTGCAATTAACATCAAGGGGATCTTTATCAACCTAAACAATGTAATTTGCACGTTTTAATAAGTAATCATGCACTTGAACCTCATTGGCAACTAAAAATGTATATCTACCACCCTCACAACCTAATAATGAGGTAGTGAAATATAGAAATCCTCGCAATTCCTCTTGTACTTATTTGAATTTAGCAATTTCTTCTCAAGAAGATAGTGTCTGATGTAAGGAACTCAGTATTAAATGAATTGAAATCAACAATTGCTTCATTCTCTACCTTACTCCTTAGAGTTGTCTTAGAATTACGTAGTTACCAAAGAATGCATTCATACTTTCACTCTGTCGTGTTATTAACATTCTTGCCCAAAATATATCTTTGATGTAGGCCGGTATCCAAGAACGTTGGTCACTATATAGTGATCACAACCATGCATTCTCATGCATATCATATGTATCGAACATATGGCACCGACGTTCTTCGAATTCATGCTCACTTAAAGAGTCATATACTCACTTATGTAGAATACTCTTGATCTTCTCATATTGAGAATGTGATCAAAATTTCTCAAGAAACTTCTTCATTATATGCCACAAGTATAAGCAATGCATAGACGTCAGAAATACCCTCGAAATTGCAATTTGCATTGCTTTGTCTTGGTCTATGATGATTACATTTGGTAGTTGGTCATTTATACACTTCAACCATGCCTCAAACAACCAATCAAAGGTATGTGCATCATCATTAGATATCAATCTGCACCTGAATATGATTGACTGACCATGGTGGTGTGAACAAATGGTGCAAATGGCATATTGTACTCATTAGTCAGGTATGTTGTGTCAAATGTAATCACATCCCCGAATGATTCATACATAGCTCTACTTCGGGCATCTGTCCAAAACACATTCTTTAACTGCAACTAATGGTCCACGTCTATCTGATAGTAAAAATTTAGATTTTTACTTTGCATATCTTGGAAATAGTTATATAGAGCTTCAACACATCCAACCCCGAGGCAAAACTGACGTGCTCTGTCAATGGAGTTCCGACACTCCTCCCCGAATGGCACATTCTCGTAACTCCTCACCTCAACAACCACAACCATGAAATTTTTTTACACTCGTATATTTGTCTCGTCATTTATTTTGAGTCTTTTAGCCACAAGAGCGTCAACCTTATTAAAGTATCTTAAATGTCTTGCCTTTTTCGGACTACAAACATGTGTGTGATTTAATTTTACTTTAGTCAGTGTATATCCACCTTCATCATTCAAGGTCACATTAATCCTAACCATACATCCTACCTTTTATGTTTCTCTTGGCTTCAAAATATTCGCAGCCTTACTCTTAGATATGTCTTGCCGCGCACATACCAAGCAGAGCTATTTGACATTGTCATCATCATCCGGTTTAGAATTCCTTTTACACGCCCCAAACCCCTTCTGCTTATCATATTTCATATTGCAAGACCAAATTTCTTCTAGTGATGAAAATTTGATTCCAAGTTTAAGAGATTCAATAGTTTTATCACACTCATTATTTGCATGTCTGACCTCATCACTAAGGCTGAGCACCGACCCTTTCGGAGTAGGAGGTTGGGCCCTCCGACTCCGGCTCCGGCTCCGACTTTGTCGGAGGTCGAATCCGACCTCCGACTCCAACTCCGAGACGTACAGAATCCGCTCCGACTCTGACTCCGACTTGTCGGAGCGGAGTCGGATTTTTTGATTTTTTTTTTTTTTTGTCTTTTTTAACTTCATATTTGACCCACTTTTTTTTTTTTAAAATGTGGACTTTCAAATTTCAATTTTCTCAACATTACAATCTAAACTAGTTAAACTTTTGATTATAACAAAAAATACAACTAAATAAAACAAGTAACATACTAACTTTTGATTAAACTTTTGCTATAGTGATTTTAATTTAGTATAACTATATAATAGTATTAGTATAAATATTATACTAACTATATCACTAATAGTATTAGTATACTAATACTAGTATATCACTATAGTTAATAGTACCCTATAGTAATATAACTATATTAGTATTAGTTATAGTGATTTAAATTTTAGTATAACTATATTAGTATAAGTTATAGTGATTTAGTATAGTTATAATACTATAAGTTTAACTTAGTATTAGTATTAAGTTATAACTATAGTCTATATTAGTATCAGTATTAGTTATAGTGATTAGCATAATTATATATTAGTATTTGTTATAGTGATTTTAATTTAGTATAACTATATAATAGTATTAGTATAAATATTATACTAACTATATCACTGATTGTATTAGTACACTAATGTCTAATAATACTATATCACTATAGTTAATAGTATCATATAGTAATATATTATTAGTAATTAATATATTATCAGAGTCATTGGTGATAGTATTGTTATAGCTATTTTATTGCTATTTCATTCCCGCTATCTTATTTTTCCCTGTTATTTTCGATGGATTTCTATTATGCTCATAGTACTGGCTTTCGCGATTTGTATGAGTTAAAATGTACAGAATATAATTTAAGAATGGAGTTACAAATCTTGATGGATAATATAAAAGATCTTAAAAGACAACAACAATTAATGAGACAAAATTATACACTAATGATGACTAAATATCATATATATCAAAGTAGACAAGCGGCAATAGAATACTATGAAGCTGACTGCACTTTTCTAAGAAACGAAATTAATAGTATAAGAAACCATTTGAAGATACTTGCTTTATAAAAAAAAAAAAAAAAGTAAGGAATCATTGATACAGATTTTTACAAAGATAACCCATAACTAAAGATAATTATGTATATTGGGAAGCTTGTGTTGGTAAGTCAGGAAAAACCGATGGTCAGCCCATTCAAGCTAGAAGGCTATAAGGGTGGTTCCGGTGGTGTTCCCTCAAGTTCTTAATCTACTTATTTCTCTTTGGAAATAGGAAATTTTTGTTTAAAACCTGTTTCAATGAATTCTTTATTCAAACCTAACGAATCTACCATTAGCATCCATATAGAATCTGATAATATTAATCAAGAAGATTACAGTATATTAGAAATAGAAAGAAATCTACAAGACTGGACAATCCCTTATGTTCCAAAAAATCAAGTATACAAAATCTCTACTTTTTCTTCTAAATTATCATTCCTTACAAATTATACAATTAAAACATTAGAGAAAACTATTAGTTTAAATAATAACTATGAATCATTACAACTCTTAACAAAAGAAGCCATTAATCGTCATAAAAAATAAAATTATTCTTTTATTCATATTGGACTAGTACAAGTAGCTATAAAGCCATTCACTCGAAATGGATTAAACACCTCATTATTGCTTTGTTTAAGAGATGGAAGACATTATAATTTTCATGATTCATTACTTGGAATTGTAGAATCCAGCCTGTTCCAAGGACCAGTCTATTTTAATTGTTATCTCAATTATTCTCTATCATTATTTGATGGTAATATTTTACATGCTTTAACATTAAATATTAAGACAAATGGCTATCAAATGATGAAAGGGTCATATGCTTTAACAACAGTTTATAGGATTCATTATAAATTAATGAAAACAACATTAGAACCACAAGCTCTAATTACTAGCCTTAAAGGATATACATTATTATTACAATCTAGTACACAAAATTCTAGTATACAAATTCCTAAACAAATCAATTGGAATCAAGTCACACTTCCTAATGAATGACAATTAAAAAATATTATCCCAATACATAAGATAGAAAATAATTCTAAAGATAATCTCGAATATATAGATCAAAAAACGAATGGGACAGTCCAAATAGCTTTTCAACCTTTTAGAAGATCTTTTTCACATTATTCCTCTCCAGCACGCTCCAGTTATCATACACCCAGATCTGTTCTTACATCAATCTCTAAAAATAAATCCCAAAATTTTGACACCAGATCTTTTGATACTAGATCCCAAAATCTTGACACCCAGATTTGAAGAATTATTACTGGAAATATTATTGATACGCCAGTATATGCTGTTAACCATCCTGATAAAGCATCTACATCTCATAATCCTGAAAAAGAACTTTATTCTCCGACATATTCTCAAGTAGTTGGAGATTATACCCAAATATATACCCTGATTAAAGAAGAATTTAAAATTAACAAAGAATATCTCAAACAAAATTATATGAAAAAATAAAATAGTCACAAAAGAATAATATTTTTCTCAACCTTTACAAAAATAGAAAGAGATTATATTCAAGAAAAATATTACGAAGATTTAGAGAAAATACAGATTAATATACATTTCTTTACATGGTTTGAGATATATAAATCAAATCAATTATCTACCATAAACAGAACTACTAATCAATGGATTAAAGGAGAAAATAATCAAATTATTTATGAAGAATATCCCCATTTTAAATTCATCAAGTACAATCAGAGGAATACTCAAATTTTGACTTCACCAATAAAAAAATATAATATTGCAAATACTGAAAAAAAACCTTGATAATATAATACAACAAAACAGTTATACTAATTTATATCTAAAAATCATGGGTAAACAATTATAAATGATTGAAACCCAAATATCTCCTATAAAACCTACTATTAAAGAAATATAAGAAACTCCCTTATTTGTCCCCTACGAAATTCCATCCTATTTAAAATCTATTTTTTTTCAAAAATAAAAATGATTTATTGGAATGGATCTCTAGTAAATTAGAAAAATTAACTATTAGTAACGCTGCTACCACCTCAAAACAACCACATATTAATGTATTAAGCAAAATAGACTCACCCGTAATATCTGACTCTGAAATTAGTAATATTGAAAACCAATTTAAAAATCTAGATCTACAAATAAACAAGATTAGAGGAGATCATGTTAATAATTTTTCAGCTAGAGATTCAAAACATCATGTCTCTATTACTCGTAATTGGTATCCCAGACCTACTCCACTGGATATGCAATTCGAAGAAATTGAATATATAGTAAGATCAACCTTCACACCAGATGTATTATACGAATGGAATATAAACGGATTATCTGAATACGAAATACTAAATTATTTTCAAGAAATGATTATGGTGGCTAACGTCTATAAAAGTAACAGAAAAACTGATCATCAGATAGCACACATTATTGTTACAAGGTTTACTAGCCAACTAAAGGGTTGGTGTGATCATTACCTTTCATATGATGAAAGGTCATGAATATTAACAGCTTATAAATATGATGAAAATATGCAAATGATTAAAATAGAAAATGATTTACCCCTAGAAGATGCTGTAAACACATTAATATATGCATTAACTAAACACTTTGTTGGTGATCCTGTTCAATTTAAAGAAAGAACTAATGATTTATTGATTAACCATAAATGCCCTCAATTATCTGATTTCCGTTGGTATAAAGATGTACTTTTAACTAAAGTCATGATCAGAAATGATTGCCAATAGCCATACTAGAAGGAAAAGTTCATAGTCGGACTTCCATATTACTTCACCCAAAAGGTACGAGAATCATTATTAAGATCAGACGGTACTATTGATTTTCATAATCTCACATATGGTGATATAATAAGTAGGATTAACAGAACCGGATTAACTATGTGCAACGATTTAAGATTAAAAAAGTAAATGGAGAAAGAAAAGAAGTTTGCTAGAAAGGAATTAGGTACTTTTTGTGAACAATTTGGTTATACTCCTTTATTAGCCCCCTCAAGAAGACACAAAAAAAGAAAAAGAGTTTATAAGAATTACTTCAATAAAAAACGAAAATACAGAAAAACTTATAAAAAGATAAAAGACAGACCAACATATAATAAGCCACTAAAAAGTCATAAAAAGACTAATAAAAAGAAAAAGCAGATTGTTTGTTATAAATGCGGAAAAGTAAGACATTATAAATCAAACTGTAAAGTCAAACAACAAATTAATGAATTAAATATATCCGAAGCATTAAAAGACAAATTGTTAGACATTTTTATAATACATTCAAGTGAAGATGAAGTTAGTTCTTCTTCAGAAGAAGAAATTTATCAATTAAAATAATCAAGTTTTTCAGAACAATCTTCCGATAGTGAATTAGAAGAAGATGAAGTACATATTTGTAATTGTCTAAATAAGGATAATTGCATTTGTAACAAAACAACTAATGTACTTTCAAAACAAGAAGACATTATACTATAATTAATAGATAAAATCAACAACCCTCAAGAAAGAAAAGATTACTTAGAAAAATTAAAAAATACATTTAATAATCAAAATACTACAATAACTTCATCCTCAATACCTTACAATTTTTCAGAAATAATAGGAAGATTTAAAACTGACAAAGAAAAAATTACGATTCAAGATATACAACAAGAAATCAATGAGATAAAATAAGAAATTAAAAATTTAAAAACATCCAATCTTAAATTAGAAGTTTCGAACGAACAACTATTACAAGAAATTATATTATTAAAAATAGAAAAAAATAGAAAAAATCTTCATGATAAAGAACATAAAATTGAACAGTGAGAATGTTCAACATTAAATGAAATAGATAATTTCATTAATATTCTTGATAAGATAAATTTTCAAAAATGGTATGCTGAAGTAACAGTTTCAATTAATCAATAATTCTCTTTTACTACAATTGCCCTATTAGATACAGGAGCAGACCTAAATTGTATATAAGAGGGATTAATACCTTCTAAATATTTTGAAAAAACAAAAGAAATATTATCCCGAGCCAATGGAACAAAACTGAATATAAATTATAAATTATCCAATGCACATATATGTAATAATGGAATTTATTTTAAAACAACATTCATTTTAGTAAAAAATATTAATACCAAAGTAATATTAGGAAATCCCTCTCTTGCACTACTTTACCCTTTCTCTGTAACAGAAGAAGGAATTTCTACTAAAATACTTGGACAAGAGATACAATTTAAGTTCCTATTTCCCCCGGTACCAAAAGAAATTAACTCTTTAAAGAAAGTTTCATTAATTAGAGAGATTAATTTTTTAATAAAGAATAGAATTAGAAGAAATGAAAACCAAATAAATTTCTTAAAACAAGAATTAAAATATAAAAGAATTCGAGAACAGTTAAAAGACCCATTATTAACCCAAAAAATTGATAATTTCAAAATTACTATTGAAAATGAAATATGCTCTAACCTGCTCAATGCCTTCTGGAACAGAAAACAACACATAGTTGAATTACCCTATGAAAAAAAGTTTTCTGAGAAAAATATTCCCACCAAGGCTAGACCTATCCAAATGAATAATGAATTACTAGAATATTGCAAAAAAGAAATTAATGATTTAAAAACAAAAGGATTAATAAGGAAAAGTAAATCACCATGGAGTTGTACTGCCTTTTATATCCAAAAACAAGCAGAATTAGAAAGAGGAGTTCTTCGTCTAGTAATAAATTATAAACCCTTAAATAAGGTATTACAATAGATTAGATACCCAATTCCTAATAAAAAAGATTTATTATCCCGATTATATAATGCTACAGTATTCTCAAAATTCGACATGAAAAGTGACTTTTGGCAAATCCAAATTGCTGAAAATGATCGATATAAGACAGCCTTCATAGTCCCATTTGGACATTTTGAATGAAATGTTATGCCTTTTGGATTAAAAAATACCCCTAGTGAATTTCAAAATATTATGAACGAAATATTTACTCATTTCACTTATTTTTCAATAGTTTATATAGATGATGTATTAATATTTTCTTCATCTATTGAACAACATTGGAAACATTTAAATATTTTTGTTCAAGTTATCAAACAAAATGGATTAGTTGTCTCATCATCAAAAATAAAACTATTTCAAGAAAAAATTTGATTCCTTGGACATGTAATTTATCAAGGAAATATTACACTAATTAGTAGAACAATAGAATTTGCTGATAAATTTTCAGATGAAATAAAAGACAAAAATCAATTACAGAGACTTCTAGGAAGTCTCAACTATATTGCAGATTTTTACCAATCTCCCAGACCATTATGTAAACCATTATTTAAAAGATTAAAAAAAAATCCACCTCCTTGGACATAAAAACATACTAATATCATAAAACAAATTAAAGCCCATATTAAGAAATTACCATGCTTAGGACTTTCATCTCCTCATACTTTTAAAACTGTTGAAACAGATGCCTCTGATATTGGATACGGAGGAATTATGAAACAAAAATTATCATCTAACTTGGAACAGATTGTTCGATTCCATTCAGGATGTTGGAATCCTACTCAAAAGAATTGTAGTACTATTAAAAAAGAAATTTTAGCTATTGTATTATGTATTTCCAAATTTCAAGATGATTTGTTGAATCAAAAGTTTTTACTTAGAATAGATTGTAAATCAGCCAATGAAGTTTTAATTAAAAATGTGAAAAACCTGGCTGCTAAGCAAATATTTGCCAGGTGGCAAGCTATATTAAGTATTTTTTATTTTGATATTGAGCATATTAAAGGAAAATCTAATTCTCTTCTCGATTTTCTATCCCGAGAATTCTTACAGGGAAAATCATGTCATCTTCAAAGTCCAAAATAAAATCCAAATCCTCATACGCACGGCCGCCATCTCCTCCCTATCCTTCACCTTATCCTTCTGTAACTCCAAGACTTTATACGATATTTGGGTCATTACCATAAAATATTAGACCCTCCTACAATTCATTCTCACCATTAGCTTCTCTAAAATTACCAACCTACTCCAAAGCTGTTTCTCCTTCTTCTCCTTCTCCTTCTCCTTCCCAAATTATTAATCCCTCATTATTATCTCAGCCTTTTTCATCTCCTATTATTATCAAAACTCATTGGCATCTAGTCTTTTCTATTGAATCTGAAATTCAACATCTGTCTGACCCTCAGAAATTACTTGATGCCTTTCTCCTACTAGACTGGCATTATGTTCCACAAAACATTAAGAAAACTCAGTATTTTTATGAATTCATATTAGTAGATACTGACTCAAATATTCTGTCAGAAATTTCTTGTTCTCTTCAAACTCAACCTTCTCCACCCGCGTTTCTAATTATTGCTTTTCATAAAGTCACCATCAAACAAGTTCTCACTCTAGAATAATGGGAAAAAAATCCCTATTTAACAAGAAAATTCTCTCATCCCTATGATCCTCCTTATTATGATTATTACGATTACCAACAAGTATGGACAAAAATGTTTCTAAAACAAAACAAAAATTTGCGTCATTCATGATTTCTTCATTTTGATAAACTACAAGAAATTAAAACACTCCTGAAATGGTTCTCACTATGGTGTGAATATTATGGAGACGAATCTCTTCTCTTTCCTCTTTCCCTTCAGGAAAGCCTCCAAAATTTTATTTCACAAAATGACAGCCCACCAGCATTAAACCATTGTTCACCCCTTTTGCTATTCTTTCTCAAAACAAAATTAAATTGGATTATGAAATGAGAATACGTTATCAAACCTCATCCCTCTCTCAAAACCATTATGTTCCTAGCCCGTCAAGTTTCCATCAAATGGTGGGAAAAGTACAATTATGATCATTTATTGAAGATGTTTTCAAAAGTTACCAAAACTCCGGAAGTTCTAGTCCAACGAAGCAGATTTCAAGCACAATTAGCATCCATTACAAACAAGAAGGATTTGAAAAAATTAGCCGAAATAATGTCACAAATATCAGACAGTGACGATGAAGAAGAAACACAACTCAGATTATTTCCATTACAGCAACTCGCATTATCACCAGCCCATCAGGCCTCTCATTCTCAACAAGCCTCTCAATTTCAGGGTAACCAAGCTACGTCTCCTTCTCAAGATTATTTATCTTACCATCCGATACAACTGATGGATTCTCAAGACCCGTTCGAACTGGAATTAGCAAATTATGATCCTCAGAATATGTGATTCCAAAAGATTATTATTATCTGACTAGCCAACATGACATGCAGAGATTGCCAAAATATTATCTCTCCAAAAAGTTATTCGTGACAGATTATTGCCCAGTAAAGCGACAAATAATTCTGTACAAGATTACGAGTTCTATACTGTATTTGTTTTTAGGGTCGGTTGATACTGTTCTTGTTTTTAATGTCTGCCGGTACTGTGTTTGTTTTTAGCGTCAGCTGATATTGTTCTTATGACGGCCGGTACTATTCATGTATTATTAAAGTTACTGTTTTAGTGTCTATATAAGGAGATTCACGAGGCAAGAAGGGCATTCAGAGTTTCTAATATGAAATCCCTTCCTCTCTCGCCCAAACCTCTCAATTCTAGTATTGTCCTCCTCTCTTTGTAAATCTTTCAATCTTCATTCCCTCATGTCTTCAGCTTCCAACTCTTCTGAAAATTAGTCTCCTTGTAAGTATTATGTTTTTAATGAAAAAGTTTATTTCATATCTCTTTACTTCAATTTATATTTTCTCATGCATATGGTCGGTTATACCGCCTGCCTTCCTTGCTATCATGCATATGGTCGGTTTTACCGCCTGTTATTCTTATTAATATCTTATTATTCTACCTGGGATTTATGCCTTTGGTATCATTATTAGTAATTTATATGAATAATACTTTAGTTAATTTATATGAATAATACTTTAGTTATTATACGTTAGTATTATATGTTATTATAAATTTATAGATTAGTGTTTATCCATTAGTATTACAATATTACATGTTGATGTTATTATACATCTTAGTGTTTATAGTATATTATATATACATTAGTATTAAATGCTATTATATTTATACATTAGTAATTTAGTGTTACATGGTAGTAATATTGTAAATTTGTAATAGTATGATATTTACATATAGTCATATACTAAACTATTATTAGTCAATTTAGTCTATATATTATAGTATAAATATATTATTTAACTAGTATATTATTAAGTTTAACTAACTATATAAGATATAGTTGTATAAAATTTAAATAATTAATATATAGAAAAACACATCTTTTTATAAAATATGTATAAAATCGGAGGCGGAGTCGGAGGGCCATGTTGGAGGCGGAGGCGGAGTCGAAGGGTCGGAGTCAGATAGGAGCAGAGCCGGAGTCAGTTCATCAATGACTCCGACTCCGACTCCGACTCTGACTCCGACTTCCAAGAGGAAAAAACCTCCGACTCTGACTCCGACAAGTCGGAGTCGGAGCGGAGCCAGTGTGGAGTCTGATTCGGAGTCTGATTGTCAGATTTTTGCTTAGTCCTACTCATTACACTCATTATTTGCATGTCCAAACTCATCATACTCATAATCTACATAACCTATTTCATCATACTCATATTCTGCACCTCTCATGCCAGAATCCATTGCAAGTCCAACCTTCAAATTATCTAACAAGCTGCAACCATATTCAAATAAATCATCATTTTAATATGCAGTTCATCATATTCAAATATAAATAAAATTTTGTTTATTAGTATTCCAAATCAAATGGTTAGTATTTAAGACATACAATTTTGTTTTTATGTGCAGAAGCTTTCACTTTTAGCGACTGAAGCATATAAGGATGCACACTTGAAGAGTGTGCAGATGAGAATTTTCAGTTTTTCACAAAAAATAAAAATAAAAATATGAGGGCTCTTATTTCTCCATCTTTGCCATAGAATTGAAGATCAAAATCTTAACCTTTGTTAAAATTTTCAGGCCCTGAAGGAGTTGAACATGAGTAATCATGCAGAACTTGGGAATGCTTGCAGGTGTTGGTGAGGGATTGAAGTAAATTATATTTCATATTAGACTGGCCTCTGAGATGTGCTTCAATTTTGCACACGAACAGAGTAGGAAGCAATACTTTACCAAAAACTTGAATCTAAAAATGTTTTTCCTTTCAAATTGTTAATTAACCAGTAGATGACTTTTTACATTCTAGAATGTAAAGGATGCTGCATTTAAGAGCTTGTTTGGATAGAGAAACGATCTCATCTCACCTCATCATTACAGCTTTATCAAAATCTCACACAAAATATAATAACCAATTCAACTTTTTTCATATTCGAAAACAATAATAATATTAAAAAATAATATTATAACAATATTTTATTCAATTCATCTGAAACAATCTCATCTCACTATCCAAACGAGCCCTAAATTTAATTTGATGGGTCAAAATAAAACCCCCACTTTTTTTGGGGGTGGGGGAAGGCCTGGGGTAAGTTCAGTTCATTTACAAAACACTATAGTAACTTAGTAAGTTCAATTCTCTCTCTTTTGGTGCAATACACAAAAGTGTTTAAACAAGCAGTTCGCTTAACTTTGTTTGGAGATAGTGACATTGTGATATTTATTCCAAATTGTTTTTTTCAATAGTTCAATCCACTTTTTAGTTTGCATGCATATGCATACAGCACAATAAAAAACCTATATTCATTACTCCTCTAACAACATGTGGCAATGGACAAAATATATGGCCCAGGTCCAGTTCTACCTTAAGCTATGATGATGTTAGACACTTTCTCAAGTATCCATTTGAATATATATATGTACTACAATAATCTTAAATAATGTAGAGGAATTTAAAAATTTTCTACTTCTTTTGCAACAATATTATTATTAGCTAATATGGTTTTTTATCAACATTTCATTATCATCTGCCTCCAATTAATTTCAACCAAAATTTATTTTGAATCAAAGGGAACAAATGGAACAAGTTACAAATAACTAATGTTGTTCTTCAAACCATGAGGTGCCAATCAGTCATAAGGAATCAGAGTGACCCAAATTGGCGGGGGCTAAAACAAATACAAAGAACATCATAAAAGAAGATCTGGAAATCACCAGCAAGTTATTAAATTGAACTCAATGTGGCGCCCTCAATCCCCCTTATATAAATACACAGGGATCGAGACGCCAGGATGGTGACAACACGGTCACACATCCCAACGAAGTGCCAGTGTGTGTACATGCAACAGTGTTCAAATAAAATAACGCAGCGGATAGTCAACTAAGTACCAGAATTTAATTACAATCAAACATCAGTAAAGATTTAAATAGCAGTTATACAGTCATCCATAAAATAATTTACAATAGTTTTAAATGTTCAAACGAGTGATCCCAGATCACTCGTCAGGCGGAGCCGTCTCCTCAGGCTCGCCCTCCTCCTCCTCATCAGCATCAAAATCTGCGACACCACAAAATGGTCTCGCAGGTAAGTATAACCCAAACAACAACGTAATATAAAATGCATTAAACGCAACTAACATGCATGCACATGAAAACATGCATTTTTCCACAAAACATCATTTTCCCCGAAAATGATAAATTTCCAACACACACCAAAATCTCATTTTGGTCCAAATTATCCGTAAATCATTTTCCCAGAAAATGATTTACCCAAAAATCAACTCGCACTATTTTTCCAGAAAATAGTGCATTAATCCCAAATGCACCATGCATTATTTCCATATGCACCATGGTCTCCCCTATGGACCATCCGCACGTCCTGGCTTCGCAGCGGTGCTCAGTTCCGCCCCCAGCGCGTACGTGGCCAAGCACTCACACTACGCAACGAGCGATGCCCAGTTCCGCGCCCAGCGCGTACGTGGCCAGACATCCTCTAGTCCCCGCCAGCAGAAGGACCACGGAGTCGGCACGAGACCATCTCGTCCGATCCCATTGTCACCCAGCGACAATCCAGGGGACGTTACTCAGTATATTCCGCTCCCGAGTAACCAGAGGAGCTCCACCGAGTTAATGCCCCATCTCGGCTTGGGGTCGTGATACACATGCACCAAAAATATTAACACATAAAATCATAGCTTTTCAAAGCACATGTACCAACACAAAGTCCAAACCAACAGATACCAATCCAATCAAATCCAACCAAACAACTCCAATCACAAATCCATCCGACCCCCGAACTCCTCGGACTCAGTCCGGCATGCCAAAAACACAGTGAAATGGGTTAGTGCAAAAATACATTTAAATTACGAAAGTTCTTTGGAGAAATACTTACAGTGCAATATAATAATTTTCCGAGGATCGCGAAGTTGAAAAAGGCGACGTTTGAGCAACACCACAGTGTAAAATACACTGTGGCCGTGGGTCACAAATACCAACTTTTCAACGAGGACAAACGAAGACCCAAGATTGATAGGGTAGGGCCTAGGGAGGTCGGTGAAGCTAGTGGTGGTGGTGGTTTGCCGTGGGTGGCGGCGCAAGGGGTGGTTTTAGGCCAAAAAAGTACAAATCGGAGATGGACTTGGTGGGGCTTCACCGGTGACGGATCGGAGCTGGGGTTGGGTCCAATGGGTTGCCAAGAGGCCGGGGATGAAGTGGTAGGAAGATGGTGGCCGGAGGTGGCGCGACGGCGGCGCAATGGAGGAAAATGTGCCGCGGCGTCGTGGGTTTCGTGGGCTTCGTGGAGGCTAACGGCGGCACGAACGGCGGTGATATTGGTGGGGTAGGACGGCCGGCGGCTGGGGAAGAGGTGGAGCCGGGCGGTGTCGACCACCGCCGGCGGACGGCGGCGCAGCTGGTGGGGGGAGAAACGGACGCGGGGAGAGAGAGAAAAGGAGAGAGAAACGTCCGCACGGGAAGAAAGAAAAAAATAAGGAAAAAGAAAAAGAAAAGAAGAAAAGAAAAAAGAAAAGGAAAAGAAAAAAATAGAGGGAAAAGAAATGAGGTCCAATCCTCATAACTTGGGTCACAAAAATGATCCAACGGAAACGATTTTAAAACCACAAGTTAAATAAAATAATTTAAACGTAATGGTAAAGTCAAATTGAAATAATTAAATTCCACGGTAATTAATTTAAATATTAAAAGCAATTTAAATGCATAACAATAAATAAATATTAAGAAAGCATATAAAAATAATTTCCACCAAATAAAAATCATAGAAATAAACTCACTAAAAATCCAACCAATTTAAAATAAGAGAAATTATTTTAATTACATAAAAATAATTTCTTCAGTAAAAATACACTAAAATACGGGGTGTTACACTCAATATACAGTCAAATTTGATAAAATAATCATATACACAAAACCCTAATGTAAAAGGAAATGATGGAATGTTAATGGAAATATCCACATAAATAATAGTTGGGGAGCCTTGGATTTGTGGCAGCTGCGGACGCCGGAAATGGAACTGCTGATTGTAGCTGCGTGTTAGAAGATCGCTACGCTTGGAGGCCGATGTTGGACTGGGGAACTCACATAGAAATGGGTCTCACGATGCAGTGAAATAGTCTCCATTTACGCTTTTGTTCCTTTCATACCTTTCTTTTTTTTTAAAAGACAATGACACGTGGTATGCCACGTCAAGCGGGTGGGGCAATCGAGAGGATTAAGTGGTGGCGGTAGAAGAACTCTTTCCTCAAACATACTTTTTGACTTATGCACTGAAGGGCTCATTGCATTATTAAATGAAGCAGGAATTAAACAGGAAATTCTTGGGATCAAAATTTGTAAGGGTGCTCTAAATATAAGTCATCTGCTGTTTGTGGATGTTAATGTCTTTTTTTGTAAAGCGGATGTGGAGGAAAACAAAAGAGTTCAGGCTGTCTTGGATGTTTATGAGAGTGTGTCAGGGCAAAAAATTAATAAAGAAAAAAATCAATGGTTTTTAGTAGCAATGTGGGTATGGAGGTTAGAAAGGAAATAAGATTGTTATGGGGAAATAGTGAGATACAACAATATAATAAGTACTTGGAACTACCTCCAATAGTAGGTAGATCGAAGTCACAGTCTTTCCAATCTATTAAGCAAAGAGCTTGGCAAAAATTACAAAGTTGGAAGGAAAAGTTGTTATGTCAAGGGAGAAAGAAGATTTTATTGAAAGCAGTGGCCCTTTCTATCCCAACTTACTCTATGAATTGTTTTTTATCTGGGTTTTGTTCAGAATTAGAGGGATTAATGTCCAAATTTTGGTGGGGCAAAAAGGGAAGAAAGAATGATTCAATGAGTTAGTTGGAGGAACCTGTGCGAAAGGAAGCCTAGCGGAGGTATGGGTTTTAAGGATCTTCGAACTTTTAACATTGCCATTCTTGCTAAGCAAGGTTGGAGGCTATTACAGAATGAAAACTCAATGTTACGTAAGATCCTTAAAGCTAGATATTTTTCCAAGACTGATTTTATGTATTCTAGTTTGGGATTCTATCCATCATATACATGGAGGAGCATATGAGAGGCTAAGAAGAGTTTAAGGGATGGATGTAGATGGAGGATTAGGGATGGAAAAACAACACAATTGTGGACTGATCAATGGATCCCTAGGCATAAACCTCTGGAAAAGGAATCTGGTTTACAGATAGAAAACAGAGGTGATGTGGTGGCTTCTGTTTTTGATGAAGAAACATGATGGTGGAGTTTTCAAAAGCTTAGAACTCTCTTCAATCTGAGTATAGTAGCTGATTTATGAAAATCAGGATCTATTCTGAAGCAGGAGTAGATAAATGGGTGTGGAATCATGAAAGACATGGTACATTTTCTGTTAAAAATTGCTACAAATTTATTGATTCTAAAAAAAGTATGGTTATAGCAGAATCATCCTCAAGGGATAGGCAACAGAGGTTATGGAAGGTATTGTAGAAGATGCAGACGCCTTACAAGATTAGGTGCATGGCTTACATGCTTAGATATCCTTCCTTCAAAAGATAATTTGTTAAGGAAACATATGAGTACTGAAGCTCAGTGTAGGTTTTGTTGTCATCCATTGGAAGATGCAATCCATGCTATTTTCTACTGCAGTCATCTCAGAGATTTATGGAAGCAGTTTTTTCCTTCATTAATTCAGAAGGCTTTTCATAATGTTTTTGAACTGGCTTTGCAGTTGATTGAGGAGTAGGATAATGACAAGCTCGCCCAGTTTTTCTACTTAGCATGTGGATTTTGGTTTAGGAGAAATAAGTTGGAATTTGAGAAGATTATATTGAGTCCTAAACAAGTGGCTAATCATGGGGCGGGATTACTACATAACTTCAAAGCAGTTTCTGTCAAGTCATAGGTTCAGATAAAAAAACATGTAATATGGAAGCCTCCCCCGGCAGGTGTACTAAAGCTTAACACAGATAGGGTTATGTTTGGGATCTCGAAAAAGTTGGGATTTGAGTAATTTTGTGAGATGCTTCAGGAAATGTGGTAATGGCTGCAAGTTGTATTGAAAATGAAGTTGAAGACCAGAAGCTATTGAGCTGTAGGCAATTTTTCGAGGTCTTCAATTGTGTTCTACATTGGGTATCCCGAGTCCATTGGTTGAGAGTGATAGTTTATTACTAATGGATTCCTTACATCAAAATGATATGGGGAATTCCATTCTTGGGATTCTGTTTGCAGAAGTTCAAAGGCTAAAAGTTTGTTTTGGGAGCTATTCTTTTCATCATGTGTATGGGAAAGAGAATATGACAGCTCATCAGCTTGCAAGAAATGCTTGGAGAGTAGATAATTTATAAATGTGGTGAGATTGTATTTCAGACTTTCGTTGTCAAACCATTTGATTTGATAAATGTCTATAATTGTTGATCTCAAATGAAATTGATTGTTTATAAAAAAAAAAAAAATCATACCGCAATCACAAACGGGATCTAAGCGTATTATTACCGATAGAGTAATGCTAGAGAGAAGCTACTGTAGCAGTGTACACTTTGCACTCACTACATGACTACTTTTAGTTCTCTACTTTTTTATTTTAGACTTAGGAGATGTGTAGTTTAGATGATGCCATATTATATGTGCAAAATAATTATTCCTAATAGTGGCTTCTATCTATATTTATTCTTACCGATAACCCGCGTTAAGTTGTTTCTTTTTTTACGGTTGGATCTCCATCACTGCGTTACAGCGTTCAAAATCGGCGACTGTATACACGCGCTTCAAGAGCGGGAGCTGCTCTCCCTTGAAAACAACTACCACTCCCATACGTTTTAAAGCAGCGCAATTCTCGCGTCGGAGCGAATGCCCGTTCCGAACCACCAAAACCCTTACTCCCACTCTTACTCCACCATAGATCTAGGGTTTCGACAGCCTTCTCAGCAATGGCCGAGTCATCTTTGCAACTCATCTCCGAAATCGGCGCCCAACTCGGCCGCCAAACTCGCTCCGGCAAAGATTCCATACTCAAATCGCTCAAAGTAAGCATTATTATTACTGTTATTATTTATAAATATGTTATTCACGTATGTATACGTATATTCATTGTATATGCAATGAATTGTTCCGTGCAGGCGTTGGATTAATCACGTCTTTATTTAGTTGATGATGTTTGATTTTTCTTTTCTTTTTGCGTTTTCTTCTGAGGCATTTTCTTGCTAACCTTTCGGAAGTACTTTGTTATGTTCCTGTTCTTGGTTGAGATTGTAAACAAGGGATTGGGTTGAAATTGTAGTGGTGAACACATAAATGGGAATCAGAGATGAACGCAAGTGTTTGTGAAAAAGACTCAAAGAGTCATAACTTGTATTGATAATAGGGTTCTTCGAGGGATCCCTAAACCTCCATGAAATTCAGTCTTCTACAATATTCTTCAGATACCCCATTTCTGATTCTGCATCCCCACTATATTCAAGACCTCCACTACAAATTTGTAACTAACTCTAACTTTTGCTAAACTGATCCAGACTAACTAGAAGAAAACTCACAGTCATCAAGACGCACCGTTTGGTGTTTAACTTCCAAATGCTGTGTTTAACACATCATAACTACTGATCCTCACTAACACTAAACGCACTGTTTGGTGTCTTTAATTCCCAAACGTTGTGCACTACATGGACCCTTATTGACTCCAGACTTAATTATAAAACACTGTGTATTGCTCCCAGTTGCACAGCTTCTTCAATCTTCAGTTCCTCAAACGTCCCCATTTTGCTTAGCCCCTTCACTGAATCAAACGGTGCCGTTTCTTGTTCAACTTGTCTTCACTTCACTTCACACGATCCCTTCCCTAGCTGGGTTCCTAACATACTTTTTCTTGCTTTTGAAAGCATAGTCGGTCCTGCTTTTTGAAGTTGGAAAATTGAGAAGTTACTTCCCAGGTTCCAAGTAAACGGTGCTGTGAAATCAACTGAACTTCTTTTGGTTGTCTGTAATTAAGGTTTGGGAAATTTATTCATATATATTTCTGGTTAATCTGCGATTAAGATAAATATGTTGCTGAATATGGTCATTGGCTTTGATTCTTTCTGGCTATGGAGAACATGAGGGTTTTATTCAGTGGAGTCGAGTCTAATTGCATCTCTGTAATACACGAGACTTCTTCAATGTGGCAAGAAATCTGTTGTACTTTCCTTGAATACGCCCAAGTGTCTATATGCTATTCTTATGATGTAGACATAGCTCACATACCACAGACGTAGGCATGTGTGCTTTGACATTGGAATAATATAATTATACATGAAGATGGATAGAGTATTAAGATATCCATGTAACCACCCTTTGGTTTTGCTCTATATTTAACCCGTTGGTATTCTCATGTGTATTAAACGTGTCTAAGGTGCATCCCTGAAGCAACATAGCCATTGGCTGATCTGGGAGGTTATCTTAGTTCAATCATCTATATATAGATGTGCGTAGTTTCTCGGAAATATATATTTGAAGGACAAACTGGGTTTATTTCTATGTTGCTTTTTTTCCTTAAAAACATTTGGAGTCTGGGAAGACTGGTGGTGTCCAGGATCATTCCATACACTTAGGGCTTGTTTGGGAAGCCATCTCATTTCATCTCATCTCATAATTTCCTTCCCAAACATACTCAAACACAAACACCTTTTAATTTCCTATCTCTAACTTTTTCATCTAATTATTACCTAATCATTACAACTTTCCTAAACTTAAAAAAAAAATACAAAAAATAATACTACTTTTTCAAATTTCAAAACAGAAGTAATATTAAAAAATTATATTCTTACAATATTTTAACTTTATAATATTTTTGTTCAACTTTTTCTCTAGTCTTTCCTGAAACCCAATAAAACATCTTAGCTTAAACCATTTCACTACTATTTATAGAATTCTTATCTCATCTCACTTCCCAAACGAGCCCTAATTTGTATGCATCACATTTTGGTTTAGGACTTAACGTTCAGTGGTTTTGCATTTCTTATTATGCCAGTTTTGAATAAATTAAGGTCATTTTATAATTAACTATTTCTGAATGTGTACAGGCAGAATTATATTATACCATTTCCTTTTTTCGCTTGGTATATTTTTTTTGCAGCAAGCTGCAAATGCTTTGTCAGAAATAGAACAGCCTTCATCCCAGGAAGCTGACAAAAAGTTAGGAGCTGCTAAAAAGATTGAAGTTGCCATAAATCCTCTGAGGAAAGCAATTGTAAATGGCCTTATTCAGCATAAAGATAAGGAAGTTAGACTTCTAGTGGCCATATGTCTCAGTGAAATTTTTCGGGTCATGGCACCTGAACCACCTTTTGAGGACAAATATCTTAGGGTAATGAGTAGTCTATAAATGTAGAGCTTGATTTTTATTTCTTCGTAAGTCTCTCTGTGTGTATTTGTGTACATATCTTGGTACTTCTGCCAGATTTCTCTTCTGTATACTGGTTAAGGCAAGTTAATCCAATTCCTTCATTTCAGGAGATTTTTAAGCTTGTCATCAGCACCTTTGCCGAGCTAGCTGATACCACGAGCCCATTCTTTTCAAGAAGAGTTAAAATATTAGAGACTGTTGCACGATGTAAATGCTGTGTTATAATGCTGGATATTGACTGTGATGATCTAGTTCTTGAGATGTTCAATATATTTTTCTTAGTTGTGAGGTCAAGATCCTCTCTCTCTCTCTCTCTCTCTGTGTCCACCTCTTGTATTGAAATTTGTCCCCTTTGAAATTATTATTTTTTTTTCAAATTATGCTCCTCTTGAAAAGTATTGTGCCTTTTGATGAATACGTTTTTTTCACCATTGATAACTTTAAATACAATATATATGACAAACTATGAGTCTCCAAAAAAATAACACTCATTAAGATTATTGTCAGACAGCTCAAATATAAAGAACCTGCCTAGTTGCATTATTCGCAATTTTTATGGTTTATATGTTCAAAATGATACATCTTTGAATTCACCATGTATATTCATGTACTTTTTAGTAATTTAATTTTTTCTTGATAAATTCTAGCTTATAAAAGAATAGTTAAATGCTAGTTAATTGTTTTGGATTTGAGCATATTTTGTTGGCTTAATTTTGATATTATCAACGGTGATTCCATTAATTGTTTTTTGTTTTTAATATAGAGACAATCACCAGCAGAGTTTGATTAATCACATTGTGTCTATAATGACACATATTCTAACCGAGGAAACTTCTCAGACAGTCGTGGATGTGATTTTGCGAAATCTTGTAAATGAGGGAAAGGTAAGTGGATTGTGTTGGTATCGGCTTTATGTTGGTCATTGTTATAGATTGTTTTGCAGAATAGACTGCTTTAATTTAATATTATTATACTTTACACAGCTCAATTTAGAAGTAATATCTGTCGCATGGTTCAAGTCGAAAAGTTGTTCTGTGGTAGTATGTCACTGGACGGAAGCAAAATGTGCTCTGTGCAATGCATATTTGTTTCTTTTCTTGTCAAGTCTCAATGATACATTTTATTGTCAGGTTCAGTCAAGGTGGAAAGAGGTTTTACTTTTCTTTTCTTTTTGTTTTTTTACATTATTTAATCTTTTCTAGCTATAAGAGAGTCTGATGTGTGGTTTTTCTTGTCAAATATATGGTGTTTCTTTTCTTTGCTTGGAAAGGGTAATATTGCATGATTCCAGTTAAAGCATTGTAATGACAGGGAAACACCATGCTATATGAGCACGTACATATATACTCAGTATAAACTAATTAAGAACCATATTTGAGTGTGTTTTGGGCCTACACATCCACAGAGTTTTGAATTCAATGACAGGGAACTAAGAGATGATGATAACTAAAATTTGTCTGTTCTTCATATATTACGCGTGAGTTTGGCCACATTAATTACTTGATTAACCTCATTTTTGTTTCTGGAGAGTTGAGAAAGGGTTCATATATTGTTTTTCTATTACTCCAGGAAGGAAACACTGTACAGTGGCAGACAGGAATAATAATTTTTCATTCCCTCTGAGAAATGCATTTTTTTTTTTCCAGGATGTCAGTTTTTTTCTTCCACTGGATGATAAAGGTTTTTGGGGGGATTTCTGGTTGGAGAGTGGTCCATCAGTTTTTCATTTTCAAGGGATTATTTTACAAAAATATAGCAATGGCCCTTCTTGTTTCTTTTTCTCCCTGATTTTGTCATTCTGCTCCCAGTTATGTTTATCCTTCTCCTATTAGCTGGACAAGATATGTTGAATCGTTGACCCCATTACATATGCCAGTTTTTCCTTTATAATTGGTAACTTGTCTAGGTAATTCTCATCCCTTAAAATTTTTTTGAATGTGAAGGGTAACTTTTAAGTTTATACTTTGATTTTGACAGCTGAACATGAAGAGGTTGACACCAGGAACTGTTTCATACTTCAAATGATAAGACCGTGACATTGCTTTTTTCATGTTGTATGGTGTTTTAAGCGAGCAGGGAGATCTGAGTGACCGTTTCTTTAACTATTTTGTAAATTGGACTTAAGAAAACGATCTTTTTAATGCTGTGGATATCGTTGCTACATAGATGTGTTAATTCACGTTAATTACAAATAATCACCTTCTATGTTGGAGAGGCAAATGCTTTTGTGGTTGAACCGTCATGCTGTTGAATAGAATCATGTTGCTAATTCTATATGTCTAAGGGTATTAATTTTTGTGGGATTTACCAAAGTTTTTGCTTCTTTATGGGTGTTGGCTTCCTAGGTTTTTGAAAAGGATTGCTCCCTTGCTCATTCATAGGGTATAAAAGCAGTTTCTTGTGCTTGGAGTCAAGATTTCACATGGAAATGCAAAAACCTCTCTGTGGAGGCTTTCGACATATATGGTTGATGGTCTCTCTCTTAGAAATTATTACTAACTCGAGAAGGTGCTTTCTTGGGGCCATTAATGTTATATTAATACAACATAATTTGGCTGGTTAAGGGTTGCTCTGAAGGTTGAATGACTGGGTGTTTGAGGCCTTCAGGAAGCAGAATAATTTTGTTCAAGATGCTGTGAGTGGAGGGATATTCCTCACATGCCTCGGTAGCCTAGGACAAGGAGAGGTGTTTTTGTAGATGCGATGCTGCCATTATGCAGATTATTTATTGGATCAATGCTCTGTATATCTCTTCTGCCTGGAGACATTGATGTGGGCCCTGGACCATTTTCATAGTGGAAGAGTTGATTACCGGTGTTATTGGGGTTACCTTGCTGGGTAATTGTGTTATTAGTCTAGAGGTTCCCCGTGTTCTGTTTTTAATTACGTTTCTGGTTCTTCTTATTCTTTAGTCTAGAGTCTCCTGTGTCCTGTTTATATTAACTTTTCTGGTTCTGCTTCACATTTTTAGGTTGCATGTTTTCGACATGCTCTGCATCTTACCCAACTTATTGATGAGTTTCTGCTTCATTTCCAAAGAGAAAATCCATGAGCTACAGTCTTGTTAAACTTAAATGTTTCCTTGAAGGTTAGGTTTGGATAGTGAGTTGAGATGAGATGAACTGAGATAAAAGTTAAATAAAATATTGTTATAATATTATTTTTTAATATTATTATTTTTTTGGGATTTGAAAAAGTGGAATTGTTTATTGTATTTTGTGTGGGAATTTGTGAAAGTTGTAATGTTGAGATGAGATGAGATGGGTTGAGAGCCCCTCTCAATCCAAACCGAGCTAATTATAAAATCCTACATGCCTTCTCAATTATTATCTAGGTTGCCTTTAATTCTGCAGCATCTGCATGCATGAAACCAGGAAGTAGATTTTTTCTAAGTGTAATTTGGGGGTAAAGAGTTTTAAATAAAAGTTATCCCCCAAGAAAAATTTCAAATAAAAGTTTCAAATTTCCTAGAGAACAGGAATACCAGGAAAATTTTTAAAATTGAACTTTAACATATTGTGCAATGGTTTGGGTTGTTATGTTTTCACTTTTATGCTTTTTCACGAGCCACAGCGGATTTCTCATTTCCTTCACTTCCACCTAAATGCTTTTATATTTCATGTATGTTTTACAGGGTGCACCTTCTGCCTCTTACCAGCTTGCTGTTTCCATCAGCCAACATTGTGCAGAAAAGCTTGAGCCCTTTGTCCGTGGGTTTCTAACCGCTTGTATTCTGGATAGAGATGCTGTAGAGAATGAACTCAAAGAATTTTACCATGAAATTATTTTTAAACTTTTCCAGTGTGCTCCTCAGATGCTTCTTGCTGTCATTCCAAACTTGACTCAAGAGTTACTGGTACAAACTGTGTGTGTGTGCGCTGGGCCACTGTTCTTTTTTTTGTGCAGTTGGTCAGTTATCATATTACCATGTTTCTACTCTTTAATGCACCATGTACCCCACTTATTAACCACAGGGTTCTATTTGTAGACTGATCAGGTTGATGTTCGAATAAAAGCTGTTAATTTAATTGGAAAACTTTTTGGACTTCCCGAACAGCATGTTGCAAAACACTATCGTGATCTTTTCTTAGAGTTCTTGAAAAGATTTTCAGATAAATCTGTGGAAGTTAGAGTTAGTGCTCTACAATGTGTTAAGGCTTTCTACCTGGCCAATCCCTCTGGGACAGCGTTGCATGAAGTTCTCAGTAAGTTATGAGCAATCAAACTTGTACTTCCATTGTGGCATGTCTCCTGAATGTTTTACAGTATTTTAAATCTAGTCTACACCTCATTTGTTGAATGCTTATTTTATGAGCAGCTGCCCTGGAAGATCGATTGTTAGACTTTGATGATAGAGTGAGAATGCAAGCGGTGATTGTTGCCTGCGATCTTGCCCAATCTAATCTGAAATCCGTTCCCCCCAAATTAATATCTCAAGCTATAGAAAGACTTCGGGATAAGAAGGTACTTCTATGGTAATTTTCTTTTCTGTGCCTGAATACAGTTACCGACACTCAGATAATACTTTTATCTTAATGTAGATATCTGTTAGAAAGAAGGCCTTGCACAAGTTAATGGAAGTTTATCAAGATTATTGTAAGAAATGTTCTGAAGGCCACATGGCAATAAGTGACCACTTTGAACAGATTTTGTGTAAAGTTTTGATGCTGTGCTATGATAAAGATTGCAAGGAGTTCAGGTATGCTTTTTTGGACCACATGGTTTTTCGAACCAAAATGTTGTAATTACACTATCAATTGTAACAATTATCAACATTCCTCAGGTCCCAAAATATGGAGATTGTGCTTGCAGAGGATTTGTTTCCAGCTCACCTTTCAGTTGAGGAGAGAACAAGGCACTGGATCCATTTGTTTTCTATTTTTACCCCTCTTCACATAAGGGCATTGAACTCTATCTTATCCCAGAAACGAAGGTATCACTACTAACTTGATGGTATGATTCTGAGTGATAAAAGGAAGGGAAAGTCTACAAACTACACTTTCATCCTACTCCTATCCCATTATGATGAGGTGGCATAGCCCAACAACCTTTAAAATTTTCTTCTAAAAATATAACGGAAGATTTAATGGAGATAAAAGTGCCATATTTTATATAATGGGATAAACGTGGGATAGGAGTGTAATTTGTAGCATTACTCTAAAAGGAAATATTGACAAGTTCTGTATGTTTTCAGGTTGCAAAAAGAGATGCAGATCTATTTAGCGCTACGAAACAAAGAGAAGGTACTGTTCATGAGCATACTAGTTGCGAACTATTAGGCCTCGTTTGGTTACACAGATGAGATAAGATAAGATGAAAGTTGAATAGAATATTGTTAGAATATAATTTTTTAATTATTTTTGTTTGGTATTTGAAAAAATTGAATTGTTTATTATATTTTGTGTGCGATTTTGGTAAAATTGTAATTATTAGATGAGATAAGATGAGATGAGATGAGATAATTTGTGTAACCAAACGAGGTGTTAATCAAAATTAGTCAATAGCCCATGTGCATGGTTCATCATTTGCTAGAACCATGCTTTAATAAGCAACTCAAGGCATACATACGTTAAGTTTTTTGAGTAGATTTGTATATGATATTATATCTTTAGGTTGTGTGATTTTGTAGAATTAAATTATCTGGCAATATCTAATTTTGAAGTTTCTAGTTTTTCCAATAGATCTTATAATTAATCATATGTATATGAGCCTTGGTTTTAGACATGCAAGACATTGCATATGAGCCTTATTTTATATGTTTAGTATTCCTTCTTTTCTTAAAAGCTGTTGCAATTGTGTAAGAATCAGTGTGGTGTCAGCATGTTTGAGACTCGGCTATGTGTTCTTGGTTATATTTTGAAAGCTTTGAATTACTGAAACATTGGAGATATTGTGCAGGAGAATAGCTCAGAAGAGATGCAGAAGAGAATGAAAACTACAATTATAAAAATGGTGGCATTTTTTCCAGATCCTTCCAAAGCAGAAGACTCCTTTAATAAATTGAGCCAAATGAAAGATAATAGCATTTTCAACTCATTGGCACTATTATTGGATGATGTGAAATTCAGAGATGCTCTGAACAACAGAGTAAGTTTACTTTTTTCTTTCTTACTTTTAACCAAAGATTTCACGTTTCCCCATTTTGCCTCCTTAGAGAGCTCTATTGGCTTTAGAGTGCATTAAGATTGTCACATTGGATTATCTGTTACAAATGCTTTTGTGAGATTTGCTAAATTAATGTAAATTGGCGGCTGGTTAATAGGCTTCTTTCATATCTTGGGTCTTTTACAATGTTTTAAATTCAGAAAAGTGATGAAGGGAATAGAAAAGTGAAATATTCAATGTTTAGGGTTCTGACTGCCGGTTGGACCAGACTTAGATTGTGAAATCATAAATAATTCAAGAATTTGATTGTTTTAAAAATGACCAGTAGTTAATTAAAAAATCAAAAGGTGACAAAGTCATGGAAGTTTGTAAAAATTAGAAATTCATGAAGCACATGATTGTATGTATTTGGAACCCTTGATGCAGTAAAAATCCAACAAATGTGGTAAGAAGAAAACAACAAAGGTGCCCAGGAAGTCTGAGATAGAAAAAGTGGAAGAAGAGAAGAAAGAAAGAAAGAGAAGAAACGGATATGTGCTGCTTTGACACAAAACACAAAGTCAGAAGCAGTACTGCATTGCAATGTTTCTCCTGCACATTAATAGAAACAGTAGTGTCTCCATCATTCACAGCCCCTCTTCTACTGGTATCTGAACAGCACCACAATAATAGCTTAGAACGAGAGGGTATTACTTGCAGAATCTTTAGGCCCCGTTTGGATTCAGAAAGTGTTTCATCTCATTTCATCATTACAACTTTTCCAAATTTTCACACAAAATATAATAAACAATTCAAAATTTTCAAATCCCAAAACAATAATAATATTAAAAGATAATATTCTAACAATATGTTTTACTTTCATCTTTCATCTAAAACTATCTCATCTCATCTCTAAATCTAAACCAGCCCTTAGATTGATCTGTTTTTGGTGGTGGTGGCCTTGATTTATCTGCCTTAGCTGTGGGTTGTGGTTGGCAGCAGAATCTCGTCTTCGATCATTTATATGTGAGGTGGAGGGGACTTGGGTCTTCGAAGAGGGCCTGCGTACATGACTGCAAAAGGAGGGAGGGGTTGGGTTTTATTCAGCGTGTTTAAGAGGAGCCTAAGCTTGTCGAAATCATGCGAACTGCCAACAGTCCAACCAGTGGCGCTGTTGGACCTCTGGTTGAGTGGGTTTGGACATTGTTTTCAACAGCATGGGTTTTGTGGCTTGACTACCTGTTTTAGGCTTCTGGTCAAGCTTGATGATCTGAAGATCACATTCTATCTGGCTTTCATTATATCATTTAAGCAAGATATTGAGCAAGAGTCTCTGATTGAACTTGTTTCTGTTGGTTGCCTAATATTTTTTAGGAAAGAATAGGGTAATCAAATCTTTATAATTTTATTGGAATACCTATGCAAATTATAATAATGAAACAAGAAAAACTTTTGGATTACCACTAATTTGTTACTTTGCCTATGTGATTTGGGAAGCAAATAAATTTCCTACCTACACCATGACATCAGACTTGGAGTTATTAGAAAGATTCATCGGGAATGAATGCTTTGATTTTTAAATTGGTTGCAGACAAACAAAGTATTGGCTAGCAGTGGAGGAGCTGGAGTTAATTTCCTCACATAATATGGATTGGCTTTGGAAAAAGACTTCAGAAATTTGACATTGATCCTTATTTTATTTTTCTTCTTACCTCATAGAAGTTCATTGACATCTATCGTATGTGGCCTTTTATTGGCATATCTATTCTTATGTGAGTTAATGGGAAGCTAATTATGTTCTGAAAGATAAGGAATCACATGAGATTTTCACATTTAGCGTGAGTTCTGGGAAGCCAAAACATTCAGTGTCTGGAAGTTTTTCTAGCTGTATATTTCATGTCATCATATTTGGCACTGAATTTTCTTCTGCTTGGATGTTAATGGAGTTAGTTTATTCATGTGCCACATAGCATCCCATGCTTCCTCTTTCCCTTAGCTCCCTTAGGTCAGAGCCATGATAATTGATAAGGCTTTTCATTCTTGAGATCTGTTTTACCTCCATGGTTGGCCTCTTGTTGGTAAATTTTCTTCTGTTTCTGGCTGTGATAAGTGGAAAGAAAAGAATTTTTATCTGTATGTTTCAAAATGTGCATATAAAGTTGCTGAAATCTCCGTACTTTGGAGAGGCAATATGCTATTCTGGAATTGTTTTTTTATTTAATTAATCTGTACTTTATTCCAAATAGACTGAGCAAGTGTATACATGGATTTCATGATGTTACATTTTTTTTCAGGATAAATTTTTGAAAACCCTAGGTGATAGGCACCCACTATTTGAGTTTCTGCGCTCACTCTCCTCAAAATGCTCGTATAACATATTTGGTTCAGAGCATGTCCAATGCATTTTAGATCATCTTTCCTGTAACAGATCTGGAAATAGACTCTTGGAGGCTTCTTCTGCCAAACTTCTTCTGGTAAGAAAATATTGCTGCTACATGGGTATGAAATAATCCGTTTCTATCTGACTGCACGGGATGGCATATTGAAATATTCAACTACTGAGAGAATAAACTCTTTGAGAAAACTCAGCTACACTCCACACACTGATTTAGTTACAATCCACATATTGATTCAGTTACAACATTTAGTGGGTGTGTACTTGATTACTTCTATGCCTGGTAAGTAGACAGTTCAACTACAGTCTACACAGTGATTCAGAAGAGAGATAAGTTATGAATGATAGCTGGCTGCAGAGGGATCAACTGTGTCAAATATATGATTTATGTGTCTCACAATTGATGTTGGCCTTATCACTTGAGGCTGACTTCAGGCAATTATCCTTGTGCTTCACATTAAGATAGTTGTCAGCACAGCTTCTGTTACCTTTTGGTGGAATTAACTGAATCAACCTAAACTGATTTCTCGTACTGTTGATTAAACAACCTCTAAGAAGATGGTGAGGAAGTCAATCAATTTGGAATGTTAGTTTAATTTGATCTTATTTCTTTTTTAATGCTTTGAATTTAGAAGAGGAGAACAATGGACAAAAAGGAAATGATTTAGTCGATGGAGAAGCAGTTTTGTAACAGAATCTTTTCGCGGGCTTATTTTTCATTTTTTAATAGGATAGTTTTGCTATCTTGACCAATTGCATATTTCCACACATAATTGTAAGCTTAAGAATTGCTTATTATATATTCTATTTACTTAAATTACTGCTATCTCACTTGACTTAGGCTATCATTAGCATTTTCCCCTCACTCCTGAGAGGTTCAGAAGTACAACTTCAAATGTTGATAGAGGAGAATCACCAAATCAATGATAGGCTGATTGAAGTGTTGGCGAAAGCAGGTCCTCATATATGTGTACAACTCAGGTAATTCTGCAGTCTGTTTTATACTGGTGGTCATATTGATAGACAGTAATATACATGATTAAAAGGAGATGGGGAGGATTTTTTTCTATGCTTAAATAGGTTCATATGAATTGAGGCATGCCTAAAAATGGATTTGTCTTAATTGTATTGGATTCTTTCGCTTTGCTAACAGGCATATCACAATGTTATTGCCTTTTTCTGTAGTGATATATACCCAATCTTGCAGAGAGTGTGTCTTGAGGGAAGTCGCACTCAGGCCAAATTTGCTGTTGCTGCAATTGCGGCATTAGCCGGTGCTTCTGAGCAATTTTTCTTTTCAGAATTATGCAAGGTACACCTGTCTATTTTGGAGTTAGTGTTACAAGTTCTGTATACACCATGAAGTATGAAAAGAGGTCCCAACCGCATTTGAGCACTTCCACAAATTTGATTCTTGTGACCCCCATTACTACTGCAGAAGTTTGATGACTTACAACCCTCTTTCTATTTTGTCCCAATGATCATGTTATGCCCCAAATTTCTTAAGCCATCCTTAATAAGGCATAATTATAAGTAATCAGTTTTTTTTTAGACCCAACTTTGTTTCTTGAATTAGTAGCCCTAGACATGGGCGAACCTTCGTTTGAGGTCCTCCTCCCCCCTTAAAAAAAACTCGTATAGGGTGGTAACTCATGGCCTATATTTAACCAAAGTTAATTTCTTGACCCCCAGGCAACTTTTGAGTTACAATTCTCTACTTCTAGTATTCTACGCAACTCCTCACTTGAACTTTAAAGAAATGTGAGTTGAGTGGACTTTCATCTCCAGCATTGTGACTACCTCATTTGTTCTTTTTGCTTTATTTTCATATTTTTGAATGAAAAAGTGATAATGTTCATATCTGGTTCTGCATTAGTGCATCAAATCTCCATTCTTCTTATGAATTCATTTATCATGTACTTTTTGTCAACTCTTCCTGCATCAATCTTTGGGGATGGTAGAGGTGTGATTATTTATTTTTTGGATTTGTGCTCAGATATTGTTGACCTCCTGCTATGGTAGAGGTGCTTATGCACTCACCTTTTAATCCTAGTAAAGATCAATCAAAACTTTACCTGCGAACTGATTAATTTTATCAATGGAGGCAAAAATCTCAACCCATGAGGCTAATCAGTTGAGAGAAGCAGGAAAAACAACCTCCTTTAACCAATACCCAGTTCACAAACTTTTCAGTTCATATATAAGCACCAATACCATAAGCACCTCTACAAATCTCAACCCAACTAGGATATTTTTTTCTGATTCTGAAGTTTCTGCTTGTCAGTTATAACATAAATCATAAGTTATGTTGTCTGCATGTTAATATTTATATTATAGCTCATTTGGATTTGATTTATCCTTGTAATAGTTACAGCTTCTTTCTCATGACAATCAAAACTTCGTTCTATGCATCTGTCCAGGAACTTGTGGATTCTCTTCATAGTAGGCGGAACATTCCAACAATCTTGCAGTCTTTGGGTTGTGTTGCTCAATACTCTGTTTCAACATTTGAGGCTCAAAATGGAGAGATAGTGTCATTTATTAAGGAGAATATATTTCAAGTAATATATTGGGCTGTAATGTGTTTTTCTTATTTGTTATTTCTACTTCACTTGTCATGAGAAACTATTTGCTGAGCAGTGTGAACTTTGTTGTGTGTAGGCAGGTGCTACAGATGATCTGAAATCACCTGATGCTACTTCTGGTTGTTGTAATTCTTGCCAATTAAAGGTAGGTTTTGGATTGGTGAAGTTTCATTTGAATCAATAGGCTCAGTTTCAGCTGTTAATATAACTATTTCTTTCAATTCTGATTTGCTTTTCCCAGTCAATGACACAGGACATTAAGTGTTTAGTGGTGACAGGAGCGAAATTTTTGGAATGTGCATTATGACAATATAGACCTATCTCAGGCTTACAAGAGTGGTCGCAAGAAAAGATTGGAGGCTTTATTCATAAGTGGTCATTGTGTTGAAATTTTCTGTCTGCGAAGCACTAGTAGCTGGTTAAAATTAAAACTCTGTTGGACATTAAGTGGGCCTTTTTAATTTTTTTGTGACCTTATGCTGGTAGTCAGATTAAGGCTTTGGTCTAAGGCTTTTGCTTCCAGAAGTTTTGTTTTTTGTAGGAATGTTGATTGATAGGTAGTTTAACAAGCCCACTAAAGAACAAAAATACTAATAGAAAATTCTCCCAAAAAATGTTTTGTTCATACAAAATTAAAAATCTCAGGTCTGACCCTTATGAGAGGCGGTGGTAGCTGCTTGAAATTTCTGATTACCTGTATGCAACTATCCCCGTAAATTACTCATGTTTACTTCTCGTGTCCTTTGCAGATCTATGGGCTGAAAACACTTGTCAAGAGTTTTTTGCCACATCGAGGAACTCATGTCAGACGACAAATTAATGGAGTGTTGGACATTTTGTCAAAAATGCTGCAAAAGGGTGATGCTTTTGATGGTATCATCTCATGGTATGAGACATAAAATTATTGGTGATTTTGGATGCCATTACTTAATTTAAGTTTTCCCTCTTTTTTCTTTGATAAGTAAAAAAAAAAAAAAAAAAAAATCATATATCATAGATTCATATAGCTATATATATATAGCATTATAGCCATATCATCTGTGTTGCACCAAGTCAAAGTTTAAGAAGTTAAAGCAACATTGGGGTGGTTGTTTGGAGGGCAAAAATGTAATAAACCCTTATCTTCAAATTATGTAATATCATATGAAACTCTTTCGTTGCCAAGATATGAAAATCTTTTGTTGGTATTCATACCATATCAAAACTGTTCACAATAAAAAGGTTCGAAAGAGAAATTGAATTAAGAACCTTCACTGCAGAGTTAATTTTGCCCTTTTTCACGAATCATGAAGTTTTTTGCTTAGACTTTCCAAGCATACCCATACAAATATAGAAGCGTCCATGTGAATATATAAATATATACACATTCATGCATGCATAAAAGATATGAACACATATTATACTGCTCTGGGAGCATAGGACAAAAATATGATCTGTTTGACCAGCAACTGTCACTGTGCATGTTAATTTAGAATATCGATGGTTTTTCTAACTAAGCTGCAGTTCCCACATTTATGTTGTGTAACATTGGTATTTCCTTTGCTGGGTTAGAATCTTCTGTACACTCCTCATATACATGCCAGTGGGCTTTGTTAATTGTTATTTTCTTGTGGTTATTGGGTTATGCAGTGAAAGTGATAGGGCTCACATCAGATTAGCTGCTGCGAAGTCTGTTCTTCAGCTTTCTAGAAGATGGGATTTGCATATTTCACCAGAGATTTTTTGCTTTACACTTTTTATGGCAAAGGTATGCTGGACTCAACAGATACTGAAAACAGAAAACATAGTTTTCAAGGGCTTTTTGATAAATTGTTTCCAGAATGGATTAACAGTTGAAGGTGAGTCTATAACTCTACTTTTTGTTTGAAGAAATAAAATTGTAATCTTAAGCTTTTCAAGATAAGAGGATAACAGATCAAAGAAATGAATGAGTTGGTTTTTTGAAATAGCTTCCAGTTGCTCTGGTTTTGTTATTTATTTTCTACACCACTCAAATTTAATCTGTTTATTTTCCTTTTGACATCTTATATGAAAATGTGCTTATTTGAATGGCACAATTAGTTTTTTTAATTATCATTTTTGTAGTCTTCCTAGATTTGCCTATTTTAGGATTATGCATGACACATACTTTAGTTGGAGACTCACCCACTCTCATCATGGGAGATGAAGAAAATGCTCACCACCATATCTTGGATGTTTAAATAGTAATTCTGTAGTTTCAACTGTATTTTATTTGATACATATGATATGAATTATTACCATGGAGAAGGGGAAATCTTATTTTTACAAATGGAAATAATAAATGACAAATAGATGTTTGGGCATGAGATTTTTACCAGTTGAGAAGGAAATAGACAGCAATTAAATATTACGCTAGAAATTGTTTGGAGAAAAGTACGATGGTATCTGGTTCTCCGTTTGCAACTGGCAAGAAGGGTTGCAATGACCAATTCAATTTTGTTGTTACTTATTGTTGTCAGTCATTAGTTATGCATTTTTTAGTTATCATTGTTATCCCATCATCTCAAAAAATACATTCGTTTTCTTGTAAGTATTGTAGAAAAATACATTCAGACATCAAGACCCTACTAAAAGTAATTATTTTCTGAATGGGACCAAAATATGCAATTAACAGCCATCATCCATCAGGTGAAGCTACTAATCAGAATACACTGGTAGTTCTTCCCTGAAAAAAGAAAAAATTGCACCTTTTATGAATCATAGTAGCTCCAGCTTATTTCTATCTAATTTGATTATTACTCTTTAATTTGATCTTTGTTCTACTCTTTTTGCTGAGTTCTGTTTTCTTCTATCACATTCCAGGACTCTTCTTCTCTTGTTCGGAGATTATTTTTGAATAAAACACACAACTTATTGAAGGAGCATGCTATACCTATTAGATATGCATGCGTTTTTGCCTTAGCCACTTCAGACTGCCTCAAAGATCTGCAGGATGACGTACGTTAATTTTTTGCATCCATGTACTTATTATAATTCTGATTTGCTGTATATCTTCTGACTCAGTTCATTTTAGTCATTTAAATATATGGCAGAATTTATCAAGGAGTATAGTAGAGAAGCCCGAATCTGTCAAGCTTCTGCTGGGCAAGGAGGATCAGTCACTGATTATCCGGCATACATAGTGGTCTTCTTGATATATCTTCTTGCTCACGATACAGGCTTCCCTCATGAAAACCTTCGGGATGAACAAATATATGCCCAATTTTGCAGGTAATTGTTTTCCTGCCCATACATATTTAAAAAAGGTTGTGATTGAATCTAATATTTCTTGCAGTACAGTTTAAGCAAATTGAATTATGGCGATGTTGCTTGATACATATCCTCTTTGCAGTCCGCTTTTTAATTTACTGGAGGCATTAGTCAATGCTACAATTGTTGATGGGGACATGGATCTTGTTAATGATGCACGTTTGCTTCTACTCAGTATTTTTCGTGCTGTTAAGAAAGCTGAGGATGCTGCTGATGCTCAGAATACTCCAGTAAGAATTGTGTTTGCATAGTCTCTTCTATACCTCTATTACTTGGGTGACTTTCAAGTTTTTCTAATAATTTTTTTTTTATTAATATCAATAAAAAGAATTATGTTCCTTGGAGGATATATTTCCTTTTCGATCTTTGCTTTATGTTATACTTGCAATTGATAGATGGTGTTGTTTTAAATGCAGAAGCTGCACATAATAGCAAACATTGGATTCTCCTTTGTTGCTGCATTAAATTATAATGGTGTCTCCTCGTCACATGCCCCTGCATTGGTCTTGTTACCATCATCATTATATAGGGTAAGTTTTATTGGGGAGAGCAAGAGGAGCAGTTCTTAAGTTGTTTTAAGCTCTTAAATACATGCAAATCATTGTATCAGTTCTAATATCTTTGTTATGTGCAGGCAAATTCCCGATGTCTTACTTGCTCCTCTGTTGATGACTCTTTTATTAGTAGGATTATTTATGCATTTAAATCTCAGATCTGTGTGGTACGAGTCTAAAGGGTGCCTTTCACTGTTTTTCTTTTGATGATGTGCTTCATTTGTTTATTATCTTAATGAGTTTTCTTGTTTATGTATTTTTTGGGTTGGAACTTTCCTAATCGTGTTCAGCCTGTTACCTCTCTTCCAAAACGTGGTCGGAAGTGCCAAGAGGATAACACGCAGTTGGATATTATTAAGAACCACACATTGATCTTGGCACCTCATAAGAAAGTTGATTTTTCTAGAACTGGAACAGAAACTCAAACAAATGTGAGGCAGGATATTAGTGTGGGACAGAGACGAAGACAGGCAGTGTCACCTGCTTCTGAATCAGTTGGATTGCACGAGTGTTCAACTATCAATAACCAACACGGGGCATCTAAAAAGTCTGAAAAAATTCTAGAGAATAAACAATTTTCATCTTCTTGTGATTCTGTTACTCTGAGATCCTCTCTGGCTGAATCACATGTTTCGATTCAAATTCCAGAAAGAAATTCCTCGTCTTTTAAAGAAAATGTCAGAGCTGGTGGCACAATTACTGCTGAACATTCCAAATATTCCAGAGCCAAGCTCAAAGACCCGTGCAGCTTAAATGTAAGTATGAAACGAAAGTGAGAATGTACCTTGATGTTGTTTAACTCATCTTCACTTCAGTCTCATTCTTACTCATGATAAATATTCTAAGTAATCAGATTTGATGAATTGTGTTGGAAACTAATAGTAGGAATGTGGTTTTAACTGGGCAGTAAATCAAATCAATCAGTAGACAATGAGGATTTCACTTAAAGTACATAAATTGCGGTGTATCTTTTGTAGCTCTTTATTGCAATATTGGTCTTTTATTTGTCAGTTCCTATCCCTGCTTGGTGGACGGTTATGAATCATGGTTCTCAAAACTTTATTCATAAGGTGAATTGATGCTTATATTCTGTTTAAAAAAAAATAAAAAAATGAGAATTTAAAAAGTTTTGGTGTGTTTGTTTGCATTTGTGAGACATGTGGTGTCCGTCGAAAAGATATTTGGGAAGAAAATGATTGAGATGTATGTTTTTGGTGTTTGTGAAAGTGGTGGGGTCCACTTGAAAGTATAAAAGTTGTGAGTGTTTAATTTTTTGTAAAAGTGGTTTTGATTTTTTGATTTTTCGTGAATGTGGTGGGGTTCACTAATGATTAGATGATTTTAGTTGGAGATGAAAAGGTACTTTGGGGTGATGACATGTTTGTTTTGAAGGTTGAAGGTTGAAGGTTGAAGGTTGAAGGAAAATGAAAATTGTTTGATTGGAAAACCTATTCTTAATTTTTGGATGACTGTATTTGGACATGACCTTGTGGCCCTTGCTGAAATTCAATCTGCTAGAAGCTGGAGAGTGCAATACCGTTTCTATGTAATAAAAAAAATCCATTGATTTGGTGCAAGTATCTAGAAATAACGTGGGATCTGCCCAAGGACCTACCAGTTTAGGTAAATATCTAATACGTTTGCCAACTGGAGAAGTCATCTTTTGGGGAGAAACTATGCGTTTTTTGGGATTTGCATGCTCCTTGGTTAGAACCCCTAAGGGGTCCTAATGGTTTGGACTTGAGTCGCCCAAAACCTCACTAATTGATCTTTACGATGCATATTCTATCAATTTAGATCCTTTCTTTATCCATCGATTAAATATCTAGGCATACTTATTTCTTTATATTTCGACTTCTAAGAACCGTGTCCTTTTGTTTGATATCCTTTTATCCTATGGACTATAAATGAAATTTATGCCCTAAACTTCAATCTGCTAAAAGTTAAAGATGGCAGTACACCATTCTGTATAATTACAAAAATCCTTCATTAAGTCAGTCATTTATTTTTAACCCAAGTCCTTTGTTTTAACATGTGTCCACAGAGTATACTGTTTTGAAAATGTCCCTTTTCTTTCACAATGTCTGATATTGCTGCTTATCCTGATTTATTTTTTCCTTGTTAATTATGTTCCTTATGGATTTGTTATGTTGACTTTTCCCTACAAGGAGGTTGTCTTGCCTGAGGAGTCAAACACCTTTCAGTTGCAGCACAAGTGAGTCGCTAATAGTTTTAAATTTATGTGTTTGGTGTGGTAGTAAAGTTTACATTGTCATTGCATTCTTAAGGGGGGAATATTTTCATGCAAGCTGTGACCCTCCATGGAATCCGGTGTGATTCTTAATTAAGCTTTTTATTCATTCTTTTTTTATTGTTGAGTAATTGTAAGCATTAACTTTGTTCAAGTCTATACATATGTGAGATTTTAGTTTGATTTAAAAAAAGAAAAAAGCAAAAAGCTTGCATATATAACACCATGGAGAACATCGTTGGTTTGAATCTAACTTATGATGAAGGAAAATGGAAGGAGTTTCAATATGTTCATGGAATGATCTGCCAAATGAAAGATAAAAAAGCACTTTCCATGTTTGTGGGATACTTTTTGTTAATATTGCCCGTTCTTGCATATGTAGGATAATGTTTGTTGTTGCATATGTAATGTGTGCATATGTAGGATAATGTTTGTTGTTGCATATGTAATGTGTGGTTGGCAGAGTTTTTGGCATTATATCAATTGGTTTCAAGTCGATCTAGATACACGAGGAAATGCAGAACTTTATGCTTTATGTCATGGACAATAAAGTGCCTATTAAGGAATCAACCAGTTACTCTCAAGATTGCAATATTAGCTCCCCTAACACTTTTGAAGTAATGAGCATTGTCAGCTTATAGACCAATGACCAGTTGACATTTGTAGCTTTTGTATAAATTATCACAATATCTTAATGGAAGACATCTGTAGCTTTTGTATAAATTATCACAATATCTTAATGGAAACTAGTGCCTCTTGCCATACAAGTTCCTGTGGCCTGGAGCGCTTCTCTTTCCTCCAACAAAAACTCTGGGTCTTTTTTGCCATGCTTGGTATAGTTTCTTACCTAACAGAATGATGCTGTTATATAATGCATGAATAAAAGTTAGCACTTGACCATATAGATCTGTGAAGCTTATATGTCATTCATTCTTCTCACAGCAATCTAAAGAGAAATGTTGATACAATCGGAGATGTTGCTGCCCAACAACAAAAAGTCCTACCAATTGAGAAATGTCAAAAGTTTCCTAAGAGAACTACTCTCCCGGGTGGTAATGTTCCATAATTTTGTCCAAGTGTTGCAAGTTCTTGAATTTTTCTTTCTTTTGGTTTGTCTTTTCTTTTTTTACACTTCCGACTTATCATCACATATATCGTGCCACATTTCAAACTGTTGTAGTATGTGAATGAATCCTATGTTGTTAGCTTGCAAATTCAGTTGGTGTCGAGTGGAGATTATGTTGGAAGTTGAAGTAACACCCTTGTTTTTTGGTTTTACTTGCTGCACTTTTTCAACTCTAGTTTAAAATATTCTTCCCTCGTTCTAATAATCACCTCATTTTATTATATATATGTTTAAATCTCCACCAATTTAGCTTATATTAAGTTGTATAGAAATTATTAGCTGGACAGAAATTGTGATGCCCCCCTCCCCTCCTTTTTTGTTTTTGTTTTGAGCATCAGAAGTTGCACTCTATATCCTTCACACACACCTGTTACAAATATTAACATTTTGTATAATCTGGATGCAGTGAAGGCAAGGAAGGGACAGAAAGCTTCTATAGATACATCAGAAGTTACCAATCTGAACGAGGATGCCGTAAGCCTTACCACTCTTTTCCTCTTCACATTGTGCTCTTATTAATTGATGGAATCAATGACAAAATCAAGATGGCTACTATATCCGCATATAATCTAAAGAGCAGCTTAATGAGAATGGGAATTTCTTCCCAAACACATTAATCTGAAAAGTCCCAAGAATTTTTGGATTTATTGGGGTGCTACTCGAACGACAATAAGTTGCAACTTAATATGCCATCTTGGCTGGGTATTATTGGGTATCATTAGCAAGATTTGCACTGCGTAATTTTGCAAAAATGAAATGGAACAAGGTCCTAAAAATCCACAGGAGGTTGCGGGACCCGATACCATTCCAAAAGGGTTTGAACTTAGGTTAATCACTCTGATACCATTTTAAATCATTGTTTATCTCAAAATGTTATGCTGATTAGAAAATTTGAATTTAATCATTTAAATTAGATGTTGTAACAGTTATAATTATTGCATTTTTTTATACTTATCATGAGTTTGGGCTACGCTTTTAGCGGTTATTGATAAAATCTTTTGATTACTTACAAAAAATGTATTGCTTTAATTTTGCAAGAAAACATAGCTAGAAAGAACTGTATTCATTTTATTTTTAAATCATTAATGTTTTACTACATCGCGTTTTGTACATATGTGGGTTTCAATTTATGAATAATCATTTTTTGATGGGTAAAATAAATATTTATTGAATCAAGTATATATGTGAACTCCAAGTATACAGGATTTGAAGTTAGAAAAGGATGATTATCTAGAAAGAGCCACAAATGACTTAAGGGTATGAAAGAAGGATATGAAATCTATCTTTTTAGGTTATTTACTTGTTTTTTTTCCCTCTCTTTCTTAAGGGTATAAGAATGCGTTAATTGTGCCTTTGCAGATGTAGATCTTAGTTCTTTGAATGGTTGGTTTTGCTTGTTTCAGGTTGTCAAAGGAGCTAGGAGGCGAAAATTTTAACTTTTCCTACTTGTTGCAGGCAAATAATAGATAGTGTTTGGAAAACAATGGATTCTGTCACTTAAGATAATGACTAGATTAGTAAAATTACTCGCGAGGACTCTCACTTCGCCGGATTAGCAAGGTCTAATGGTTGCGAAAAAGAAGAAGAAATCTCTTCAAATGTATATATTGATGTGTATATTCTCTGAGTCATCAACTTCAGAACAAAATGCTGTGAATTATAGGAAGAGTTTTATGACAAAGTTACCGGAAAATGAAGAAAGAGTGGGTCAGCATTATTTTTATTACTATTATCAGTCTTGTTGAAAGGGTATGAAATATTTTGGAGGCGAAAAATGGAGAGCCTTTATTGTTAAAGTGAGGAGATAAATGCACTAATTAAGTTGTTTCGCTGGATCACTGATTCACTGGTTGGGCTACTTTGCATAAGACAAGCAATGCTATAGAGATTTGATGGTAGATTGGGTAACTTCCTCCAATCAACCTGAAATCATATTGTCATTTATTACGAGAATTTGCTTTTGAGACCGAATTTAGATTTGACTTTTGATTATCTTAACTCACAAGAAGCAGAATGGCTCGAAAATGCCTTTTGAAGAGACGAAAAATCAAGAAACCATTAAAAAAAATTTTGGCCAATGGCAGAGCTCCTCATCCAAATGGCTTCTCTTTTAGTTTTCTTCCAAATGATAGTTAATTGCCAAGACTTTTGAAATTCAGATATCAATATTGTGAAAGTTTCTTCAATCTCAAAGTTTCCTTCAATATGATATCCTAAAATAAAAAATGATTAATTTGATTTCCTTGAATCTCAAGTTTCCATTCCTCCGTTGCCCATTGTAGGTATAGCTCAACAGCTTTATCTATTTCAATTTTCAACGCATATCATCCACCTACTACCTATTTTCATTTATATTTTGAAAAGTTCTCCGTACGTAAAGATATTATATAAAAATAGGATGGTTCTACTGTCACCGTTATGCAACCTTTGTATGTTTTTTTTCTTCACATATTTTTTAATACTTTTAAATATTTTTTAAAAAAGTTCATAACTTCATTAAAAAATATTTTTTTAATCACAAAATAAAAAAAAATACCTAGCGGGACCCCAACGAGAAGACTAGTATTTTTTATAAAAATATACTTACAAATTGACATAGATTCATGTAATTCTTTAGATTTACATTATAATAAAAATAACATTATAATTTAAAGTATTATATCAAGTTACATCAGTTTGTGAGTTTATTTTTGTGATTAAAATATTTCTCTTTATATTTTATAGTAATAAATAATCCATTCTTTCAAATACTTTCATTATTTTATCTAAGCCATCTTTGAAAATTTCTTCCCCATTGTATTAAAAGAAAACTCTTCCAAACTAAAGACATTTATACGTTTTTGTCTTTATTACACTCACAATAAAACACATGAAAAAATTCCACAATTTGCATTCTTTTATTATATTTTCAAATTATCTAAAACTGAACGGCTATGATTGAAATCTACATGCCATCTGGGCCACATGCACCACGTCCTACACTTCCCATCACCCTGATTGGATGGACGGTCCAGATCCTCCAATACATAGCCCAATCGCCACGTATGCATGCATCCTTCGGACCCAAAACAAAATCCCTAATTTACACTTGAGAAATGATTTGTACATATTTCAAATAGATAAATTTTATATAAATTTTTGTAAAAAAATAAACTTCACTTTAAAAAAATATAAAAGAAATTATTCTTTATTAATGAGATCTATTATTTTATAAAAAATTTATATAAAATTTATCTCTTTAAAACTTGTATATAATATTACTCTTTACACTTTTGCCACTCTCTCTCAAGCTTACATGCATCCGAATGTATGTGCCGTATGTATGTGCGTGTTGAATGTTGGAAACGAAAACTGTCAACACAAAACGCCTTCTGAAACTCCAAACCTTCTTCCTCTTGATCTGTCCGCCTCAGCTACCCGTTACCAGCCCTAGTCCAAGTCCAAGAGCTGAACCTCACCTTTTTCTATTCTCCGGACCTTTATAATTCTAAACCAAGTCCTGGTTTCCGGTTCATTGCTTGAATCCTCGCAATGCTGATCACTTGAAATCCGTTTTCGTTTTCAGCTCTTCCGCTTAATTCAGAGTCCGAAAACCGAAGGTACTTTCTGGTTAGCTAATCCGTTTTCTGAAATGGGCTTGTCATTTTTTTTCTTCGTTTCATGTAACTCGCGCTTCTTTAATTTTGGCTGTTTTTTAAGCGTTACATTTAATTTTCGTGTATTGAAGTTGATTATCGTTTTTAATTTCAAGTTAATGTTGTAATTGATTAGTGTGTGAAAATGTGATTTTTTCTATGGTATTGCTTGCTTTGATTATCCGTTTTCTTTGTTATTAAGTTCATTCAGTACCCAATGGAATCTTGGAGTACTTGGTGATTTTCACCTGATATTGTGGAGTCTACGGTTGTTTTTTTTTTTTTTTTTTTTTTTTTTTTTTTTTTATAAGTAAGAAACGTTATTGATTGAATGAAACTAGGCACTGCCCATGTACACAAAAAGTATACAAAAGAGACACCTAATTACATTCTAGAAAGCTGAAAAGAAAGCAAGAACTCATGAACATTCCATCCCTTTAATACAATAGCAGCAAACCATTGAACTAAAGAAAAGTGGAGTCTAAGTTAACCAAATGTCCAACTGATTTTCTTTTACGTCAGTCCCTCTGTCCTTATGTGGACCTTTGTATATCTCTATAACGAGTGCATCAAAGCATATTGATTTTCCGTAGTTGACTTACCATTCATTAGTTAATTGTGACATCTGAATACGTCTCCCTCTCAACATTGATTCATGACTTATCAATTATTATTAGTTTGATAAGGCAACCTTAATTAAAGTGTAGAAGGATTTAACCCAAGTACATAGGGAATATACGATAGAAAAAACCCAACTAAGGGGAAAAAGGGAAAGAACAAAATTGCACAATATCTAGAAAAGTAGAGAAACGGTATTGTACCTAGTCATCCAAACTTGAAGAGAATTTATCATAATGACTCTTGATTTGAACACCGTCCTCTCCCTCTTTTGAAGGTACGAGCATCATGTTCCCACCAAATAACCATCATCCAAACCTCTAAATTGCTATGATTACCTAGTTGATTTTGCCCAAAAACCATCAAGTCCATTACCTGCTGGCACATGACCTACTTAATCCCAAAGGTATGGAATACCAATGCCCAGAACTCCTTAGCCATCTCACAGTGAAGTAACAGATGATCTACGCTTTTCCATCCATCGTGCTTACAAATACAACACCAATGTAATACCACGACTTTTCTCTTCCTCAATTTATCCACCATTAATATCTTCCCTAAGGCTGCCATATATACGAAGAATGCTACCCCTAACAGCACATTGTTCCTCCAAATGACTTTCGATTTAATCTAATAGTTGCTTTAATTACGAGTTCCATAATTAAGATATTCCCTTTCTATGACTAAATCAGTTTGACATGATTTAGTATATTTGAAAGGAAATGCTCATTAGTTCGTATGAAAGGCTGTATAGTGTACCACATATATAATTTCTGATTGCACAGATCGGTTAGGTACTCTACTTGTGAGACTTGGTTTTATTTCTGCCCTGGACTTTGCTTTTTGTGTTGAAGTTATCATTGAGTGGATATAACTGTGTTGCAGAATTTAAATTGATAGTCTGTTGGGGGCATTTAGTGGTTGAAGATGAGTGCCTATATTGTTGGTGTACTTGTTCCTATTGTTGTTACTCTTCTACTTCGGAATTCCAAGAATTCAAAGAAACGGGGGTTGCTTGTTGATGTCGGTGGGGAACCAGGGTATGCTATTCGGAATTGTCGGTTCACTTCGCCAGTGCAAACAGCATGGGATGGCATCTCAACTATTGCAGAACTTTTTGAGCATTCATGCAAGCAGCACCAAGATAGAAACTTCCTTGGAACTAGGAAGTTGATTTCAAGGGAGATTGAAGTGACTGAAGATGGAAGGTCTTTCGAGAAGCTTCATTTGGGAGACTATGAGTGGCTAACCTATGGGAGAGCATTTGAAGCTGTGTGCAACTTTGCTTCTGGATTGGCTCAACTTGGGCACAAAAAGGAAGAACGTGCTGCAATCTTTGCAGACACAAGAGAAGAATGGTTCATTGCATTACAGGTACTCTTCTTATGTGTCCGGTAACATTTAAAACAGATCAAACTTAATGGTCCTTATTTTCACCATTCAAAATGTATTTCCCTTCTCTCCAATGATTTATGTATCTCTTCCTGACTATATTTTCTGGATGTAAGAATGAAAATTATGCTCTATTGCACATATGATTGGGTTTTAATTTATCTGAGTTTTAACTTTTTAGAGTCCCTATGCTTTTGCAGTTGTTTGATATAACTGATATAGTTCTCTATATCAGGGCTGCTTTAGGTGTAATGTCACTGTTGTGACTATATATGCATCTTTGGGGGAGGAGGCTTTATGTCACTCATTAAACGAGGTTCTCTCTCTTTCTCTCTCTCATCCTGCTAGTTTATTATATTGTGTTACCTAGGTGGAATGCCTTTTTAGGCACATCAAGTCCCTGCTTGTATTTCCATCAGAGAATTTTAGTTTATTTAAAAGACTAACCTTTGCGTGGTCTCATTCCTCGTGTAATACTTTAACTTTATATTTTAAATGTTAGATTTCTTCATATTCCTAATACTATGTCTCATATTTGGCATTTTACAAGAGTAGATCTTCCTTGAGAAGATTATGGGAATTTCAGGAGTTTAATTGTAAACTAAGTGGATCTTTAGTTGAAAATTAATCTCACGGCCTATGCACTTCTCTTTGTGCAAAGTATGTCTCCCAGATTAATAGAGATGCTATATGTTTTCACTTTTGATTTTCCTTTCTTAATCATCCCAGAAGAAGCAAAAAAATTACTTTCTTTTCTGTGTCCAAGCACTGATTGTCATAAAACTTGTTTTATTTTTATAGGTAAAATAAAGTTTTATTGATAGAAAAGTAGGTGTAGCCCAAGTAAATAGGAACTAGAAATTGATACAAGCAAATCATGAAAACTAGTCCCGTTACAATCAATGCCAAAAGCCCAAGATAATAGCGGTTGAAAAAAAATCTCTTAACCTCATCCAAGGAATGCTCCCGGTATTTTAAACACCAACCATTTCTCTCTATCCAAAGACACCATCACGTAACTTGTTACTGACAACATATCTGAAGGTGGTACTGTTCTGTTCTTATGAAGAAGATAGGTAAGTTTTGTCGGCCTAATTTATTCCAAAGATGCATTTCAAACATTTTTGTAGAAAGTTCTGCAAATCCCTTTGTTAAGTTGTACTTTCTTTTGTGCATACCTACTTAAAAGAGTGTCTATGGTGGAGGAAGCATCATTGAGAGGCAAATTAAAGCCAAATGATTCTTCCCAGTGGGAAGAAGAGTTTACACGTGCGGCACAAGATTCGGATGTGGATTGTTGTAACACCTTAATGGAAGGCCCAAGCCACACGGCCTATATTATAAAAGGACTAGTTAATAATATAATTAGAGCCCCATTGGAACATTATAAAGAGCAAAAACTTTTCCTTCCCAAGCAATGTGGGATCCCACACACTGCCTATCATATCCTCTTAATCATATGGGGTATCACAATTTTGTGCCTCTTTCTATGCTCAGCTATATGGGTTCCTGAAGAGACAGAATGGTGGAAATAAACTACGGCGGAGCTTATCCAAACAAGGGGTGTTTAATATCTAGTCGTTTTGTAGAGTGCAAGTCCCCCGTGATCATGTCTTTTCCATGGAAGACAATCTGGAGAAGTAAGGCTCCCCCAAAAGCAGCTTTCTTTGTATGGATGACTGCATTGGGGAAGATCCCTACTTGAACAATGAGGAAGACATATTATGGTGGTTACATGGTGCTGTATGTGTAAGAGGGATGCGGATTCGGCGGATCACCTCTTACTTCACTGTGAGGTAGCCACTGCTTTGGGGCAAGCAGTTCTTAACCAACATGGGCTAATGTGAGTGATGCCGCGACTGGTGGTGGATCTATTAACGTGCTGGAAAGGACGGATTGAGAATCCTCACAAGGAAACATTATGGAAAATGATCCCAATTTGTGTGATTTGGTGTATGCAGGGAAATAAATTATTGCATCTTTTAAGATAACTCGAGGAGAGTGGAAGAGCTTGAGGTTTAGTTTTATTACCCTTTACCATTGGATGGCAGCCCCACCTTTGCATTTCTAACTTTAGTATTCAGGAGTTTTCCGAGCTCTTTTCCCGCTCTTGTTAGGAACATTGACTAGCACTCGTTCTAAGTGCATGTGGAACTTGATCCAAAACCATTCTGAGTTAAATGATAGTGTATGGAAATAGCTTTGCTCCATTAGTATAGTAGGTAGCGTCATTTTTAGCCCTTGAGCCTTAGATAAATAACCTAACCTGATAAAATGAATCTTTAGTAGGAAAATGTAAGCTCCAAATGGATCAATTGGAATCAGAACAAGCTATGCAATCTTTGGCTTCGCATGCATTCTGGTTTCTGGTTTAGGGTCATCTGTCTCATGATCGTTTGAGTACTTTATTTTGTAGTGGTGTCCTAGGTAGTGTCCCTATGTCGGAGTTGGTATATACTCCCTGTATACCCTGATGTTGTGTTTGCTTCTTTTTGTTTGCTATGAATAAAATTTTATCTTACTAATAAAAAAAAAAGTGGAGATTGGTGATCAACAACTTAGAAGATGGGTTAGGCAATTAACAAGTTACTAATCAATTAGTTTATCTTCCAATTTTATATGGTTGGCTATTGCATACCTGATACAATGAATAACTTTGCTTTTTTCTTTTTTTCTTCTTGTTGCTTGTTAAATTTTTCCTTTTGTATACTTTGATTGTGCCCCTCTGCTTTTTAAAGCAAATTGTATTCACTAGAAAAAAATATATCTGGAGTTAATATGCTAGTTTAAGTTCCAGTTTCTTGCCTCTTGCTCTCATTGTTGCTCAATACTGTTTTTGATTTAACTTTTATTTGTTTGATCCAGACAGAGGTTACTACCGTGATATGTGGGCACAAAGAACTCAAGAAAATCATAGAGATAAGTGGACAACTTGACACGGTGCGATGTGTAATATGTATGGATGATGAGATCCCTTCTAATGCCTCATATGTTGAGAATAGCAAAAGCTGGACAATTACCTCATTTGCAGATGTGGAGAGACTTGGCAGTGAAAAACCCGTTGATACCGACTTACCTCTTTCAGCTGATATTGCAGTTATCATGTACACAAGTGGGAGTACTGGATTGCCTAAGGTCAGAAGTGTCTGATGAGTCATAGTTCTCGTAGTTTCTGGAAAGTTTGTTCACCTCCACACCTCATTAATTATCCCAGTCGGTTTCTGAATGGTTTATTTTCAGCAGGACGTTGGGCGTAGGTAGCATTTTATAGCAACATTGTTCTGTCTATTGCACTTTTCCCCCTCTCTCTCTCTCCATATATCATCTATCTCCAGGTGTATGGGGGATTATGACTTTCCTCAGTATGGTTTATAGTTAAATTCAATACAATAAGAATCCCCTCACAAGTGGGGCCGGTTCTGTATTTGCGAGTTTGAGCGGTTGATTATAAATGTGGCATGGCCCACCATGCTAGTGCCAGCAGTATAATATAGAATAGAAGTAGTACAAAACCTAAGATAGAATGTAGATAATGAATTTTTTTTTTGATAGGTAATCAAAGATATTGTATTCATAGAAATAGGCAATGTAGATTATGAATTAAACGTTTGTAACTAGAAAATAATGAACATTCTTGATAAGTTTTAGGTGTTCTATTACTGATCAAAATGTTTTAGGTGTTCTATTAAATGAAGTGTAAAAGACACATGCCACATAACTGGTGGTAAAACCGGTTAATCTGAGGCAGTTTGCTGGTTTTCACAATTCAAGTGGCTGGTCCACAGAAAATGTGTTTTAAGATATTAGAGGGCAATGGTGGTCTTTGTTAATATTTTAATGTGGTGGTGGTTCTAAACAACTTGCTGGTGAACATTTTTGCTGATCCTCATATAACTTAGTTTGGATTGGAGAATTCTCCATTATACTATGAATTCAAAAGCTACTTATATGTTCTCCCTATATCTTTGTAGGGTTGATTTCTCTCCTTATATTATTTAGGCCTTGCATTTCTAGTTTTCTCTTCTTTCGTCTTTCCCTTTTTTTGTGTCTTTGTAAATCGTGTTCCTCATGTACTTCTTGTGTGCTTTGGTCACATATATTCTTGTCTTTTAAAGAATTCTATTTACAATAGATGCATAGTTTTCTTAAACTTGCTCATGTTCAGAAATTCCTATTTACATGATAGTTACAAGCTCAACACTTTAAGTGTGGTTAATTGAGCCAGATCAGAGTTTTATGTAGTACTAATTCACCTTGGCCTTTTCACTTTATATAGGGTGTAATGATGACACATGCCAATGTACTAGCTACAGTTTCCGCTGTCATGACAATTGTTCCTGACCTGGGAAGCAAGGATGTTTACATGGCATACCTACCCATGGCCCATATCCTTGAATTAGCAGCTGAGGTTCAGTGATTCTATAAAATGGTTTTATTAATTACTACTGTAGCTCAATTGGCATTTTATATCCAATTGTTACAATAGGTTATCACATTCTACTTTACCAAAAAAACAAAGGTTATTATATTCTTACTTTTCTTTTCTAACGTGTCTTTCAACTACTTTGCTTTTTTTGGTGTAGAATGTGATCGCTGCCGTGGGAAGTGCTATAGGATATGGATCACCTTTGACGCTTACTGATACATCAAGCAAGATAAAAAAGGGAACAAAGGGGGATGCCACGGTGCTGTTGCCAACTTTAATGACAGCTGTCCCAGCAATTTTAGATCGTGTTCGTGATGGGGTGCTGAGGAAGGTTTGTCAATTTTGACGTGCGTATGGTACCTAGATGAATATATGCATATACAAAGAATAAACTTGTGCTTGTGTGTGTTTGTATGCATCTGCATATCTGCTTGTTAGATTTGGTGAAACCTTTGCAAACTTTAGGTGACTTCTGCCAGTACTGATCTTCCCAATACTTTAGGTGAATACAAAAGGCGGATTATCGAAGAAATTGTTTGACTTGGCATATGCTCGTAGGTTGTCTGCGGTTAATGGCAATTGGTTTGGGGCTTGGGGCCTGGAAAAGGCTCTTTGGAATTTTCTTGTGTTCAGAAAGGTCCGAGCAATTCTGGGAGGTCGTATACGCTTTGTGCTGTCTGGAGGTGCTCCTCTCTCTGGTGATACTCAGAGATTCATCAACATTTGTCTTGGGTGAGTATCCTACCAAGGTCAAGTTATCATTACATATAATTTAAGTCATGAACCTCTGTATAAATTGTATATCATGCTGCTAATATTAAAACTTGCCACAAATTAACAAGCGCAAAAGTAATTTTGATATCAACTTAGTTGTAGAACTTGCTACTTCCTTCCAGGGTATTAGGCTAAGCACTCTCTTTTTCATGCACTACACATAGGCATAGAGGAGCACATCTCACAAACATAAGTAAATCACCATAGAATTGGTTAAACCTTCATTTCTAGTTGGCCACATAGTTGATTATTGCACACAGCTTAGATCTTGGGCCCCTCATTTGCTTCGATTTGATCCTCCAAAATACTTGAAAATCTTGGAACAGGACTAATTTCTGGGTTCGAATAAGAAGAGGATGTGATAATACATGTTCTATCTGATGGTTATAAACACATCATAAATGCATATTTACAGACTTTCTCATTATTACTTGAAGCTGCTGGAAGAACCTGTAGTTGTCCTTATTGGAATTAGACCATCAGGTTGACCTTTTTAATTGTTAGCTCCATGTATGACCATTTTACGTAAGATTGTTTGAGATCAAGATTAACCCATCATGGTTAATGCCACTTTATATAAGAATGATAGAAAACAAGATCTATAATTTGTATATTTTTATTATATATTAATGTTTATACTCCATCGTGGTGATTTAAATATTTTTCTTTCCTTTTATGATAACCCAAAGCAAATGTTTACTTTTTACAAGTGGGAACAATTGCTCTGATATTTTCCTGAACTATCCTCATGCTTTAATAAGTAAACAAAATTCTATTTAAGGTAGTTCCTCATTCTTAATTCTTGTCACTTAGACTTTTTAAGACAGAGTAGTTGATAATGGAACGTCCTGTAGCACTTATCAACTCTGAATGGGGAAAGTGTCTAAATCTTGAGCTTCCCGATTGTGTCATGTGAAGCCCCTCAATTTGTTGATGGAAAAGTGTGTTTTTCTCTTTCATTTATCAATAGGGCCCTGCTCGGTCACTTTTCCAGCAACTAGATGGCTTAATGCTGTTATACTTCTGGAACTTAATGATTAATGATGTCATACTTTGGATGGAGTAAGTGAATATCTTGTACAGCTGAAGGTCTTGAATTCCACTAAATAAGCTTATACTGGCTTTTCCCGAGTTTTTTGCATGGTACCTTGAATCGTTTGTCTCTGCTTTTCTTATATGGATTTTATATATAGGTGTTGATGGGGTGCAGCTTAGAGGGCCTCTTTTTTGGATCTCCTCCTTTGTACTTGGGCTGCTCCCCTTCTTTTGAGTTTTGTGCAATTTGACTATCTAGGTGAGTGTAAAAGAAAAAGATGTTTGATTCTCCTGGCTTGAATATACTAGAGCTCAGTTCCTTTGTCCACTCCTTTGATGCCTATAGTAATCAGCGATCATTGCATCTTGTGATTGGATTCCTGTGGATTTTTTCCATGAGGAGATGACATCTAAATGGGATGCCTAAATGTTAAAGCTAAGGCAAATGGTTTCCTATCCTTGCTTACGGATCTCACAGGACATTTGCTAAGATCCATCTTGGTATTGATACTTGTGAATAGAGGTTTCAGCTATGTTGGATATTTTTTTAGGATTTTACCAACTATGTATTTTATACATAGGAAAGATTTATGCAGAAAGAATCCCTATTCACATCCTCAATGGGGGAAAAGGTGTAGTAAAAGAATGCATTGTATGCTATTAGATACTTTGCTTGGAAGGTTTATATTTGATCATTTAAGAATACTCGCCCACTCTAATTCTTTCAAGGAAAAGCTAGTAACACTAGATCTGCTCTCGGACATCTGTCTTATTTTTACGTTTAATATAACATTCTAATTAGATGACTATTTACAGTGCTCCAATAGGTCAAGGTTATGGTCTTACTGAGACTTCTGCTGGTTCAACATTCTCCGAGGTCGATGATACATCTGTCGGTCGTGTTGGAGCTCCACTGCCTTGCTCATTCATTAAGGTAATGAATGACTGAAAGTACTTTACCATATCTGCATAAATGAGCTTGCAACTTTTTCATAAGTTTGTGTGAATTCCAGCTGTGGCTACTGATATGCTAGACAAATTCATTTATTCATTTCCATCTAGTGTTGGTATCCGCCTTTCATGTTTTTAGTAGCAAATACTGGACAGAAGCTTTGCAGCCCAAGACTCCGAGACATGAGCCTCGATGCATGGAAGCCTATAATACTTGTCTTTTCTCATTTTTATTCTTTTAGAATGACTGTCAGTGTGTACTTGCGTCTAGGATTAAGACTTGATTAAAAACAACCTTCCCTCTCAACTCGTGGTGGGGCAAGGAAATTAGGAATTCAGTCAATATTTTTGGGTTCTCTACTGTCAGAAAATGTTAGGAAGAGAGAACTTACAATTACACAAGCCACATTCTCTGAAGTTTGAGGAACAAAAGAAATCTATTGAGAAAAAGATTTTTCTGAGAGAAAATGATGAAGTTACATTCAATCATAACCTGCACATAAGTTTACCCTTCTCATGGGGATTTACCTTTCACAGAGATGCACAGAGGAACAAAATGAACTTCATAAACACGCAAATAAGGAAAATTTGTTTGGTGGAAAAAATCTTAACAGTTACATCTAATTACGGACTATAAGAAAGTTGCCCCTTTTTCATTGGGAATTACTTACCCTAGAGATGCACAGATGAACAGAACCAACTTTATAAACTCGCAAACTGAGAAATGCCCTGGAAAGTTTTTGGAAACAACCCTTGAAATGGGCGTGCCTGGTTCCTGAAGTTCAGAGCTCTATTGATGAAAAGGATCGAGGCTTTGGAATGGAGTTCGTCTGTTGCTGACAGTTGAAACGCATACCCTTTTTTACAAGTGGTTGAAATACATATCCCTTACTCCTACTAGTTAGTGTATCAGTTTTGTTGCTAAATAATACAATTGTGGATGACATAACAAAACTAAACAAATACAGTTATGGTTGACTTTGTCATGATGGATGATTAAACGATATAAAAGGTTGAAGAAGCTAACTATAGCAATGCTGTAGAGCATATGCCTCTCGTATGCTGAGGCAAGTTCTCAAAAGTCAATACTTTGTTCTAATACGCTAGTGTTTTATGTGATTTATCCACTTTTGTGTTTTTTTTTCAAGATTTACCTTTCTCTGCTTATTATGATATCTTTGATTTAATTGCTCTCTCTCTCTCTCTCTCTCTCTCTCTCTCTCTTTTTTCCCCTTTTTAGAAAATACTTGTCAATATCCGCCTGTAGATTTTCATGTAGAAGTGATACCTTAATATATTATGGCTAACGTAGCTTGCATGGCCATTCATTCGGGTTCAACCTTTTTTTCACTCATCATGAAGCTTCTAAGTTGACGAGAATAATAACTGCAATACTACCCAATCTCACCCCTCTTTGGGGTTCAATTATATACTTTGCGGTATTGCTGCTATCAGCAACCACCCGCTCCCTGCCATCTCTCTCATTTCAAGTTGATCATATTAACATCTGGTCTTCTCTATCTCAGTTAATTGATTGGCCTGAAGGTGGATATCTAACCAGTGATTCACCAAAGCCACGTGGGGAAATAGTAGTTGGTGGTCCGAATGTTACAGTTGGATATTTTAAAAATGAAGAAAAAACAAAAGAATTATACAAGGTAGAGTTCCCAAGTTTCCGTTAGTTGGTAGTAATTATACTTTTAATTTTAATTCCCTTTTTGTTGTGGAAGGTTGATGAGAGAGGAATGAGGTGGTTCTATACGGGTGACATAGGACAGTTTCATGCTGATGGTTGCCTTGAGATAATTGACCGCAAAAAAGACATAGTCAAACTTCAGCATGGAGAGTATGTCTCCCTGGGAAAGGTTTGAATGCTACAAACTGAAATGTAAAATTTTTCATCAAATCTTCCTCGGGGACTAAAAGTTTTTCCTACAGGTTGAAGCCACTCTCCTTGTTAGCCCCTACATCGACAATATCATGTTGCATGCTAATCCCTTTCATAGTTACTGTGTGGCTCTTGTGGTGGCTTCTCAGCATACGGTGGAAGATTGGGCTGAAAAGCAAGGAATTCCTTTTACTGACTTTGCAGACTTGTGTGAGAAAGCAGAAACAAAGAAAGAAGTTCTTGCATCAATCCAAAAGGTATCTATGGCAGATCAAATTTCTGTGGTTATTATGAGCTTCGTTCTCATTTTTACATTTGATGCATTTGAGATTCAATTCTTCAAATCAACTTTTGGGATGGAATTTACTTCCAGCATCCAAGGTAGACATTTGAAACTTTGGGAATTATGCCTTTGGTGTTCAAGAATCAAAAGAGATAATGAAAAAGTTGAGTCGGCCAAGGCACTAGTTTGGGAACCGGATGCTAAGTTGTTAACTAAAAGTTAGTCTGGGACATCCATCTGGTTCAACTTGCTTTAACTTTCCTCTCTGTTTTTGGGTTGGGGGGTATCTTTTGTACAATTACAGGAAGCAAAGAGGGCACGATTGGAGAAGTTTGAGATTCCAGTGAAAATCAAATTGCTTTCAGAACCATGGACTCCTGAATCTGGCCTAGTCACGGCAGCTTTCAAGATCAAGAGAGATATCATCAGAAAGGCTTTCTCTGAAGAACTCTCTAATTTATACGCTTCCTGATACTTGGCAAAACTTGGGCGAGTTTGGTTGTAGCTCTTTTTTTTCCTACTCTATTTTCGTTTTATGTCTTGCATTAATACTTTTGCTGGGAATTATTGCTAGGAAAAGTCGAGATGTATAGATCTTGCATGCTTAGAAATAAAAAACATTTTTGTCTACATTTAAATATATATATATATATATATATATATTTCCTGATGAATTATTATTATCTGCTAAGTGTGGTCACACCTAAATGCTCTGGATACATTCCCTCATTTGCTCAATTAAGTCGTTTCTTTTCCAAGCACTTGTTGACTTAAAAAGTTTAGAGGAACGAAGATTAAGGTACAAGGAAACAGAGGACCCAAGGATGTGGGGATGGTTGGGAGAAAGGGGTTGAGTCTGGAGAAGACCACACAATTAGGTGGCAGGAAGGAGACCCACATCCAACTCTGGTCCATGAAAAAGCCTCACGCCCTCCTCCCATGTGAGCCTGACTTCAAGCAAACCCCATTGTAATAAGCCCCACGCCCTCCTCCCATGTGACCGCAGCTTCTTTGTTTCCATCACCTTTTAAGCCTTTTCTACATGTTTCAAGGACAACCCTCGTTGCCTTTTGCCTTCCTTTTCTACTTTTCCCATAATATATTACCTCTCTCTCTCTCTCTCTCTAGGCACACTTACAGAATGTGTATATGAGAGGTAGTGTGTGTACGAGTGAAAACCTTGTGTGGAGCACAAGCTTTGAAAGGAGAAAGGAAAATGTAAAAGAGTAATACTAGATACACTTTTAAGATGTGCAGATGAGATCAGTAGGGAGTATAAGGATCATTGAGATAATGTTCTATTCTCAAATGAATTGTAAGATGGATTTGGATGCTCCAATGTAGAGAGACAACAGACAGCATAAATGTTTAGGTGGGGGTGAACTCTGCCAGAAAATCCTACATTGTAATATAGGTCCACATGATAGATTGAATTTCTCTGGGTAAATTACTTGTAATGGTAGCTCAGGATTTCAGATTATTTGTTGGACCTGTGATTGCAAGTGTATGATGATACATGAACGATGAGCGCTGGTGAATCCAAGGCTTTATTTATGAGCAACTCATTCCAGCCCCCAAGTCTCTCCCTTGCCATATTTTCTGATAGAATTCAAGTCCCCAACAAGAAGCCAAACTACCTCTAATGATGGATGGTGGAGGTATAATTAGAGGATGTATCTGACTACAGCAGTTCCCTTCTGCCATGACAATTGTCCCCACAGACAACGGAGACCATCTGACTCCATGTACTAGCAATGCATTTATACTAGGAATTTGTTCAAACATTATCTCTTTTATATCTAATTTAAATGCCATGTTTTAAACGCAGGTGAAGATTTGTAATTTTAAAACCTATTTGTGAAATTATCTATTAGCAGCCAAGCTTATTAAATAAACATTCTTTTTACTCATTAAAAAAATTATTATTTTGAAATAGTTATCTTTTATTAAAACTGAAAATATTATTTTTCTTTCTAAAATAACAAAGAAAATCATAAAGGTACATGTGCTAGGCTTCATGAACATAACAGTGAAGAAAGCAGGCAGCCCTGAACAGCTACTTTCTCACAGCTTTTCAGATGCTTCAGGAAACTCCAATAGCTATCTATGGTGATTATAGCCTACGGTTTTTAGCTTTATAATCAAGTGGGAGTCGAAAATTTTGACCTAGCCAACAATGCCCCATTGCCCACTAATACGTACCTTTTCTTTTCTTGCATGAATAGGACTATGGCTTTCTAGATGTTTTTTATTTTTATTTTTATTTTCATTGGCATTAAATTAGTCAAATAATTTTTCATCTTTAAATTTAATAAATATCATCCATATTTACTTTATATTAAATTAATCAAATTATTTTCATCCAAAATATAAGTTACAGTAAATTTATTCTTCTTTTTAAATATGAAAAGAATTATAGTAAGTCTAAAAGTATTTTTTGAGATTATTATATTATAGATATGAGATTTTTATTTACATATGAGATTTTACCATCTATATACATATGAGATTATTATATTATAGATTGTTAGATTGTGAAAATGAATATGAATATGATTGTTGGGGGTTATTGAAGATTATGAAAATAAAATAAAAAATAATTAAAAAATATAAAAATAAAATAAAAATATTTTATTATTATAGAGTGTGATGGCTAATTTAATGTAGACTTCAAGTTTTGAATGATTAGCTAAAAGTGAAAAAAACTATATATTAGTCAAAATTTGAAGAATAAGATGGCCAATCCAATGCTAATGCTTAACCCTATATTTTATAATTAATGTTACTTTATCGATGTAATTAGTCAAAATAATTATTTTATATTAAAAAAAAGTAACGTCATCAACCACATTAATAAAATGTACAAGAAATACGTAAAAATATCTGTACATAAAATTTTTGATATTTTATATATAAAAAATCTCATTATGAAAAAAAATAAAAAGAATATTAGCTAAAAAAATTTATAATAATATCATTATTCCTTGAAAATATCCCTCCTCCCCTCCTTGAGAGGGAGCCAATTACGAAGTCGATGGCCGCTTGAGAAATTCTCATGCAAATATTTAATTTATAAAAGAAATGAAATTTACAGTTACCAACCGACCTATCTTATGAATTTTACAGTGAGATAAACCACAAATGTTTCGAAAGACAAAAAATAAAAACCCTAAGATATAAGTTCTAAACTTCTAAAACTCCTAATGTTAATTATTCTTAAGAAAGCTTCTAGTTACCATTCCGACCACCGGTCGACCTTGGCCGCCACTCTAAGTAGTGGTCGGAAAACTCACCCATGTTGAATTTGGATACATCCTATGTCCATGTGGTCTGATCTGGTAGAATCTGGCTGGCCAGTACCCCAAAAACATGGGGTGGAGATGATAGTATACAAAGGTAAGCAAATAGATGATAGTATAGTGTATAAAATTTTCTATTTTTTTAATTACCAATCAAGCAAAGGTAAGCAAAGGTATATGGACTATGGAGTAGTGATATTTATTTTCTCATATTTGTTTTTATAAGGTAACAGTGGAGATATTTTTGAGATGAGTAAACAAAAAGCTTTCTATCTACTTAAAAAAAAAAAATCAAAGATTAGAAGAAGTGGTTTTTCGAATCATTACAAGAAAAAGGTTTCAGAAAGTACATCATACAGTTTTTTATTTTTATTCTGAAAATAAAGAGGCAGTTAGAATTTCAGAAATGACTTAAGAGCAATACAAGTAGTCTGTTACATTATTCAGATATTGATATATGTTTTTGTGGGCCATGCATTCATTCTATGTTCTACATTCTCCATACTATAAATGACCTCCTCCATATAAATTATTCACCTTTATATAAATCCACACTTTCTCAAGTTTCTTTTCCCAACACTACTTTTTTCCTTCTTTCTTCTTCTTCTTCTTCTTCTTCTTCTTCTCAACCCCATAACATGAATGGCCGCAGATCAGAAGACAACTCCTTCTGCCATTTCCATCCCAAACAAATGGTTGTTGGGGTCTGCCCCTTGTGCCTGAACGAGAGGCTCTTAATCTTGGCCTCAAACCAAGACCACTTTTCCTCCTCTAGAAGCAGCGTCCGAAGAGGCCAGACCTCCTCCAAGCACAAAAAGCCACCCATCACTCTTCCAAAGATCTTTGCTCTCGGAGGCTCTTTTCTCAGTCGTCTCGAGTTCCGGCATTGGAAATATTCCGGCAACTCCGATCATGATATTGCCTCCATCAGTCCAGAAGGAGGTATATATAATATTACTTACTGTTACTACTACTATTACTCTTCACATCATTGCCATTTTACTGCTATTATTAACTTGTGGCCGTAAATTTCCATTACCGTAAAGGAGCCTCAAATGTCACATCTTGTTCATATACTGTGTCTGTATATGCTAATAATTCTTTTCCTTTTTTTTTTTTTTTTTTGTTTTTTTGGTATGATGACAAAATTAAGGTCAAAGTATAGCTGCATAGAGTGTGGCAAACAGGAAATATATGATCTTTTTTTTTTTTCTATTATTATTATTATTATTTGAATGACATTGTGTTTGTCATAGACAAGACTAATTTGGGTTTGAATTTATGTTAGCATGCATTAATTATGCAAGATATTTGAAAAATCATGGTTAGTTTAACAAACTTTGAAAAAACTATCATATCCTATATCTCGAAAATGCAAACCTCATGGCCATAGACTTGTCTGTACAAGCATATATGAAATCTTTCATGCACTTCAAGAAAGAAATACTCAAGTGTTCATAACAAAATTGTATATAAAGAAGCAACAACATTCTATATTTTCTGTAATTATGAGTGTAAATCTATGAGGGATTCCTCGGATCACGACCCATATCCCTTTGATCATTTCATTTCCACTAGTCAAGGCCCTAAGAGGCCTATAAATGCATTTAGAGTAAAGGATAAATGATGTTTTGGGTGTCCATACTGCACAATATGTATGCATTTATTTGGATTTGTAAAAAAAAAATAGGATTAATTTGTACAGTTCTGGTTTTGATTTTCCACATCTGGGTACATCAAGTACATATTAAATTGGAGTTTTTTCTAATGTTTATTTTCCATGTTTTGATATTTTTTGGTACCCATTTTGATTTTGGCACGCAATATTTTAGCCTTTGAGGACTCATTTATATCAATCAAGTTTGGAGACAACGGCGTAGCTTCTTGGGAGAAGAACACAGTGTCCAAGGTATCTCTAGAGAACTGCAACATGTCCTGGAATAACAGCTTGACCCAAGAATTGACTAAAGAAGCCAAGGAGACAAAGGAGAACAAGACTGTAATAGAGCATGGGAAACCGCGTGCATCGCTTAGGTGGCGGAAGCGGATTGGGCATCTGTTCCAGGTCATGAGATTGAAAAAGTCCAACAAGGGTAATGTGTGCCATGTGAGCAGCAAGGTGGAAGGAGTCAAGGTGAGGAAAGGTTGGATAAGGACTCTGACAAAGAGAAAGACCACAATGGAATAATTTAAAGTTGGATACACCAAGTGATGACACAAGTCCACAAATCTTTTCACTCTTCCATATATAATACCAATTTAATGGGGTTGGTGCTTAACATTGTGACTGTAAAGCTATATATTATAGAGATGGTAAAGTCAAATATAGCTTTATCACTCTCAAAAATGTGCTTTATTTGCTTTGAAATCTTTGGGTTCTTGTACTTTCCCACTTTCTCTTTTTCCAAATTTTTTATGCATATATACAGTCTGTAATGGAAATGTTGCTGGAAATGTTGCTCTGGTTTCAAAATCCCATGACCAAAACGGTATAGATATTGAAAAAAGCAAGCACTTGGTAACTTATTTTCCATGTCCAAGCATCATGTTAGATGTGACAAATTAGTGGGAAACAGTGAAGCACAATGGCCCATAAACACAGTGCCAGAAAAGTTGCCGTATCATTGTCTTGGTGGGAAAATATGTTGTTCCTTCTTCTCAGAACACTAAAAATGGAACTGCACTGCTACTGCAGATGATCAGAGCAATATCAATTGCTGTTTCATGAATTAATTGAAAAGAGAGTAAGGTTAGTCATCATCTTTTTACTCATCATCTCATGATAATGTGTCATTAAATGGTCGTCAAGGGCTTAAATATTCTCCCCAAAGGTGTGAGCCATCTTGCATGTGCGAATGGCCAGCCAATCAGGCAAAAGTAACCTGTTTAATTCGCAACACTACCCCTTACTTACAGGGACCGTTTGTCCTAAGTACATGCATGCATGCATGCATGGCCCTGGCCCTTAGCTAGCCTTGGGACCATTGAATTGCTATAGGACCGCAGTGGAGGTTGGAAAAAGCTTCTCATGGAGTGAACGAAAATGACAGGACATGAATCTTCACCCAACTTCATCAACAACTGTACAACAAGACGGTCCGGTGTCTTTCTCCATTTGTTTCATTGCACCATAGAAAATTCTTTCTTTTTCCTTTTTTATTTTTTTATTTTCTGGATTTGTTACTCTTTCAAACATTCAAGAGTCTAAACTTACTAAGAACCCTCTTGGTGATATAAATTGACATTTTTCCGTTTTGCTATGCATCAGTTACTATTCACCTCTATACTTCACACCTGATAATTTTTTTTATATTTTTTTATAAGATGCGTGATGTGTACAGTAAATAATAGTTTATGAGAAGAATTATTCTTAGACATGAGTTGGTGATAAGGCGTCAAAGGGATCATGAGGTGGATTGTGTGGGGATACATCAGCTACATCCGATTTGAAATTCACTTTAACTCATCTTATTTCATAATTTCAACTTTTTTAAATTTTTACACAAAATATAATTAACAATTTAACTTTTTCAAATCTCAAATAATAATAATATTAAAAATAATATTTTAACAATACTTTATTTTTTTCATCTAAAATCATCTCAACTTACATCAATTCTTCTGAATTCAAACAGGTCTGTTTCTTTTAAGCCATGTAGATTTATAAGTTTTTTTATTTTTTATTTTTTTTTAAATATCTATGTAAGCGCGACATTAAATTCTCACAGTTAACACAGATTTTTTTCCCTCATGGGAGGGAACCGGAAAATCAGATAAGAGGACCATAAGCCAATATAGAAAGAAGAAAGATTAATAATGTTTAACATGTCAGTACAAAAGTGGTTGCTTGTTTACATCTTCTTTCACATGTAACATTAAATGCTTGTTTTCATTATGTGTATGTTCATGTAGAGAGAGAGAGAGAGAGAGAGAGAGAGGAGCGGGGGTGAGGACCCCGCCAACCTCTCATCCACCAAAAATGAAGTGAACAGATGGAGTCAGAAGAATAAAGGGCAGCAGCTTTAATTTAACTAGTCGCTTTTTGTTCAAAGATAAAACATGATCAGCTTCTTTGAGTAGCTCATGAATCTAGTCAAAGCTGATCCCTTAGAGAGAGAGAGAGAGGCAGGTTGCTTTGGTCACACCTCATAACTCATGACTACTGAACTAAAAATTTTCCTCTCTTCTTTTTCCTCAGATCGTCTATGATCTCCTTTCCCATCATTCTTTTCTTCGGAGAGAATCCCGGCAAATACATATGACATGATCCATCTGTTCTCTATCTTGTAATTCACTTAATAAGAAGTGTTCCTTTCCAATTTCGCCTCTTGTTTATGCAAACAAATTATATCAATAGGAAATGATACACTTTCCGTTGGAATTATTGCTGGTAGCTCTCGCTCCTATTTTTTATTTTTTTAATATTTTTTTTTTACTTAATAAGTAAGAATGTGTTTTTTTAATAATATTATGATTTTTTATTTTTTAAATAAATATTTAAAAATGTTAAAAAATACATATATAAAAAATAAAAATAAACAAAAATAAACAAATCCTAAGACTAACAGTGAGAGCGGTGGCTGTAGAGCCATCCCTATATCAATATCTATATTAAAAATTGCAATTTCCTATGAATGAGTTTTGTAGCAAAAAATAAACTTTTTACGAGAAAAATTCTATTCTCACAAAATTTTGTAATTTTGTTATGGGATGCTGGTGAGATAAAACTTGCCGAAAAAGGTATTATAACCCATGAAAAGTTGAAATCGTGGCGAATACCAATCTTTTCCGATCTGTACGTAAAACTTGCAAGGAAATACACACGACACACATTCATGCACCGTCCTGCAACCATAATATATGAAAATTATGCATTTTTTTCGTGTGTAAAGCAATGGAATCTCCTCCTCTAATGCTAGTACTGTACAGTGTACGCGCGTAGACAATATTAGGGAAACAAATGGAGCCTGTAAAAGTGTCCAATTAAGAACTTCCCGCCCTCCCAACAAGAAAAAGACATGAGTCATGAGACATATATAGATCTAGCGACGTGGAAAAGGTCATTGGATCAAGTTCATTTTTTTCTCGAGTGGAAGGATCCAACGTCCGACCTGCAACCCATGATGGGACTCGACACTGATCGATCGGTGTGTTTGGAATATGACTCCGTCCAACTTCCCCCCTAAGCCCCTATATATGTTATATTGGATTACAATTTTAGCATTGATAAATATAGTTAATTACCATGATTCGAACAAGAAGACATGCAAGGTTGTGATATGATACACTCCACTACTATTTAATATTTATCATTGATTTTCACTACCTTTTTATTACTAATCGCAGATCATCTGAGATCACTTCACTACCTAAATGTAGCTTAAAATTAAGCAATATGAATGCATGAGCTCCTAGGGTAAGATAACTTGAAGTAAGGCGGTTGCGTTAAGATGAATAAAGAAGAGTCCATGTGAAACTATGCACTTTCCTATGGTACTCATGATGTTTAATAAAGAATAAAGTGAGGTAAGAGTGGCAATGTTTGATAAGATTTGCAAATCCGATATGAATTTGACACAAAATTATAAGTTTAAATAGGATTGAAAGTTATCGATTTCAAACCCACTAAATAAGACACGATAAATAATTAGGTTAATTGCAGGTCAACTCATAATTAGCTGATAGTTTTTATTAGATATATATTGTCTGGTTTGTTTTCACAAACCATCTCATGATCTCATTTAATCTAATCATTATAATTTTTTTTAACTTCCGAATAAAATATAAAAAATAATTCAACTTTTTCAAATTTTAAAACAAAAATAATATGAAAAAAATTATATTCTAACAATACTTTATTCAGCTTTTATCTCATTATATTTTATCTGTGTAATCAAACGAAGTGTTCGGGATATGTTTACTAATTAGAGTGTTATATATATTGAGCATCAAATATAAATTGCCATTGTAGAATCGTGGATCATGATGTGTATAATTCATGTATTTTATGCTTATAAAAGACATTTTTCATTAGTAATTCATTCTTAAAACTACGAAAACTTGTTAATTAGGTCGATGGTATTAAAATCAACCCCCCATGATTTAAATATTGAACGGATTATACATTTATGTACGTCATGCATTCGTTACTTAAATAGGTCTTGATAAAATTGAGGATCAGTTTGATTATTAATGCTCCGTTTGGATTGAGAGATGAGATGAGATGATTTTAGATGAATTGAATAAAATATTGTTAAAATATTATTTTTTAATATTATTATTGTTTTGAGATTTGAAAAAAATGTTTTAATTGTTTATTATATTTTGTGTAAAAATTTAAAAAAATTGTAATGATAATATGGGATAAGATGAGTTGAGATCACTTCTCAATCTAATTAAACGGGATTTAATTAAACAAGTTGTTTTAAGGTTGGCCCATAGTCTTAGGGCTATGATTTGACACAACATATAAACTTGTCCACGAAAGACCTAAATATTCTTCACAAAATTTGGGACTAATCAATCCTTTGCACACATATGTAAAAATTTACGAGGATTCCATACAATTAATTATCTTCTCTAACTACTTTTTACAATTTAGAGAAAGACCTAAAATTTGAACTCTACAATATTTAATCATGTTGGATTCATATATACTATCCGTAGATGAGTTAAGAATTTTATGAATAATAATAAGATAATTTGTAAATAATCGTAAGATAGTTTGAGTTGAATATTTTTAAAATTTTGGGAAATGAGAGAGAAAAATTTGAATAAAAATTTAAATTTATTTAAAGTTTGTGAATAGTAGTGAGATAGATTGAGTTGAATATTATTTTTGTTTGAGAATTTGAAAAAATTCAATTATTTTTTAATTTTTATTTAAAAGTTTTGGAAAGTTATAATGATTAGTTTGAAAAAATTGTAATAATTAGTTTAAAAATTTTGTATTTAAATTATGTTTTAAAAAAAATAAGATGAGATAAAAATTTTGAGATGAAATCTGTTTTCAAACGAGTACTAAGTGTATGTGTATTCGAGTCCAAAACAGTACGTACTGTAGGAGATCTGGTCTGAATAAAGTACGCACTTTCTTATTGCGTCCTTCTAGAAAGCACTTCATTTGACAATCATATTTGCCAATTATTAACAAAAATCACATTTTTCATTTTTTTTTTCAAAATTTTGACGTTTCTTAAATGAAAAGAGCAAATTTGAAGTTTTCATTTAAGAAAATTCAAAATTTTAAGGAAAAATAAAAAATAAAAATGACTTATATTGATCGGTTGTCAAATGTCAAATATGCTTCTAATTAAGAGTTGGTGATAGAGTTATTTTTCAAATGACACTAGTAATAGGGAAAGAAAAGTAATTACAATGGCTTCGTGGGAAAGAAATTAATAAATTTATAAATAAAGGAGTATGAAAAGTAAGACACGTATTAGGATCACTACAAAAAATATGAGCTTTTTCTACGAATTCTTTTCCCACGATATATGATGTGGCAAATAGTGGACCGATGACATGGAAACTATTTGTGAGAAAAAAGACATGTCTTTTGCCACGAAATCACGTCGGTAAGTAAAACTTTGTGGACAAAATTTTTTTGCCACAAAATTAACATTTTTTTGCGGCGATAACAGGTCGCTGAAAATAAATTTATTAGAATTATTTTACTTTCGTGGGTAAATAGTTTTTGCGACAAGGTTTTTAGTTTTTTGCAACGACTTTGTATCGCCGAAAATAATCTTACCAGAAATATTTTGCCCTCGTGAGTTAATAGTTTTTTGCGACAATATTAATAGTTTTTTGCGGTGATTATTTATCGCCATAAATAAACTTACCTGCCAAACTTTTTTTGTAATTCGGGTATTGGTATTTGCGGTGACTAAGTACCTTTTGCAACAACTTGCTGCAAATAGTAATAAAATTTTAAACTCTTCTTCATTTCTTTTCCCCCAACCCTTGCGATACTATCTCTTTCTCTCTCTCGCTCTCTCTCTCTCTCTCTCCTTGCGACTGTCGAGGCTCTCCTCCCCACTGCGCCACCACGAAAGGCTCCCTTGGCAGTCAAGCCACCGGGAGTCTTCTCCCTCAGCCCCTTGCCCTCTCACCGACTCTCCCTCTCTCTCTCCCTCGGATCCCTGTAGATCCATGCACCTCCGCCGTCTCCAACCATGGCCATCGCCACTCTCAGCCACCTACGGCTCCTCTAGTCACCAACTATCACTCCACCCCAGCTCCCGCATATCTCTTCCTCCAAGCCGTGTGACCATAGCAACTAGGCAAATGGTTTTCTTCCGCCCAAGCCATGTGATGCCCTCATCCCTCTACCCATTTTAGTTTCTTTCTAAGTTTGATTTAAAGTCTTGTTCTCATCTTTCCAAAAGGAAAACCTTGAAGGTAAGACCATTTTGATTCACTTTCTATTATGGTTTCAAATGAGTTTCGATTTCTTCAAGAAAGGTTACCCATTGATGTTTCGGTTTGGGGTTTTTCAGTGTTATCACATGTGTTCTTTCCTCTACATGCCTATAGCATTATTTGGTCCTCTATTTTACATCTTAAGGAGCTAAGAACTAAGGTAAAAATCCTAACTTGACTCCATTCGATTTGAGTATTATTTTGAAGCCAACCGAATTCTTTTGTGATAAAAAGCTTGTGTCTTGGGTTTTGTTTATTTCTCTATGTTGCAAAATATTATAAATGCTCTATTTTGGTCCTAACCGAATGACGATGGAGTTATTTTACTATATGATTTCCTATGTTTCGAATTTGGTATTTTGCTAATGAGCTTGGTTTAACCATAGGTGACTTTAGTATGATTTTGTGTATGTATGTTGGTGCCGTGTGTTTTGTTTTGAGGTTATACTATGTGTTTTGTCTTAGGATGCTAGAGATGTTCAGTTTTACAGATTTATTGTGGTTGAATGTAATCCTATAAACTTGCTTTTAAAAGGTATTAAATGATTAATCTATAAACTTTAGTGTTTAAAGATTTTTAAGTTTACTTAATGGGTTATTCTTGCTATTCTCTATGTTATGTTTAATTAAATAGTGTATGTTAACTAAGCTAATTATTATACTTGTATCACTAGATTTATAGCATAGGTTAGTATTAAGAGTAAATGATTAATTGTGCATGTCATATTATTGTATGTACGTGGTCCAATAAGCCTAAACCCTTATTATTGATGAGGATATTTCTTTCACAGAAAAGAATGAAGGTTTTCTAAACTTTATTCGTTATATTTTTTTCAACATCGTCAGTTGCCTTTATGTCTGCATATGCGATTCACCAGCTCCATATATTCATCTTCATCTTAGCCGTTTCTCATGTGCTCAACTGCATCGCCACCTTGGCTTTGGGTTGAACAAAGGTAGTTTAATAACTTGCACGTATATATATGCATGCATGATGCATGACACTAGTCTTTATATGTAGAATATTCTAACATTGGCCTTTTGCTTCTGTTCTCTTTGTGATCTGCAGAATGCATTTCAACTCACATTCTTTGTTTGGAGTTTGGCACGCCTTCTATTTTTCTCATGTACTTATTCTTTTCCCTCCCCCCTCGCCCAAAATAGTTTTATAAAACTTTGATTGGTAGCAATATTTTCTGAAAATGAGAAAAAAAAATAAATGAATTAATGGATATTGTTGTGTAAACTTATGGCTATTGTTGTATAAGGGGTTTGTGTTGAACTCAAGTGCTAGATGGATGGAGTAAGTGTAATTTTGCTAGATTAAATTACATTGGCAGCAAGCATGCTGTATGTTTTATTGGTTGAATTATGTATATGGAAGTGTGTAGAGGAATTTGTGACTTTGGTGCTAAGGAGCCAAGTGTGTTATGTATTGATGGAATGGAGTGGCTTCACTCACTACAACAAATATGGGCTGAGGTATGACAGACATTTATGTTTCCATTGTTCTCACTTCTCCTTACCTATGATTTGTTTGAAAATCTTAAACTATTATGCCTCTTTCACCTTTAATATGTGTTGATGAATCTATTGGTTTGAGATTTGTAAAGCTATGCAATTATTTGGGTTTGTTGGATATTGAGTTTAAATGGATAATGGATTTAATTTATATGTGTATATTGATTTAGTTGAAGAGTTGGTTAGATTTTACTAAGTACAATGGTTTATAAATTGTAATTTATTTGAGGACCATAAGGTTCAAGAATTTGACAGGTTTAAATATGTTGAGTGTATTCTGCATGAACAATGGATTGTGTGGTGGATTTAGGTTGGACTGAACAAAGTGATAAATGAATTAAAATTTCTTCGGGCAGCAAACATGCTGTATGTTTTTGGTTTGTTGGTTGGGCGATAGCCTATTTGAATTGCAATGGAGTGGATGGAATGGAGTGGCTTTACTTGTGTTGTTGGAGTGAAAAATAATTATTGTTGCCTTTGTCATGTACGTGCTTCGAAGAGTATGTCGGGCCTCTGAAGATTAGAGATTTGATGTTGAGAATTAATGAATTGCCACAATAACAAAATTTTGTGCCATTCTATTAATCTTCCAACATACTTTGAATTTGATTAATTGTTTCAATTTATTAGATCTTAACATTGCTGGACTTTTTCTTTCTTACGATTAATTGTTCTTGCAGCTACTTTTCCTGTCTCAAGCCTATGGGCAGTTTCACCACCAACCATCCAAGACATTCTTAGCCCCAAGAGTTTTGGTATAACCTCTATTTTCCTATCTCTTAGACTAATAAGCACACTTGATTAAATGATCTTGTATTTGAATGCTTGGACATAGGCAAGTTGTGTTATATTAGGTTGGAATTGATTTGAGCCATGAATGAAGCTTATAAATCTTTATGATTGTGTTTGGGGTTGGTGTATAAATAATATGAGTAGATTTATACATTGAATGTGTTGGTTTCAATGAACCAAGAAAAATGATGTGAAGGTTGAGAATTGTATGGAGCCATGAATGAAGTTTATTAAAATTTTAAAATTTGTAATTGTGTTGGATTGATGTAGATGGGCAGCAAATATGTTAGAAAGTTTTATAATTGATGAATTGAGTATGTGTACGGGTGGCAAATATGTTAGATTTTACTTAAATGCAATGGTTTACGGATTTGAATTTACATGAAGAACTTGAAGTCCAAGAATTGGACAGATTTGATTATGTTGAGTGTGCTATGCATTAACAATGGATTGTGTGATGGGGCTTAGTTTAATAAACTTATGCATTTTTTCATTGGTTAATTAAATTAAAGGTATTTTAATTATAAAGTTTTTTAATTAAATGTAGTTGTTTGGGTTAGTTATAATCTGTCATTGGTTCGGATATAATAATTATAGCCTATATTAGATTATTTGTTATGATTATTTTTGGCTGAGTCTCATTTTTTTATTTGACAATTTTTTTTTCCTAAAATCTCTTAACATTTGTCGTGAATGAAACTCGTGGCAAATACTTTTTTTTTTGGCTGAAGTAATTATTTCCCACGATAAAATTTCTTCATATATAAGTATTTCCGACAATATACTTTATGGAAAATATATATTTCCCAGGAAAGTATTTTATCGGAAATACCAACGACAACTTTTTTCCACAAAGATATGTCATGGGTAAACACTTTTTGCCACAATATCTTTCTATAGAGAATGATGTTATTTCCCACCACATTATACCAGATGAGACCTTATTTGCCATGAAGAAAAAAAAAATTTAACACCCACAAATGTCATGGGAACAAGAATGTTTTTTCCATGAACTTATGGTTTTGTGGAAAAAGACTCTTTTTTCACCACTTATATGCCGCAAGTCTCCCATGGAACAAATTGGTGAAAAATTTTTTTTCCCACTAAGGATATACTTTTTTCCACGACTGTCACTTCTGAGAAAAATCAGTATTTGTTGTAGTGGATGTAGATGGTAAAGAGAAGTCAAAGTAACTCAGAGCATACATTTAGGATACCTTTATATATTGAGTTGAGCTCTTTATGAATAACAGTGAGTTGAGTAGGTCGAGTGAATTATGTGAGACCCATCTAAAATGAGTTTAGATATTTTTAGATGTTAAGATGAATTTAGTACTATTTATGAGAAATTAAAAAGGATTGTAGGTCCAATGTATAAAGATGTGTTGAGTTAAAAAAGGTTATGAGTCTCACATGTAATGAGATTTTGATTTGAGATGAGTTTAGTAATTTGAGAGTTGAGTGTTCGGATGTTAGATTCAGTTTAAAGTTAGATTGGACTGAGTTGATTTTAGTTGAATCTTGCAACCAAACAAGGCACCCTTAGGCTTCGTTTGAATAGTGGGATAAGATGACTTTAGATAAAAATTAAGTTGAATAAAATATTATTAAAATATTATTTTTTAATATTGTTATTATTTTAAGATTTGAAAAAGTTGAATTGTTTATTATATTTTGTGTAAAAATTTGAAAAAAGTTGTAATGATAAGATGAGATGAGATGAAATTATTTTTATATCCAAACGGGATAGAAGAAATGCTAGGTATAAGCAGAAATTTTACTAAAAAAAAACAATTATAAATTGACTTAATGTTATTCGTCAAATTATAAAATTCTAATTTTTATTATAACGTATATCTAGCTACTCACGTTACATAAAGTGATACCAATTTATAAATTCCGTTGTGTAAACTTTTGGTGCAAACCAATAATTCCTCTTTAGAAAAGTCTGTTGAGATTGTTTTTGAACCGTTAAAAGATATAATAAAGCAATTATTTCTATGGAATCCATATGCATTACCTTTTTACATGGAATCAATTTATTAAAGATCATTGATGACTTTAACTTTGACGAGGGCCGATGCATGGATTCTAAGGCACTTTTACCAAAAGGTTTGGAGAGCCTTGAGGAAAAAAACTTTTCATGGGGAGTTAGGAATTGATTCCATTATCTTCTTTGCCATTCAATACATTCTAATTGATCATTTATAAATGAAAAAATCTATTCATCATCTTAACTTTTATCATCCTCCCATCATTTTATGATGTACCATTAAATAATAGATTTATAAGTAAAATTTAATAAATAATCTCCAATCATCTAATGACACATCATGAAATGATGGGAAGATGATGCAAGTTGGGATGATGAGTAGCATTATTCTTTATAAATACCGAAGCTTTAACTCATAACATCAAATAAAAGTTCTTATTTCCCTGAAATTGGTTTATGATTTCTTCATTATAGTAATTATATATGTCTATTGCTATGTGTACTTTACAAAGTTTCGGCCATGATCCAATGTTTTGAATATCGTTTCGGTGACCATTTCGGTCGAGATATTGAAACAAGATATTTCGATACCGATACCGTTTTAGAATAGTCTATATATGAATAAATTATATATATATATATAAATGTATATAAATTATAAATAGTCTTGTCTAAATTGAAGGGGTCCAAAAATGAGCTTGTAATTTGAAGAAATGAAAAAAAAAAAAAAAAACAAAAGTGTAAAGGCCAAAATATGTATCTCAACCGAAATCCGATATATCGGATGGCACAAGCCGGTTCATACCGATATATCGGTCGGTATAGGTCGATACGGCCGAAATTTTGACCTGTACAAAACAATGTACCTATCTGTATCGGCTACCTGGCTGATACGACATATTTCAACTGTATCGGCCAGTACGAAATGGATTTCAAACCTATGCCATGATCTCGACTGAAGTGAGCTTTTACTACTGTTATTAAATATAGTCATAGTCTTAGATTATGTTTGGATGTTGAGCTGAGTTGAACTCTTTATAAATAGTAGTGAGTTGAGATGGTAAAGTGAGTTTTATAAAGTTTACTTAAGATGAGTTTAAATATATTTATATGTTAAGATAAATTTTAATATATTTATAAAAAATTGAAAAAGAACTCGAACACCCACGTTAGCAACCTACGCTAGAAACAGATTAGAAAGAAGACGAAGAAAAAGTGGCCTTCCACCGAAAAGCATTTCTCTCCCAAGAAAGCCAAACCCACGTTAGAACCCAGTGCTTGTCGTGGCAGAAAGAGGACTTTGGATGGGATCGAAGACCAATAATATATAGGAGTTCGAAAAAATCATGTTTAGGATTTTCTATGGGAAAAGGAGAAATTTCAGCACCTTGATCAGTTGAAACCTAATTAGCAAGAGCATCCAAATGGACGGTATTGGCTTGCGGTCAAGGACTGCTGCGTTCGTTTTCGAAAGCCGGAAACTGGAACATATGAAATCGGTTATCCATTAATCCCAGTTTGAGCACAAAATAGAGAGGGAGAGGAAGAGGAAAATTGAAAGACATCGTCTCATTAGGAACAAAAAACATCATAATAAACAGTCATTTTATTAAATAATATGGCCTACCACGAAACACCCCTGTAGGCTTATTTTTATTTAAGTAATGTTAAGTATAAATTTCAAATAGATAAATCTTGCGTAAACTCTTTATAAAATGATAGATCTCACTAAAAAAAAAAAAGAATTATACTTTTTAAAGATGGGTCTACCTTTTTATAAATACTTACACATACTTATTTATTTGAAACTTATACAAACATTTCTCCTTTTATTTACATATACAAATATATATATATATATATAAAAATTATTGTGTGAATAGAAATTTAAACTTGGTGACATGCCATTTTCAAGGATACAGGTGGATCTGAAAACGCTCCAGTTGAAATCTGAGAAAAGACAAACTTGTTGGCAGCCTCAGTATAGTGAATTCCATCCCAGTTTACTCTGACAGAGGGCGCTCACATGAACCAACAAATATTTTGCTTCCATTCACAGTCACTGTTCCTCCACACCCAACACTACTGCTGTAGTTGTACTTTCCTCCATACCCACAACAAGCAACAAGTGGAAGCTCAAATCCTGCATGCACATTTTTCAACCCAAACATGAAGATGATCTTCAAGATAAGAGACAAATACTTTAATCATAAAAAAATTATAAAAATAAATTTATAAATTAATGTGTCTTGATATGATACATTAGATTATGAAGTTACTTTTATTATAAAGTAAATTTAAAGAATTTTATAAAATCACATTAATTTGTAAGTTTATTTTGTATGATCTCTTTATATTTGTAGTAGTTTGAAAGATAATAAACATTGAGAACAGAAACGACCGTTCTTATTATATCCAAAGCTAGATTTTAATTTGGGGGAAGTAAATGACATAAAGAAATATAAACTTTTTGCAATATAATAAGGCTTACCGTATTTCTGTGGTTCCCTATAAAGAGAGTACCTGACAGAGTAGGTATCTACATATGTGATTGCAGCTGAAGGAAGATCGATCCTGAGTTGAACAATGGCCTCCTTCAACTTGTGATTGAAAGACTGAGCTACATCATTATAAGGCTTTGCACAGCCATGGCTGTCCCTTTGAGCTGATGGAAAATTGGTCAAAATATAAGGAAGGCAACCAATCGGTCCATTATTGTGGATCCAAAATGATCTAGCTCCCAACTTATATATATTCTGCATCAATATCATGAACTTCACTTGATTAGCATCAACAAAAAACAAAACTAGGTTACCGGTTTTTCTTCTTTCTTTTCTTTTGGGATGAGGAAGTGGGTATTTTCCGTTGAGAGTAGTGGGCTAGCCTTAGCTAGCTCATTACGAGTAATGATAGTTGCAGTCATGAGTGTTCAAGCACCGTGTAATGATTTTGAAAAAAATGAATAAATATGAGATTCAGATAAAAAAAAATTAATTTTTTAATAGTGAACCCTACTCTTTTTCAAAATGAATGTACGGCGTTTACGCACTCATGACTGTATGTAGCATCATTCTTTTATATTAAATTTTGTCATCCTTAATCACATTGATTGACGTAAAACCTTTTAAGTGTGACGGATACAATAAAACCATCCATTATAGTCTTAATTTTTACCTTAACATTAAGAGAGAACTTGTCAAGAATATCGGGGATAGAAGCATTGACTTGCTCTACAGTCATGTTACCAAAGAATCCCGCACTAAGATCATTCTGACCAATATCAAATGTGTATAAAGCTTTCGGAAAATAATCCTTCTTGGGCATCAAATGTGCATATATTCCTCCTACAACAAGAGAAAGCAGCATAAAGGTAGTTGTTGATGATATGATGCAGATATTTTATAAGCACTCTCAAAAAACCAATTAGATTAAGGAACAAAACAAGTAGTGGGGTACCCATTTTACCTTGTCGTCTTATAATCTGTGATCTTTCTTTGAACTGCTCAAATTGTGAGTATTGGATATCGAGGTAGAAGGGACTAAATCCACCTGCTGCAGGTATAATTCTGGATGGTAGTCTGATTGTGGATGAAGCCGTGGCAAAGTTTGCACCGTGTGTGAAGTTAGTTCCCAAGGAATCAAGGTATGCACTCAGATATGGAAGACCAACACCCATTGCTGTAACCATGAGAATTCATATCATGTAAGATAATGGGAATTAAGTTAATCTAGTACTCAGCATTCTGTCCATACTACTACTGTTGGACTTGGAAGTTTGGACAGTACTCGGTCAAAACTCCAATGTGCCCGGCCTACTTCCACTGGGTATCATGTGAGGTCCACGTGTAAGAACGGCTGATGGGATTAATCAATGTCCAATAAATACATGCCCCTCATTCTCTTGAGTGAAGAAATTTATGAGCCTTACTCATTTCATAAAATCGGTTCTATAAAAGAAGATTCTTCATTTCTTATAAATATGTCCAAGACTTTATCTAGAGGTAATGTGAGATTATTCCTTAACATCTTCCCTCACGTGCTGTCCAGTATTTTTTTCTGGTTCTTATCACGGGATAAGTAGTGTGGGCCCCATTCATCCTGTGGCAAGCTCTGATACCATGAAGAGATTTATGAGCCTAACTCATCTTATAAAACAGGTTCTACAAGAGAGGATTGCTCATTCCTTATAAACATGCCCAAGACTTTGTCCAGAGGCAGTATGAGATTATTCCTCAACAATGACATTGCATTGATCTCTATTTAGATTTAGGATTTTTTTGGGAAATTTATCTCATCTCAAAGTTTTTCAAAATTTCATTTCTAAACATCATTCAAATATAAATATTTTTCAATTTCAAAATCTTCAACTTTTTCATCTAATCATTATAACTTTTCAATATTTTAATTTTATAATATTTTTATTCAATTTTTTCTCTCATATTTTTCAAAATCTAATAAAATACTTTAATTCAAACTATTTCACTACTATTTCAGTGTTGTTTGCAGAATTCTCATCTAGTCTAATCTCATACCCATCCATCCATTAAAATGATGTTAAGCACTGGTTTTAATTGCAGAATGGCTACATAGCTTACCTCTGAGGAGGTGCTCTAGATAGTTTTTTTGCAGGAGAACCCATGATTCTACGTTGGCTACTTGGTTGTTCTATCGTGTTTAAGTGTGTCCATGGATCTTCATGGGCCTATTAGTACTACAAATTCAGGCAATATACTGGGTCGTCTCTTTTTGCAACATTTTACAAAACGAAATTCTATTCATTCTACCATTACACTAAAGTTGCGTAGACTACAACAGTGGCTATGAGAATCTGATTAATTCCTTAATAGTTAGCATATAATATAAGCTGAGCTATGCTAAAAGTCAAGATACGTACCTATGAAATCAATAATGAGCCGGCCATCGGAGAACCTTCCAGCAGGCCTATGAAAATAGGTTTTCCCGTTAGGCGGTGTGACTCTATGGAGGGTAGCAGAAAATCCTCCAGTATCGGAACTTGAGGCGCCAAAGTTAAAGATTGCCGGAAAGTTGCAAACTTTTGAAGTAAATACAGGATTCAGTGTGGCAGCATACAATAAAAGCATAAAGAAGTAAGAGAGAGGAATTGTGAACTTGGGAATGCTAGGAGACTCCATATTGGATAACCAAAGAGAGTGATGCAAATGGGAAGGAAACGAGGGAAGTTTGATGCTTATAACTTATAAGGAAAGGTCGGCTCTCTCTCTCTATCTCTAGTCTCTACATATATAGACAAATTTACAAACGCGTATTGAAAAAATTGTTGTGAAAGGCACGGCTTGACCATTCTACGCCTTTAATGTGGTTCGAAATCATCTCAGCCGTGGCTCTATGTAGGAGACATCTAGAAGCTAAGTTGACCATCTAACCTGCTCATTGTCAAAATCTCACCGCCTATCGTACATAATTGGTTGAACACATGCCCGAAACCTTGACCGTAAACACGAGGGTATAACCAGACAGTTTATTGGATAAATCCAAGATTAACACGGAATAAATTGTGAGCTTACCGAGCAGCTTTTAGATCTTAACCAAAAAAAGAGGACAATATTCAAACCATAAGAAAAGAGAAGAGTGCCGTGTTGAACATGAAATACCAATTCTGACAAAAATAAAATTTACGCGTTAATGAGATACATAAAAAATGATGTGGCCTACCACGAAATTCCTATGGAGGCTTATTTTTATTTAACTAATGTTAGTTACAAATTACAAATAAATAAATCTTGTTTAAGTTATTTATAAACAGGAAGATCCTACTGTAAAAAGATTTTTTTTTATACTTTTTAACGATAGGTCAACTTTTTTATAAATACTAGCAGGGAATGGATTTTTTATTTTTTATTTTTTTATCTAAAAAAGAGGGCAGAACCTCTGAATATTATATAGAAACCCTCACTTATTGCAGAAGAAAACCGTCAAACACAACTCAAAAAACTACCTTTTCCAGCCTACAATATTCCAAGAAACTATAGAACCTAGCCAAAACTATACAAAAACTATCGTCTGCTTCTAACGTATGTTGTGCACATTATATCCAATCTCACTAATCCTATAGTCAACCTTGGAAGCTATGACCAATCCAAGCAAGTTTTGGTCTCGCCCAATGCACCCCGTCTAGCCAACGAATATGCCACTTGGTTTCCTTCTCTATATTGATGTGATATGGAATAATCAAAATCTTATAATAAAATCTGTAATTGATCCCAGTATTCCCAAAGGTACCATAACATACATTTGTGGGTGAAGAACCAATTTACCACCATTGAGGAATCACGCTTTATGTCTATAGTCGTGTAGCCAAATTGCTTACAGAGTTTTACTCCTTCTAACATCCCCCTTAGCTCATCTTCTGTGCTTGAACAAGACCCAAAAATTTTTGAAAAGCCAAACACTATGTGACCCCTCTCATCCCGTAGTATTCCCCCACCTCCAGCATGACCTGGGTTACCGAAACTGCTTCCGTTCGAATTTAGCTTCAAACGGCCAGGCTTCGGCTTCTTCCATCTAATCACTTGCACTTTTGTTTTCTTAACCTTCAATATTCGGGTCTCTATTTTCCTCAACAGACATGCTTCCTAGCTGGTTAATTTGTGGACATTGTTTATTCTAGCTGTGCAATAGAGCCTACCCAGAATTTAATGGATCCCCATACCTCCATTGAGCTTTTGTTCTCCCCTCCATTCTAGCTGCGCACCTCCTACTCCATAGTATCCAGATTACAATACAAGGAATCAAACCTAGTAAAAATCCCAGCTGAGATTTATGGGAAGCCCTGTTAAATCAGAGTTGAACTCTCTTATTCCAGCTTTGTTGGGCGAAATAGGGAATTCCCACCTTTGCCAATACCTTCCTCCACACACTTGCTGCAAATTCCCCTTTGCCAAATACATGTTCTAAGTCTTCACTTTGTCTTTCCTTGCAACAATTGCAGCCCGAGACAAGAGGATTCCTATTTTCCAGATTTGTTCATCTATACTTAGGCAATTAAACACTGCCCTCCACATGCATATTGCTATCTCTCTCGGTAGAAGCTTGTGCTCTACCCATTTAGCCCATTCAAAAATTGGCCTCTTCACTCTCACAACCTCCCATGCCGACTTTGTGGAAAAAATCCCACTCTTCTCAGGTAACCAAACCAGGATATCCTTATTATTATTTAGGATTCCTATAATGCTCTTCACTAGTTGCCTATCTGCCCATCAATTTCTATATCCTTCCAGCTTCCCATCTATCATTAGCAGCAAGTTCTTTCAGTGTAATGTTTGGCTCTTCCACCTCTACAACTGATTTAAACAAAGGGCCAGTACTTAGGAAATTATCATACCAAAACAAGATGTTTCCTTCTTGCACCTTCCATCTTGAGTTAGACAATATTTCCGTAAGACCCTCCACTAATTTTTTTCAGAACATCGACCCCGATCTATTATATAAGCTTTTTATGATATATACTTGGCTCGAAAGAAGTTTGCCCACAGGGAATCTTGAGTTAGAATATGCCAACCGAATTTCATAAATAAAGAACTCTGCACTTCCGAAATATCTCGCACCTCTATGCCTCCTTCCTCCACTGGAACACAAAGTTTCCTTCAAGCTCTCCATTTTCTTTTAGCTTTACCTCCCTGCTCACCCCAGAAAAAATTTGCTAACATGCTGTGGATTTTTCGAACCACCATTTTAGACACATGCAGTGCTGAAAGCAGGTAAAAAGGCATACTAGAGAGTACATGTCTCATTAGGATTAGGCGTCCCCCTTGAGATAGGAGCCTACTCTTCCACCCTGCTAGTTTCTTGTCAATGTTCAAAATTAGTGCATCAAAGTATCTGACCTTCAGTTTGTCCTCCACAATCTATACTCCCAAATAACAAAATGGAAAGTGGCCCTCCTTGAACCCAGTTTCTGCCAATATCTCTCCCCTCCTTCTACTGTTCAGCTACTTAGAAAAATATATTGCTGATTTTTCATGGTTTACCCTTTGTCCAGTCCACCTTTCATATGTTTTTAAAACCTCCATTAGAGCCCTGTAGAGACCTTGCTGGCATTAGCAAAAACCATAACGTCGTCGGCAAATAATTAGTGTGAAATGGGGGGAGTACCGCTCGGCTGAGAAAAATGCAATATCCTCTTTTCCGACATCTTCTTCTTGATCAATCTTGAGAGTACCTCTTCTATGATGATAAATAAAGATGGGGATAGAGGGTCTCCCTGTCGGAGTCCTCTTTTCGCCTTGAAATAACCTTTGAACATGCCATTCATCATAATAGAGAACCACATCGATGTTACGTAATTTTTTAGCAAACTACAAAAGAACTCCAGGAATCCGAATGCTCTTAGAGTATGTTCCAAAAATCTACAATCCACCCTGTTATAGGCCTTGCTCATGTCTATTTTAACCATTAAGTTTCCACCTCTAGTCTTCCAATGTAATAATTTTACCATCTCCTGCGTAAGTGTGGTGTTTTCCAAAATATTTCTTCCTTTCACGAAAGCCCCTTGTTCCGAAGAGATTAAATTTACGAGTACCATGGACATCTTTTCAACTAAAATTTTGGAGAAAACTTTGTAGATCACATTACACAAGCTTATAGGGCGGAATTTGTCAAAGCTTTGGGTATTTTTAGTTTTTGGAATGAGAACTAAAAATGATGAGGAATAAAATCTTGGGAGAGGCTGACCTGTGTAAAACTCATTAACCGCCTCTTTGACATCTTCTTTAATAATATTCAAGCACGACACGTAAAAAGCAAATCCGAAGCCATCCGGTCCTAGGCTACTCTCCACTCTTATTGACGAGAAAGCCTCATATATGTCTTTCTCTATTGGCTTTTCCCTCAGCTTGCACTTCATGCTCTTCGACACAGCTGGTTGTATTAGTTCATCCAAACAAGGAAGTTCTCCTGCATTTTCAAGGGATATGAACTCTTCAAAATATTGAACAACCCCTATATGGACCTGTTCCATTGATCCCAATACTGAGCCATCCTGAAGATTCATACTTTTTACGAAAGTGTTCCTTTTACGTTGAGAAATGACTGCATGAAAAAATTTTGTATTCTGATCTGCCTCCTCTATCCAGGATTTTTTTGCTTGTTGGGCCAATCTTGTGTCTTCCCTTTTCTACCAGATTTCTAGTTTCGCCTTCGTGATTAGGAACTCCTCTTCAATATCCTCTGAGTAACACGCCTGCAGCGCCTCCTCATATTGTTCCAACCTCTTTTCCAACTCCTTGATCACTCCATCCACCCAGCAAAAACCTCTTTATTCCACTGCCTTAGTTTTTATTTGAGCCTTTTTAGTTTCCCAGCCAGTCTACATAGCCCTGAATCCCACCTCATCGGCTCGTTCCATGATTCCTTCACCATTTCTAAGAATCTATCTTGTGAAATCCACATGTTCTGGAATCTGAAAGGGGCCGGGGCTGGCCCATACCTCCTATCCTCCGAAGCCTGGTTCAATAAAATTGGTGAGTGATCCGACGTTCTTCTACTTAGTAATCTTGCAGTAGTTTGACCATACCTACGACCGAAATCAAAGTTAATTCAAATCCTGTCGAGCTTCGCCCAGGTTCTAGCCAGGCCTTGCTGCCCGTTGCACCATGATAGCTGTCTTCCCACCGAAGGTAAATCCATTAATCCACAACTGTTAATACAATCATTAAATTCTTCAATTGCTGAAGGAGGTCTAGCCCTACCCCCCACTCTTTCCTCGTCTAATCGAATGATGTTAAAGCCCCCCATGACCACCCATGCCTATGCAGAAGTTGAAATTCCTTTCAAATGGTCCCAAAGCTCCTTGCGTTAAGCTTGCAAGCACTTTGCATATACAAATGATGCCAACAAAGGTCCCCCAGAGTCTATAATTAAAACCGTCAGCGACAGTGCATATTCAAATCCAAAACTTCTATTTTCATTTCATCCTTCCAACATGCCCATATTTTTCCACTTGCTTCTACGTTGGAACAAAAATTAGGAAATTGCAAGCTCAGCGCCCACTTGTGTAGTTTGGCTAGTTCTTGGAATGGTTTTGAAACAACCAACACAGAGATCTCATATTTCCTCACCAAATTCCGTGTTCTTCTTTTCGATGTGCCCAACCCCCTTATGTTCCAAACCATAATTTTCTCAATCATGAGTTCATTTTTTTTGGTTGGGCTGCCTTTCTAGACTTTCTCACAAGCACGTCGTCTGGGTTTTGTATTTCCAGATCACTTTGTGGTATTGTCCCTGGGTCCGAGCAGTAATCCTTTTGTATTTCACTTACAATCTCAGTTTCATCTTCCGATAATATTGCAAAGCTATTTCTGCAAATCACAGTCCCCTCTTCCTTATCACTATCGTACTCTTCCACAACACAAAAATTTAAATTTGTAGCAGAGCGGTTACCCACCTCTCTGTTCTCCCTGCTTCCACTTGTTCGACTAGTTTGAGATATTCTTCTATTGAGTTATCCACTTCCTCCTCCTCCTCAATTCTCATTGTTTTATTAGTGTCCTGCACAAGGCCCGTATCTTGGTGGACGGTTTTCTCTGCTGTCCCCACCTTGAATCACATTGTCCTCCTCCCCTCTGTCTAAGGCCACTCACTTCCCTCCCCTGTCAATACTGTCTTTCGTTGCTTCCGTCCCACTTCCTTCCAAACCTTTTCCTCTTCCTCCCTTTCAATTACCTTTTTTTTTTTTTTTTGGCTGTTGAGATTCTTTATACTATCTCCAGCTCTGCATACTACATCGCTATACCCCTGTCTGAAGCATTTTTTACAATAAATTCTTTTTTTCTCATATACTACACGCTGCCATAACTGTTTTTTGTCTATTACCACCGGAAATCTAGCAACTGGTTCTTCTTGTAGGTCCACTTCTACACACATTCTTGCCCATGTCGCCCTCGTCCTATACAACGTCGCATTTTCTGTGCCTAAAAATCTTCCAAACCGAGAGGCAAGAATCTGCAGGCAATCCATTCTGTAAAGGTGCTGAGGAAGTCCTGGGAGGTAGATCCACTGAGGAGCAATGGAAGGTGCTTTGTTTACATCGAAGTCTACCGACCAGTTGAACAGTCTGAATTGGCACCCTGCCACGAATCTTCCCTCTCTCGCCCAAGCGTGTAAGTAGTCTTTTTCATTTGCCAAGTGAAGCAGGACATGGAACTTGTCCATGAAGCTTACCAACGGGACTTCCGAAAATCCTCATGTTTTAACAATTTGTAACCTCAAAACATCTATAGAAGACCTATTCGAAAAATATTTTAGAACCAGCACAAATTTCAACTCCTCAGCCACCCTTGTCATTTCCACTTTTGAGAAAACAAATCCCAAATCTCCATTGATCATCTTTGGTTTCCTCAAAGGGAGCTTAAATTTCCCCTTCGGGATTGGCCTTTGCAGGGCTTGGGCAAAAGAGCTCCCACCCCCTCCGTAGCTTGTTCTCGGTCGATCCCCGTCCTCAACAGCCCCACCTGTTGATACTAGAGCAGCCTTCTGAGGTTCCGCGCCAAACCCTCCCCCACTCCCATAGGCCACCCGTATGGCCACTTATCATGGCCATCGGCAGCAAGCCGCGCCTCTCAACCCAAACCCTAGCAGAGGATTTAATCATCCTGCCTAATAGGAGAGAGAGAAAAAAAAAGCCTTTTGCTAAAAAAAAAATAGTATGGATTTGTTTATTTGAAACTTATACAATCATTTTTCCTTTTATTTACATATATAAATATATATATATATATATATTAATGTGTGAATAGGAATTTAAACTTGGTGGCATGCCATTTTTAAGGGTACAGGTGGATCTGAAGAATGAAAACGCTCCAGTTGAAATATGAGAAAAGACAAACTTGTTGTCAGCCTCAGTATAGTAAATTCCATCCCAATTTACTATGATCGAGGGGCGCTCACATGAACCAACAAATACTTGGTTTCCATTCACTGTCACTATTCCTCCACACTCAAAACTACTGTTGTAGTTGTACTTTCCTCCATACCCACAACAACCAACAAGTGGAGGCTCAAATCTTGCACATTTCTCAACCCAAACATGAATATGATAAAAAAATATGATAAAATTTGGAATAAAATCGTTACTAATTACCATAATAGAAAATTAACAAAAACTGAAAGAGTTGACTAAATTAGTTGATGTTTTGAAGGTAAAAATGGCTGATTTTGGGAAAACGGGGCCCACTAGGCGAAGCATGTTGACCACAACGTGCGCACCGAAGAGAGCTTTCCAGCTTGGAGTCATATGCACGATTCTGACACCTATAGCTAAAATTATGGTTAAAATATGAATGCCGCCACTTCTCCACACCTAACCAACTAAGAGATAAATCTCGATGCCCAACACGGAATAAGTCTCCTTGCCTAAGTCTTTAACTCTTCCCGCCTTCTTAAGTCTCCTCGTCCAAAGCTACCGCTCCCCGTCCAAATCTTTATCTCTTCCTGACGACTTTGCACTGGTCTACCTTCTCTAAGTAGTTAGTGCTTTTAATGTCGCATTTGTCAGGTGAGCCTCATCAACCTTGGATTCGGACTAAGATCCCCATGCATCAGCCTCCCCGGTTTGGAAAGAACTCGTCCTCAAGTTCACACCATCGTCAACAAAGCAAGGGACATGTAGATTGGAAATTAACTTTTACTAAGAGAAATGGCAATAAGGCTGTTGATATTGCAGCAAAGTTAGGCATGTATTTAGATAGTGAATCTGTGTGGATAGAAGAGGGTCCCCCGGAAGTTTTGTTAGCTATTTTGCTCGAGATGCCATGTATTGTTTGTTTGATTATATGTACGTCATGCACTCGTTACTTAAATAGGTCATGATAAAATTGAGGATTGGTTTGATTATTTAATTAAACAAGTTGTGTTAAGTTTGACCCATATAATCTAAGGGCTATGGTTTGACACAACATAAACTTGTCCATAAACATGAATTGCCACTCCAAAGAACGGTCAATTAGTTAGATTAAGAATCTAGCAGTAGCCACGGTTAATAAAACATTAAAATAGAAACCTAGTATCCCCTAAATATTTTTCACAAAATTTAGGATGTTTAATTAATTAATTAATTAATTACAAGAAAATAGTTTATTTGTAACCAGTTATTTTCAACAAAAATGATTATTTCCTGTCGAAATGAGTCTATTTTTGTCACTAATGGTCATTATCGTCAGAAATAACTCATCATAAATACTTATTTTTCTTGTAATTTTTGCACACATACATAAAAATTTACGAGGATTCCATACAATTAATTAGCTTCTCTAAATACTTTTTACAATTTGTAGAAAGACCTAAAATTTGAACTCTACAATATTTAATCATGTTGGATTCATATATACTATCCGTAAATGATATTTAATCTTATAAAACTTACACTCTGTCTATGTGTATTCGAGTTAAAGAAAAGGGTAGTGATAGGCTTACTACCCTATTACTACCCATATACTATCTAAGTGTATTTCAAAATTTTTTTATTTTTTTCTTATTTTATTTTAAATATTTTTTTAACATCCTTAATCATTAAAAAAAAATTAAAAAATATATATATAACTTTACTAATATTCACTTATTTAATCATTAAATAAAATAAAAAATTAAAAAAAATTAAACATAAAAATAATAGTAAATGAGTAGTAATAAAGTAGTAACCATCTCATTATTCTAAAAAAAATATTTAAACAAAAAGGAAAAGTATGTACTGTAGGAGATCTGGTCTGAGTAAAAGTACGCATTTTCTTATTGGCCCTTCTAGAAAGCACTTCATTTGACAATCATTTTTGCCAATTATTAACAAAAATCACATTTTTCATTTTTTTTTTTCAAAATTTTGACGTTTCTTAAATGAAAAGAGCAAATTTGAAGTTTTCATTTAAGAAAAATCAAAATCTTAAGGGAAAAAAAACTTTAAAAAATGACTTATATTGAAGTTTTGTCAAATATGCTTGTGATAAAGTGGTGATTGAGTTATTTTTCAAATGATCACACTAGCAGTAGGGAAAGAAAAGTAATTACAATGGCTCGTGGGAAAGAAATTAATAGATTTATAAATAAAGGATTGCGAAAAGTAAGACACGTACTAGGATGTAGATGGAAAACAGACGTCAAAGTAATTGAGAGCATAGTTTTATTTAGACAGTACGATGAAATAAGATAATTTTAGATTAAAAGTAAAAATTGAATAAAATATTATTAAAATATTATTTTTTAATATTATTATTATTTTAAAAATTAAAAAAGTTGATTTATTTATTATATTTTATGTAAAAATTTTAAAAAGTTATAATGATGAGATGATATGAAATGAGACAGTTTTCGTATCTAAACGGAATCTTAGAAAAAGTGCTAGGTATAAGCAGAAATTTTACACAAAAAAATTTATAAATTAACTTGACTTAATGTATTGGTCATATTATAAAATTCTAGCTTTTTATTATAATGTATATCTAACTAATCACGTTACATTAAGTCATATTAATTTATAAAGAGTAATGCTATATACAGTCGTTGAATGCGCAAATATCGTACAGTCGCTTTAAAAAAGAATAAAATCTACTATTAAAAAATTAATTTTTTTTATGTAAGTCTCGTATTCATGAATATAACTATCAATTCTCATTTATAAATTCCATTGCGTAAACTTTTGGTGCAAACCAAGAATTCCTCTTTAGAAAAGTCTATTGAGATTATTTTTGACCCGTTAAAAGATATAATAAAGCAATTATTTCTATGGAATCCGAATGCATCACCTTTTTACATGGAATCAATTTATTAAAGATCATTGATGACTTTAACTTTGACGAAGGCCGATGCATGGAGGATTCTAAGGCACTAGTACCAAAAGGTTTGAAGAGCTTTGCGGGAAAAACTATTCACGGGGAGTTAGGAATTGATTCCATTATCTTCTTTGCCATTCAATACATTCCAATTGATCATTTATAAATACCGAAGCTTTGGCTCATAACAACTAATAAAAGTTCTTATTTCCTTGAAATTGGTCTATGATCTCTTTATTATAGTAATTATACATGCCCATTGTTATGTGTACATCACAAAGTCCCGGCCATGATCTCGACCGAAGTAAGCTTTTACTACTGTTATTAAATGCAGTCGTAGATTTATGTTCAATTGTACAAGCCAACTATATATATATATATATATATATATATATATATATACTACAAGAAAAACGATTATTTATGACAAAAACAAACTCATTTTAACAGGAATAGTCATTTTCGTAAAAAATAACTGAACACAAATAAGTAGTTTTCTTATAATGTATACATGTTTTCATTCTTCCCAATAGCCATTTAATAATTTGTTTGCTCAGATTTTTTAGCTGTGTTGTGTCATGGGTTTTCTTGTGAATGAAAGAAAATTTAAAGGAAAAGAAGAAATAAAGAGAAAGATCAAGATTGTTGTCAGGTGAACCGAGTTCTTTATGATTTAAGAAAAGACTTTTTAAAAAAATTCAATTATGTAATGTTATTGATTTGAATAACGCTTTTACGATGTTTTTACGTTTGGATTTTTTTTAGCACTTGTAACTGCCAGGTGTCCATTTAAGAGAGAGATATTTTCTAATTCCTTGATTTTTTGAATTTATAGCATATTTGTAACCTTTGTGTAATTGAATAAGGTAAGACATTTACCACCATGTAGAAGAACTGGAAGCCCACGTTAGAAACAAATTAGAAAGAAGAGCAAGAAAAAGTGGCCTTCCACCGAAAAGCATTTCTCCCCCCCAAGAAAACCAAACCCACGTTAGAAATCCAGTGCTTGTCTTGGCAGAAAGAGAAGGACTTTGGGTGGGATCGAAGATCAATGATATATAGGAGTTAGAAAAACTCATGTTTAGGATTTTCAATGGGAAAAGGAAAAATTTTAGCACCTTTATATGTTGAAATCAAATGAAAAATTCTATTTACACACCACACTTTTTTTTTTAATTTTTTTCTTTTACCAAATATAGTATATGGATAACGAATAAAAGAATTCAATAAGTTTAAGAAGAATAAAACTAAAAAAAATTAAAAAATAAAATAAAATATATACGATATGTAGAGATGATGAGTAGCAAAACTCAAACCTAATTAGCAGGAGCATCCAAATGGACAGTACTTGTTTGTGGTCAAGGACTATTGAGATTGTTTTCGAAAGCCGAAAACTGAACATGAAATTGGTTTTCTTTTAATCCCAATTTGAGCACAAAATGGAGAGGGAGAATAGTAAAGATCCAACCATTGATCCAAAAGCTCTAAGATTATTGGATATTAATTTGTTTAATCTTTAACCTTCAAGATCATAATAGAAAAGGAGAGAGATGGAGAGGGAGGTCGGCTACGAAATGAAGAGGGAGAGGAAAATTGAAACACATCATCTCATTAAGAACAAAAAACATCATAATAAAGTCATTTTATTAAATAATTAGCCTACCACAAAATACCCCTACAGGCTTATTTTTATTTGAGTAATGTTAAGTACAAATTTTAAATAGATAAATCTTGCATAAACTCTTTATAAAATGGTAGATCCCACTAAAAAAATGATTTTTTTTTACACTTTTTTAAGATGGGTCTACTTTTTTTATAAATCCTTGCATGAATTTATTTATTTGGAAGTTATACAATCATTTCTCCTTTTATTTGCATATACAAATATATATATATATATATATATATATATTAATTAATGTGTGAATAGGAATTTAAACTTGGTGACATGCCATTTTCAAGGGTACAGGTGGATCTGAAAACGCTCCAGTTGAAATCTGAGAAAAGACAAACTTGTTGGCAGCCTCAGTATAGTGAATTCCATCCCAGTTTACTCTGACCGAGGGGCGCTCACATGAACCAACAAATATTTCACTTCCATTCACAGCCACTGTTCCTCCACACCCAACACTATTGCTGTAGTTGTATTTTTCTCCATACCCACAACAGGCAACAAGTGGAAGCTCAAATCCTGCACATTACTCAACCCAAACATGAAATATGATCATAAACATAATAGACATTGAGAACAGAAACGACCCTTCTTATTATATCCAAAGCAAGATTTTAATTTGGCAAGTTAGAAATAACCTAAAGAAATAAACATTTTGCAATGGGAAATACACTAGCCACAAATGAATTATACAAAAACAATTTCACAAACTGATGTGGCTTGATGTGGTTCGTCAGATTATAAAGTTACTTTTATTGTAAAATAGATCTAACGAATCAGATAAAAACACATCAATTTGTGAGATTACTTTTGTGTAATTCACTTGTAGATGTAGCATACTCTTTTGCAATATAATAAGGCTTACCGTATTTCTGTGGTTCCCTATAAAGAGAGTACTTGGCAGAGTAGACATCTACATATGTGATTGCAGCTGAAGGAAGATCGATCCTGAGTTGAACAATGGCCTCCTTCAACTTGTGATTGAAAGACTGAGCTACATCATTATAAGGCTTTGCACAGCCATGGCTATCCCTTTGAGCTGATGGAAAATTGGCCAAAATATAGGGAAGGCAACCAATTGGTCCAGTATTGTGGATCCAAAATGATCTAGCTCCCAACTTATATATATTCTGCATCAATATCATCAATTTCACTTGATTAGCATCAACAAAAAACAAAACTACGTTACCTGTTTTTCTTCTTTCTTTTTTTTTGGGATGAGGAAGCGGGTGTTTTCCGTTGAGAGTAGTAGGCTAGCCTTAGCCAGCCTATTACGAGTAATGATAGTTGCAGTCATGAGTGTTTAAGCACTATGCAATCACTTTGAAAAAAATAAATAAATGTGAGACTCGGATGAAAAAAAAATATTTTTTTAATAATGAACCCTACTCTTTTTCTAAGTGATTATACGGCGCTTGCGCACTCACGTGTAGCATCGAAAAAAATAAATAAATATGACTCAGATGAAAAAAAATTAGTTTTTTAATAATGAACCCTACTCTTTTTCTAAGTGATTGTACAGCACTTGCACACTCATGACTGTATGTAGCATCACTCTTTTATCTTAAATTTTGTCATCTTTAATCACATTGATTGACGTGAAACATTTTAAATGTGATGGATACAATAAAATCATCCATTATAGTCCTAATTTTTACCTTAACATTAAGAGAGAACTTGTCAAGAATATCGGGGATAGAAGCATTGACTTGCCCTACAGTCATGTTACCAAAGAATCCCTCACCAAGATCATTCTGACCGATATCAAATGTGTATAAAGCTTTAGGAAAATAATCATTCTTGGGCATCAAATGTGCATATATTCCACCTACAACAAGAGAAAGCATAAAGGTAGTTGATGATGATACAGATGTTTTACAAGCACTCTCAAAAAACCAATTAGATTAAGGAACAAAACAAGTAGTGGGGTACCCATTTTACCTTGTCGTCTTATAATCTGTGATCTTTCTTTGAACTGCACAAATTGTGAGTATTGGATATCGAGGTAGAAGGGACTAAATCCACCCGCAGGTATGATTCCGGATGGTAGTCTGATTGTGGATGCAGCCGTGGCAAAGTTTGCACCGTGTGTGAAGTTAGTTCCCAAGGAATCAAGGTATGCACTCAGATATGGAAGACCAACACCCATTGCTGTAACCATGAGAATTTGTGAATAAATACAGACAGGCCCACTTCTCATGAGTCATGACATTGCACTCTATTTTGTTTTCATTTAAATTGAGAGATGATATGTGATGAGTTGAGATAATTTGTGAATAATAGTGAAATTTGTGAATAGTAATGAATAGTAGTGATCTTAACTCATCTCTCAATCCAAAACCGATTTGTTTGGGAGATTTATCTAATCTCAAAGTTTTTAAAAATTTCATTTCTAAACATCATTCAAATATAAATATTTTTCAATTTTAAAATCTTCAACTTTTTTATCTAATCATTATTTATAAAAAAAATATATATATATAAAAAACAAACAACTTTTTCAAATTTAAAAAAAAAATATTATTACAATATTTTAACTATATAAATTTTTTTAATTTTTTTTTCTCATATTTTCCAAAATCTAATAAAATACCTTAACTCAAACTATTTCACAACTATTCACGTACCATTTCAAAACTGTTTACAAAATTCTCGTCTAGTCTAATCTCATCCCCATCCATCCATTAAAATGATGAAAAGCACTGGTTTTAATTGCAGAATGGCTCCATTAAAAGGAGGTGCTCTAGATAGTTTTTCTGCAAGAGAGCCCATGATTCTACGTTGGCTACTTGGATGTTCTATCGTGTTTAAGTGTGTCCATGAATCTTCATGGGCCTCTTGTACTACAAATTCAGGCAATATACTGTCTCTTTCTGCAACATTTTACAAAACGAAATTCTATTCATTCTACCATTACACTGAAGTTGCGTAGGCTACAACAGTGGCTATGCGAATCTGATTAATTCCTTAAAAGTTAGTCTATAATATTATAAGCTGAGCTATACTAAAAGTCAAGGTACGTACCCATGAAATCAATCGTGAGCCGGCCATCGGAGAACCTTCCGGCAGGCCTGTGAAAATAGGTCTCCCCGTAAGGCAGTGTGGCTCTTATGAGGGTAGCAGACAATCCTCCGGTATCGGAATTTGAGTCGCCAAAGTTAAAGACTGCCGGAAAGTTGCAAACTTTCGAAGCAAATACAGGATTCAGTGTGGCCGCACACAGTAAAAGCATAAAGAAGCAAAAGAGAGGAATTGTGAACTTGGGAATGCTAGGGGACTCCATATTGGATAACGCAAATGGGAAGGAAACGAGGGAAGTTTGATGTTTATAACTTACATGGAAAGGTCGGCTCTCTCTCTATCTCTAGTCTCTACATATATAGACATATTTACAATCGCGTATTGAAAAAATTGTTGTGAAAGGCACGGCTTGACCAATCTACGCCTTTAATGTGGTTCGAAATCATCTCAGCCTTGGCTCTACGTAGGAGACATCTAGAAGGGTCCAAAGTTGACCATCTAACCTGCTCATTATCAAAAGCTCACCAGCTATTCTGCAAAAAGTGGGTGAACACAAGCCGGAAACTTTGACCCTAAACTCGAGGTTATAACCAGACAAAGGCTATTGGATAAATCCAAGATTAACAGGGAAGAAATTGTGAAGACAATGCCATGCAGTACCCGGTTGGTACGCAACGAACGCGTCCGTGGCATCTCGGCCAGCGAGATTGAGCAATGGAAGCTCACCGCCTGGGTAGTCTTTAAGCCAAACTGAAACATCGTAGATCTTGCCCTGGATTGAAATCCACAGATCTCGTGCATGGTCGTGTTTCCGAAGCTCTTCCTGAGAAATGTAACTCTTTGAGTGCCATTATTAAAGTAGAAATTGATGGGATAGAGAGATCTGCGAGCAAAGAAGTAGGACAACATGTTTAAAGAAAAAAACTTGGCGTCGAGGGAATTTTGGAAACAATATAAGTAGAAAATAAAACCAAACAGATAAAAAAGAAGGAAAAAAGACAAAAAGAAAAAGAAATAGCTTTCTGTCAAACATGGGCAAAAAAATCAGCAATTGGACTCACGTTAGTAGAACAGAAAAAACCCACCTCTAATTCACAAATCTGGAAAGCATGCACCAAACACGTAAACTTTCTAGAAAAAGTATCATCAGACTAGTAAATTCAAGAAACAGAACCTGCATCACCATGAATAAATAGATGGCATTGGAGAGAGAGAAAGGAAAAAATGGGAGAGGAAAAAGAAGAGGGGAGAGGAGACGGGGGAGATGGGAGAGAAATGAAAGATGATTGATTCAGTACACTAGCACACATCATAAATCACATAAGTTTCATATTTGTTCAGATCTTAGTGGTTGGTATAAAAAAGTGCTACACACCAGACCGGTTCCGAGCTTTTCTCATAATTCAAACCATAAGAAAAGAGAAGAGTGCCGTGTTAAACTTAAAATACGAAATCTCACAAAAATAAAATTTAAGCGCTGCGTAGTTTAATGAGATGCATCAAATCTATTTTTTTTAAAAAAATATAATTACAATCTACCATATTCACATGAATAAGTTTGTTAAGTATTTCCGTTTAGGTGCTGTTTAAATAGTAAATTATAATAACATAAATTGAGATAAAAATTAAAAATTAAATAAAATATTATTAAAATATTATTTTTTAATATTATTATTATTTTAAAATTTGAAAAAGTTGAACTGTTTATATTTTATGTAAAAATTTAAAAAAATTATAATAACAAAATGAGATAAAACAGTTCTTGTATCCGAAAGGAGCTACTAGATTCGTGAATCAGTTTCAACTGCTGGGCTAAAGCCTAAAGATGAAGCTGTATGCTCCTCGACTGTTGTCACCCAAGGTGCACAAAGAAAAGCCAGAAAGCCAATGCTAATGCTCCACCAAACTCATATCAATCACATAACTCCTTTAAAATATCACATCACTGTCCCAGTTTAGCTTAGGAGAGCTTTTACAAGATTTTCTCAACCAAACCCCCTTTCAGTTCAAACACCACTTTCCTTATAATTCGGATTGGAAACTTTTATGTACAAGTAGCCATATAAATAAGAAGGGAAAACACCAAACAAACACAGGAAGACACCTTTAGAAGAATAGACTTCCAAGAAAATTCTTGGCTTGGTTGTTGCAGATATATCTTTTAAGGGAAAAGAATCTATAAAACAAGCTTGCTCAAGTATGTCATAGGGAAAACGGAATGCCAGATTCTTCAGAAGATGAAGGCTGTAAGGCAAGGATTTTAACATCATATTTTCTTTGACGTGATACTTCATTACCTGAGGAAGAGTCATTTCCATCTGATACAATAGTGTGCGATGACCTGTCATTGTAAGCAATTCCAATTGGGTTACCACACTTGCGGCAAAGAAGTTTGGTTCTCCAGCGGATCAAACCCAAAGAGTGCTTAGAAAAGTGAGGTATGCATTGGATTTCATCCATCTGAGTAAATCTGCTCTCATCAATGTAAAAGAAAGATAGGATCCCTTTCTTTATAGATTTCCCATATTTAGAGTCGATGGTTGAGGTATTCCGATCACCAGAGCTTAGGTTTAGCTCATACCCACAAGAACCACAACTGCATGAAAGAGACTGCAGTGTCATTTCCATGTAAAGAACCATCATCTTCACGTTTCTATTTTTGCATTACACAACAACATGACAAAGACAAAAGCAACCAAATCCACTAGAAAATCAACATCGTGTCCCCATTGGCTTGAAAATTACCACACGAGTCATTCAAATCAAGGTTATTAATCAAACTTCAACGATTTCACAGAGACAACTTTACAAATACAGGCACTATGTCCTCATGAGCGGCAATATTTCAAATTTTGTACTGTGGTCGGTCCTATACTTGTAATACCAGAAAACTTCCTGGTCATGTTTTATTGAGAAATGATTTGTACAAACCTCAAATAAACAAGCCCCACACAAGCCGTTGTAAAAAAGTGGACTCCACCTAAAAAAAGTGTTAAAAAAACTATTTTTTATTGGTGGGATCCATTTTTTTTTTTTAAAAAAGACTTGTATGAGGCTTGTCTATTTGAGGCTTGTACTTAGCAAAAGACTCTATTCTATTATATTTGTCCTGCAGAGGAGAGCATTACATATGCCATTTTCACTCCAGCCCCTTCTGTCTTATTTTAATCAGTAAATAAGATTTTATTAATGAGAAATAGACATAATCCAAGTACACAGGACATATGCAAGAGCAACACCTAGGCATGATTGACTAGAGATACAATCGACCAATGGAGTAAAGTGTGCACTCCAATCCCTTAATTATTACATGTCTAATGATGGATAACATGAAAGAGAAAACAATAACTTTCTAACGTAACTAATATCATACATGGTAATCATGGCACTCTCGACAATCAAATTCTGCCCAATAAATCATTCAAGAGAGATGTAACCTCAACCCTTTATGATAAACCTCTACAATATGCAAATTAGACTAAAGTTTTAAATCCTAATTACAAGAGTATAAAACAAGTTATTTGTAGCAGATAAGGATACCCAAGCCCTACTTCTTAAAATGAGATTTGTAGCAGAATTTATAATCAAGGAAGATGAGAATCATAGTGAGTGATCGAGTTTATGAGAATCCATCAAATCGGGTCGGTTTCATAAACGTCACGGAAATGGTTAATTGTTGACTTTGACAGAAACAAACATCAAATTTGTGTCTTTATCATCATAATAACAACAACAGCAACAAAAAATAAATAAGGAAACAAAATATAATAAGTTGGCTATCCATGATGTTGCTTCCATCAGCAACAATGATTATCAAACAAAGTCAATCCGAAAGTACTTCTCAATTGCAAAGATTGAAAATTTAATTCATTCACCGCTAGTTCTACTTCCGCATATCGCAAACCCCAACATTATGAGAAACTTACGCGATTACAGAAAAAAACCCTAATTAAAACAAACAAATATATATTCAATTTGTGCAAGCCAAATTAAAATTCAGAGAGATAGAGAGGTTGAAACCTGTAAGAAACATCCCTTCGAGAGAGAGAGATCTTTTATAATTCCTTAATTTTTTGAATTTATACCATATTTGTAACCTTTGAGTAATTGAATACGGTAAGGCATTTACCACCATGTAGAAGAACTGGAAACCCGCGTTAGAAACAAATTAGAAAGAAGAGCAAGAAAAAGTGCATGGCCTTCCACCGAAAAGCATTTCTCCCCAAAGAAAACCAAACCCATGTTAGAACCCAGTGCTTGTCGTGGCAAAAAGACAAGGACTTTGAATGGGATCGAAGACCAATAATATATAGGAGTTAGAAAAGGGACAAGGATCATGTTTTGCATTTTTCAATGGGAAAAGGAGAAATTTTAGCACCTTGATCAGTTGAAACCGATTTAGCAAGAACATCCAAATGGACGGTATTGGTTTGCGGTCAAGGAGTGTTGAGTTCGTTTTCGAAAGCCGAAAACTGGAACATATGAAATCGGTTTTCCATTAATCCCAGTTTGAGAACAAAAAATGGAGAGGGAGCGTGTTAAAAAGATCCAATCAAAAGCTTTAAATTGTTAAAAACTAATTTGGTTAAACCTTTAACATTCGATATCATAACAGAGAGGGAGAGGGAGGTCGGGCTAAGGGTTACGAAATGGATAGGGAGAGGGAGAGGAAAATTGAAACACCCCTGCATAACAAAAACCGCATAATAAACATGAATAAATCCGGAGAGCAGCCCTTGTTCACGCATCAGCCGTTGCACTCCTTACGTGTCAGACCGGGTTCACTAACAACGAACCGGTTCTGACCTCAGCCCCTTCATCCCGAAGCCTCCCTCTCGAATTCGAAATCCTCTTCAATGTTCTTCTTCTTCTTCACGTCGAAACCCTCAATCCCCCTCACGTCGTGACCTTTCTTCTTCTTCACTGTGAAGACCTCAGTCCCCTCACAAAACCCAGCCCTTCTTCTTCCCCTCTGTGAGTGTCGCTGGAGCCAAAACCCTCGATTTCTATAGATGCGGTTCTTCTCGATTTCAAGACGCGGTTCTTATTCTTCTCTTTGATTTACTCAGTCCCTCACCATCTCTGTGATTTCTCCTACCTTTATTCGCTTAAACCGTGATTTTCCCCATCTCAATCCTGCGACCTTTTATCTCAGTCTCGCGACGGTGTGAGTCCAGACACTACGAAACCGCGTCCAGAAGTCTGCGACAGAGGTAATCTTGTTCAAACCGACCCCTTCTTACTCCTTGTTTATCTGCGATGTTAGGGTTTAGGAATAAATTTCTTTTTTTCCTGTGTGTTTACTCCTCTGTTTTTATCTCTAGGGTTTAGGTATATTAGCTGTAAATTAACTAGGGTTTTGGTTTAGGGTGACGGAATTTGGTTCTGGATTTGGTTCTGTAAATAAATGGAATTTAGTTCTGGGTGATGCATATCTCACCACTTTCAATATTGGTTCATGTGTTCTTGGTTGATGACCAGAATAATTTCCTTATTCGCATTCTCCATTGTCAATCTCGCCACCTACGATTTCTTAGAGAGTTTCTTCTCAAGTCTAGAGTAACTATGTCCATCATTTCTCTCAGCCAAAAATAAAAAAAAATAAAAAACCTATTTCTGTCTTTTCTTTTGTTAAATTATTTCTGGTATGCAAGCTATGAGGTACTGGGGTATGCTGTTTCCATCTTTGCTCTCGTTTGTATTGTTTTTGACTTCCACTTCCAATTGTTTCCTACTCCGTCATAGTAGAATCTGTTTTCAATTATTTTTATTATTACTATTTTTATTCAAGTAGTCTAAATTTCTAGTTCGATTAAACTTGTCTCTTTTCAACAGTTTTTGCACTAGTCTTGCATGGGTACTTGAGGCGATGGTGCTTTTGTTATAGCTCATAATGATGGAAATTTGTATGTGTATGATAAGGCAAGCCTTGGACTTTCATGATTCAATGTGTTGTAGATAGTGAGTTAAGCATGTTTTAATGAAATTTTGTTTTGTACAGAGTAATAAAGGAGAACTTTCTGACAAGAGAGAACCAAGATTGGAAGAGGAAGGATAATGTATTGTTGCATGAGTATGAAACTCGGAAAAATAAGATAAAGTAAGAGACAAATGTTCACAAGGTTGAGGTCGAACTTGAAAAGCAGAGGGTTGTGTACACGAATATGGTTGTTTTTGTATTGGGTTGTATCTATTGTAATTTTTTTAGTTGGTTTGGATAAAATATGTAAATAGCTAGAAGCATAGTGTCAAAATCAAATATGTAATTTTTCTAGTTAGTTCGAATCAACAGACGGAAGCATCGTGTCAAAATCACTTTAACATTTGTATTGAGAAAGCCTTTGGTCTTGATGTGAGTTTCTGCCTGCATTTAACTTGCACAAGATATTAATACTTTTCCATCCAAATAAATGGTTCCTATTTAGCTAAAAAAACCAGCATAACTATGTGCATTCCTCTTGTTTATCAGGCCATCCTCTCATAAAGAGAACAAAAGATTTGTGAAATGGAGGAATAATATTCACCAACTTCATCCAAGTCATCAAGCCAAAATGGAAATGGATGCCACAATCAACAGTTTAAAAAACAAAATCCAACAAAAGAAAGAAGAAAAAAACATGTAAAAGTAAAACAATATCATGGCTATCAATGGGCAATATTTTCATGCTAAAATTGTCACAATTCAGCTAGTTGTATTCATACTTTCAATATGAAATGTTCTGAGTATAATTTGGAGATCTTGACTCTTAGATACAACATTCTTCAAACTACAAAGTGCAAATTTATATCCACAATTTGATAAAAACTACAAATTTCAACATTCTTCAAGCTTCAAATTACAAATTACACTTTCTACAAACTACTCCACAACCACATTTTGGAGTGTTGCCTTAACAATTACTTTACAATCCCTATAGTGCTGTCTTAACACTCGAGATGGCTGATAACTGAAAGGATCTCCAAGTCAAAGCAACACTAGAGCAAAAGACTGGCCTAAGAACTCGAGCTCCCTTCAAATGGGTTTGAAGCTTCCATTCTGTAAGATAAGGAAAACTGCACCATTAACATTAGAAATTCATAGAGATATGTACTCAGTTAATATGTTGAGCATTTCTACTAATTCCGGCAATATTTGGACTAAATTTAACAGAAAACTTCATGTTATTATATATATATATATATATATATATACAGTCAGGAGGATATATGCTCCCCCAGCACTCTCACATCGTCAGACTCTTTTTTCTCCTCCACTTTCTCCTCTTTCTTTGGCTCAGCAGCAGCAAGAGCACCGCCAGTAGGTGCAGCAACAGCAATACCACCACCACCAGATGGGGCTGATGCCAGCTTCTCCCTCCCAGCTGCAATCAGTTCTGTGATATCTTTTCCCTTCACTTCAGACAAGAGCAACTCAATCTTATCGTCATCGGTGTCAGCCCCAACTGTAACCCATGAAATTCATATCCTTTAGCATAAGTTCAAAATCTATATCATTTCAATAGCATTTTAATTTTGAATAGCATTTATCTAAGCATCAATTCAAAATTACTAAACATCTAGATTGTGGCATCTTAATTTTTGTTCCTGTTAACTAAAATCTTTTATCCATATAATCATGTTTTCAAAGTAGGTTTCCCATCTGTCAACATAAAGCAGAAAGAAAAGCTTACAAATTGTTTCAAAGCACATCTTTCAATGTAATAGTGGCCAAAACGCAAGTGTCTACAACTCAGATATAAATAACATATAATAACAAAAAAAATTGCATATAATTCAACTAATAAACCCTAAGAGCTGTATTTCATATAGAATTGCACAAGAATCAAATAGAACAACCCAATGGGGTGAAGATTCTGCATATAGCTTCTGATTATTTTAAATGCAAGCTCAACTCACAATAATTTATAATCAACAAAACAATATCATTAAAGTCATTTTGGGGACAAAACTGTCCCCAAAATTCTGCATTAAGCAAATAATTGTACCAAGAAACTTGTATGGAACAAAATAAATCCAAAAACAAATGATCAGAACATCGGAAATATTGATATTTAGCACATACAAGGTCATTTAAAAAAATAGCAAAGAAACAGTACCAAAACGATTTGTGATATCTTTATTTGTTAAATAGGCTTGCACACCACATATATTGACAGTTCATCTCTTAATTAATAGAATGCATTAAATAATATTGTAAAATACATCATTACATCAAATATATATATATAATTGTTTACAAAAACACCCTTTTCAAAAGTACAATTCACAAAACCTCTCTCTCCCAACAGACTGTAATACAAAAATCTACAATCCCAAAATCTGCATCCTAAAACAAAAACAAGTTCTCAATTTAATGGACCTAATCCGAATATTTTGCATGAAAGTAAGGCTTTTCTCCTTCTAAATTTGATATGAGAGAAATGGGTCATGATGATGTCATTTTTTTACTGATAGTACTCACAAACCTGGACAACACCTTAGAGAAGGCAATCTTGAAGATATGTGACGCAACATTGAGGTAAGAGCCAAAATTTGGGTAGTAGCCTAAAAAACACTAAATTACAGTTCAACAAATAGTACTCACAACCATGGATAGCACCTTAGAATCTTGCTTCCATCATTATTTCAATCAATACAGACTCTAATCCGAGTAATTGTTTTCAGTCCCCTCTTATATTGGGAACCTATAGTGCTTCCCATCTTCAAGTTCAAGGACTCACAGATATCTCTCTCTCTCTCCCTCTCTCTCCCTCCCTTCTCCTCTTCTATTATACCACAAACCCAAGGCTATTTCCTTTGTTTCTACATAAACCCGCATTATAGTTTACAACTTGGCCTCATCAACTTCGTTTAGCCTACAAAGTCCCAATCTTCATGTTCAAGGACCGATCGATATCACTCTCTCAACAACTATTGATTTAGAAAAAGACCTAAATGAATGATTGAATATTCAAATTTGTTGTCCATAGAGTAACCCTCTGCATGATATAGTGCCAGCAAAGAGTCGAATTTATCCAAGTTAATTCCTAGAATATTTACTAATCCCAATCAAGCAACCAAATCAAAGAAATGTTAATATGCACCAACAAAGTTGATGATCATAACAGAATGTGGTGGGACAACCAGAGAAATACATATGCCAAAGGGACATATACAAAGAAAACAATAAAAAAAGGGAAACTTTTCATAACTGGGCCTAACTGTTTTCAATACTATTGCTGATTAAACAACATAATTTTATTAAAATCTGCAAAGACCCACCACTTGCAAAAAAAAAAAACTGTTAGGCAGAATGGTTGAAAAATGCTTGTCTTTATGGCCTATAGTTATTTGTTTAATACTTCTTTAGATCCACAAAGTTTTGAATTGGCAAAATCAATATCCCTATATCCAAAAAAAGTTATCAAGCATCTTCACTTTATCCAGCAAACAAAAGGAAAAAATGTCCTATTCGAAACTAAAATCAGTACTCCAAGGGAAATGCTTATGCACATACCACCAACCGAAACTAAAATCAGTACCATTTGATTCAGCATCTGAACTGAGGTTCACAATATGGAAGGAAAAATGGAAGGAAAAGTGGTTAATCAATTACCTACAAAGCTGGGCAGGGGCGGCGGCAAAACAGAGCTCCACCGTAGATGTGTCGTTGTCCATTAAATCAGTTCATGGGGAGGGGCGATGCTAGGCAGAAGGATAAGAGTCGCGAGGTGGCGCTGAACAGATGGACGGTGTCGCGGGGTGGCGCTGGGCTGAGGGATGGCGATGCGGGTTGCTGGGTGAGAGAGAATGGGGGGTCTTCGCGGGATGCAACCTGGTTTGCCTCGTTCAATGAATTCTTGGGGAGTGGCGGCGCTGGGCAGACGGAGGATGGTCGTCGCGGGGTGGCTGGGCAGGCGACGCGGGTGCTGGAGACGAGGGATGAACCTAGGATTCGAAATGCACTGACTATTTGGGTTTGGGTAAAACGAGTCTTTTTATCAAGAGGGAAAACACACGATCTCCGGTGGCAGTGGGCAGAGGAGGTTCGACGCGGGCTCGATTCGACGCGGGCGGGGAGGAGATTTGACGCAGGGGCTAAATTCGAATTGGGAAGTAAAAATACTACCGTGCAAAACGCATTTGAAAAAAAAAAAAAAAGAGAGAGAGAGCAAATGACAGCTAAGGTGTGCTACGGATCAGCCGTAAACAGGATTGATAACTCAATAAACATAATTGTTTTACTAAATAATGTGGCCAACCATGAAATATCCCTGCAGGCTTATTTTTATTAGAGTAATATCATGTATAAACTCTATATAGATAAATTTCGTATAAATTTTTTGTAAGAATGTAGATCTCATTAAAAATATAGTTTTTTTTATATTTTATGGATCTATTTTTTTACAAATACTTACACAAATTTATTTATCTGAGACTTATACAATTATTTCTCTTTTTATTTACATATACAAATACTTACATACATATATATATATATATAAATTATCGTGTGAATAGGAATTTAAACTTGGTGACATGCCATTTTCAAGGGTACAGGTGGATCTGAAAACGCTCCAGTTGAAATCTGAGAAAAGACAACCTTGTTGGCAGCCTCAGTATAGTGAATTCCATCCCAGTTTACTCTGACCGAGGGGCGCTCACATGAACCAACAAATATTTTGCTTCCATTCACAGTCACTGTTCCTCCACACCCAACACTACTGCTGTAGTTGTACTTTCCTCCATACCCACAACAAGCAACAAGTGGAAGCTCAAATCCTGCACATTTCTCAACCCAAACATGAATATGATCATAAACATAGTACACATTGAGAACAGAAACGACCATTCTTATTATATCCAAAGTAAGATTTTAATTTGGGAAGTCAGAAATGACATAAAGAAATAAACTTTTTGCAATATAATAAGGCTTACCATATTTTTGTGGTTCACTATAAAGAGAGTATTTGACAGAGTATACATCTACATATGTGATTGCGGCTGTAGGAAGATCGATCCTGAGTTGAACAATGGCCTTCTTCAACTTGTGATTGAAAGACTGAGCTACATCATTATAAGGCCTTGCACATCCATGGTTGTCCCTTTGAGCTGATGGAAAATTGGCCAAAATATAGGGAAGGCAACCAATTGGTCCAGTATTGTGGATCCAAAATGATCTAGCTCCCAACTTATATATATTCTGCATCAATATCATTAGTTTCACTTGATTAGCATCAACAAAAAACAAAACTGGATTACCTGTTATTTTTATCTTAAATTTTGTCATCCTTAATCACAGTTATTGACGTGAAACATTTTAAGTGTGACGGATACAATAAAACCATCCATTATAGTCTTAATTTACCTTAACATTAAGAGAGAACTTGTCAAGAATATCGGGGATAGAAGCATTGACTTGCTCTACAGTCATGTTACCAAAGAATCCCTCACCAAGATCATTCTGACCGATATCAAATGTGTATAAAGCTTTAGGAAAATAATCCTTCTTGGGCATCAAATGTGCATATATTCCTCCTACAACAAGAGAAAGCATAAAGGTAGTTGATGATGGTACAGATGTTTTACAAGCACTCTCAAAAAACCAATTAGATTAAGGAACAAAACAAGTAGTGGGGTACCCATTTTACCTTGTTGTCTTATAATCTGTGATCTTTCTTTGAACTGCACAAATTGTGAGTATTGGATATCAAGGTAGAAGGGACTATATCCATCTGCTGCAGGTATGATTCTGGATGGTAGTCTGATTGTGGATGCAGCCGTGGCAAAGTTTGCACCGTGTGTGAAGTTAGTTCCCAAGGAATCAAGGTATGCACTCAGATATGGAAGACCAACACCCATTGCTGTAACCATGAGATTAAATCAAACGATTGAGAATTCATGTCATGTAAGATAATGGGAATTAACTTAATCTAGTACTCAGCATTGTGTCCATACTACTACTGTTGGACTTGGAAGTTTGCTGCAAGATTTGTGCCTTGGAACAGTACTCGGTCAAAACTCTAATGTGCCCTACTTCCACTGGGTCTCATTTGAGGTCCACGTGTATGAACAGCTAATGGGATTAATCAATATCCAATAAATACAGGCCCCCTCCTTCTCATGAGACATGACATTGCACTCTCTGTTTAGATTCGGGGCTCGTTTGAGGAATGATATAATATTTGAAGTTTTTGAATCGTAGTAATATAATTTGTAAATAATAGTGAGATAGTTTAGATTTTAAAAAATAAAAGAAAAAGTTGAATAAAAAATATTATAAAATTAAAATATAGTTAGAATATAGTTTTATAATACTATTTTTGTTTGAAATTTTGAAAAAGTTAAATTGTTTTTTTATTTTTTGTTTGAAAATTTGGAAAAATTGTGATGATTAATTTGAAAAAATTGTAATGATTAGTTTGCAATTTTTGTATTTGAATTATATTTGGTTTAGGAGATGGAATGAGATGAGATGAGATTAGATTAAAATTTTGAGTTGAGATCCATTTCCAAACAAGTCCTTAAAATTTGTTTGGGAAATTTATCTCATCTCAAAATTTTTCAAAATTTCCTTTCTAAATATCACTCAAATACAAATAATTTTCAATTTCAAAATCTTTAACTTTTTCATTTAATCATTATAACTTTTCAAGATTTACAAAAAAAAAAAAAAATAATACAACTTTTTCAAATTTTAAAATAAAAATAATATTATAATTTTATAATTTTTATTCAATTTTTTCGCTCACATCTTTCAAAATATAAAATATTTTAACTTAAACTATTTCACTACTATTCACAAATTTTAGAAAATTATCGTCTAGTCTCATCCCCTTCCATCCGTTAAAATAATGAAAAGCAGTACTTGTTTTAATTGCAAAAGGGCTACATAGCCTACTTCTGAGGAGGACCGGAGGTGCTCTAGAAAGTTTTTCTGCAAGAGAACCCATGATTCTACGTTGGCTACTTGGCTGTTCTATCGTGTTTGAGTGTGTCCATGGATCTTCATTGGGCTTATTAGTACTACAAATTCAGGTAATATACTATCTCTTTCTGCAACATTTTACAAAACGAAATTCTATTCATTCTACCATTTACATTGAAATTGTGTAGGCCACACCAGTAGCTATGAGAATCTGATTAATTCCTTAATAGTTAGTATATAATATTATAAGCTGAGCTATGCTAAAAGTCAAGGTACGTACCTATGAAATCAATCATGAGCCGGCCATCGGAGAACCTTCCGGCAGGCCTGTGAAAATAGGTCTCCCCGTTAGGTGGTGTGGCTCTTCTGAGGGTAGCAGACAATCCTCCAGTGTCGGAATTTGAGTCGCCAAAGTTAAAGACTGCCGGAAAGTTGCAAACTTTCGAAGCAAATACAGGGTTCAATGTGGCAACACACAGTAAAAGCGTAAAGAAGCAAGAGAGAGGAATTGTGAACTTGGAAATGCTAGGAGACTCCATATTGGATAACCAAAGAGAGTGATGCTACTGCAAATGGGAAGGAAACGAGGGAAGTTTGATGTTTATAACTTGTAAGGAAAGGTCGGCTCTCTCCCTACATATATATAGCCATATTTACATACGCGTATTGAAAAAATTGTTGTGAAAGGCACGGCTTGACCATTCTACGACTTTAATGTGGTTCGAAATCATCTCAGCCTTGGCTCTACGTAGGAGACATCTAGTAGCTAAGTTGACCATCTAACCTGCTCATTATCAAAATCTCATCGCCTATCGTACATAATTGGTTGAACACATGCCCGAAACTTTGACCCTAAACACGAGTGTATAACCAGACAAAGTTTATTGGATAAATCCAAGATTAACACGGAATAAATTGTGAGCTTACCGGGCAGCTTTTAGATTTTAACCACAAAAAGAGGACAATATTTTAAACATAAGAAAATAGGAGTGCCGTGTTAAACATAAAATACGAAATCTTTACGAGCTGCGTAGTTTAACGAGATACATCAAATCTATGGGTAGTATACAAATTTCGCTTTTTTTTTTTTTTTTCTATTTTTTTAACATTTTTTAACGTATTTAAATATTTTTAAAAAATATATCAATACATTAATAATTACTTTCTTAATTAGTAAATAAAAAAAATTAAAAAAATAAATAAATACATAGACGATCAAAATGAAAAGACAAAATGAGACGGTATAGTAGCATTATTCCAAATCTACTTCTTAAAAAAATATATTTACAATCTAATATATCTACAAAAATAAGTTTGTTAAGTATTTCTTTATAGGTATTGTTTAGATAGTGAATTAAGATGAAATGAGTTGAGATGAAAGTTGAATAAAATATTATTTTTTAATATTATTATTGTTTTGAGATTTGAAAAAATTAAATTGTTAATTCTATTTTGTGTGAGAATTTAAAAAAATTATAATGTTGAGATGAGATGAGATGAAACACTTATTGTATCCAAATGAGACTAGTGATTCGTGAATCAGTTTCAACTGCAGGGCTAAAGCCTAAAGATGAAGCTGTATGCTCCTCCACTGTTGTCACCCAAGGTGCACAAATAAAAGCCAGAAAGCCAATGCTAATGCTCCACCAAACTCATATCAATCACAGAACTCCTTTAAAATATCACATCACTGTCCCAGTTTAACTTAGGAGAGCTTTTACAAGATTTTCTCAACCAAACCCCCTTTCAGTTCAAACACCACTTTCCTTATAATTCGGATTGGAAACTTTTATGTACAAGTAGCCATATAAACAAGAAGGGAAAACACCAAACAAACACGGGAAGACACCTTTAGAAGAATAGGCTTCCAAGAAAATTCTTAGCTTGGTTGTTGCAGATATATCTTTTAAGGGATAAGAATCTATAAAACAAGCTTGCTCAAGTATGTCATGGGGAAAACGGAATGCCAGATACTTCAGAAGATGAAGGCTGTAAGGCACGGATTTTAACATCATATTTTCTTCGACTTGATACTTCATCAACTGAGGAAGAGTCATTTCCATCTGATACAATAGGGTGCGATGACCTGTCATTGTAAGCAATTCCAATTGGGTTACCACACTTGCGGCAAAGAAGTTTGGTTCTCCGGCGGATTAAACCCAAAGAGTGCTTAGAAAAGTGAGGTATGCATTGGATTTCATCCATCTGAGTAAATCTGCTCTCATCAATGTAAAAGAAAGATATGATCCCTTTCTTTATAGATTTCCCATATTTAGAGTCGATGGTTGAGGTATTCCGATCACCAGAGCTTAGGTTTAGCTCATACCCACAAGAACCACAACTGCATGAAAGAGACTGCAGTGTCATTTCCATGTAAAGAACCATCTTCACGTTTCTATTTTGCATTACACAACAACACAACAAAAACAAAAGCAACCAAATCCACTGGAAAATCAACATCGTGTCCTTATCGGCTTGAAAATTACCAAATGAGTCATTCAAATCAAGGTTATTAATCAAACTTCAACGATTTCACAGAGACAACTTTACAAATACAGGCACTCTGTCCTCAGGAGAGGCAATATTTTCAAATTTTGTACTGTGGTCGGTCCTATACTTGTAATACCAGAAAACTTCCTGGTCATGTTCTATTGAGAAATGATTTGTACAAGCCTCAAATAAACAAGCCTCATACAAGCCCTTGTAAAAAAGTGGACTCCACCTAAAAAAAGTGTTAAAAAAACTATTTTTTATTGGTGGGATCCATTTTCTTTTTACAAAAGACTTGTATGGGACTTATACTTAGCATTACTTTGTTCTATTATATTTGTCCTGCAGAGGAGAGCATTACATATGCCATTTTCACTCCAGCCCCTTCTGTCTTATTTTAATCAGTAAATAAGAATTTTATTACCGAGAAATAGACATAGCCCAAGTACACAAGATATATACAAGAGCATCACCTAGGCATGATTGACTACGGATACAATCGACCAATGGAGTAAAGTGTGCACTCCAATCCCTTAATTATTACATGTCTAACGATGGATAACATGAAAGAGAAAACAATAACTTTCTAATGTAACTAATATCATACATGGTAATCATGGCACCCTCGACAATCAAATTCTGCCCAACAAATCATACAAGAGAGATGTAACCTCAACCCTTTATATGATAAACCTTTACAATACGCAAATTAGACTAAAGTTTTAAATCCTAATTACAAGAGTATAAAACAAGTTATTTGTACCAGATAAGGATACCCAAACCCTACTTCTTAAAATGAGATTTGTAGAAGAACTTATAATCAAGGAAGATGAGAATCATATGAGAATCATAGTGAGTGATTGAGATTATGAGAATCCATGAAATCGGGTCGGTTTCATAAACGTCACGGAAATGGTTAATTGTTAACTTTAACAGAAACAAACATCAAATTTGTGTCTTTATTATTATCATCATCATAACAACAACAGCAACAACAACAAAAAAAGGAAACCAAATATGGTAAGTTGGCTCTCCATGATGTTGCTTCCATTAGCAACAATGATTATCAAACAAAGTCAACCCAAAAGTACTTTTCAATTGCAAAGATTGAAAATTTAATTCATTCACCGCTAATTCTACTTCCGCATATCGCAAACCCCAACATTATGACAAACTTACGCGATTACAGAAAAAACCCTAATTAAAACAAACAAATATATATTCAATTTGTGCAAGCCAACTTAAAATTCAGTGAGATAGAGAGGTTGAAACCTGTAAGAAACATCCCTTCGAGAAGAACTAAGGCAAGAAGAAGAAGAAAAGGAACCGTGATGTTGATGTCCGTTCAGATAACGCTCTTTTACAGACACAGACTTCTCCTCCATTTTGAACTTCGAAAACCAAGCCTTCGATCGTGACTGTGACGGTGACGGTAAAGGTGCTAAGATGAGAACCACTTCTTCGAAGTCGGGGCTTTCTCGGAGTGGAAGAAGCGACCAACGTTCGACTCCTGACCCTGACAACTTCAACGATCCGAACTCGCAATTCGGATACTGGAATTGATCCGAGACGAAGCAGTTGAGAGAGAGAGAGAGAGGAGCGGGGAGGAATCAAATGAAAAAGTTGACCTTTTTAGACTCCAACGTGGTCTACCAGAAAGACTTAACGGAAACAAGGTGATTTACTAATATTAGCATTCATCTCCATTTTAACTATATTATTTCTCTAACCAAAAAAATTATATTATTTCTAAAATTAACTGCAAAAATTTCCCCAAAAAAAAAAAAAACACTTTTTAATATATATTTTTTATATTATTGCATTTTTCCAGCTTAAATATTTATTGCTTTTTGGGGTTCGAGTTTAGAATGACGATTTTTATGTATTTATTAACATTTGTGCGTCATTTGAATAATATTAAATGAGTAATGCTATACATCATATTTTTATCTTATTTTGATCATATTAAGTAGTATGTGGCACATTCATCACTATTAGATGATAAAGAAACATATAATAAATAATCATTTAATTATGATAAATGTGTCACATCTTACATCTTATTTAATGAGATAAAAATGAGATGGTAGTATAGTGTATAAAATTTTTCATATTAAATATATAATAAGTATTTTATCATATAGTATTTGTGTCTCTTTTTTGATGAAAATATTACTTAATTTATGCACGTAATAACCGGCAATAAGTATTCTATTTTTTTATAGTTCTATTTGATATGAATTTTTGTTGATTTGATATTATTTTGTTTGATAAAATATATCCCGCAATTGTTTTTATTGCAAGAGAGGTTGGTGTAAAGATTAAAAAATTCAGTCAATATTTCTAAAAGATGATCATTCACAACTTGTTTATGTTTTTGTGAATTTTAAAAGGCTGGTTTGGTTATATAAAACTAAACTATTTCATCTCATTTTATATAATTATTATAATTTTTTTAAATTTTTACATAAAATATAATAAATAATTTAATTTTTTTAAATTTTAAACTAAAAATAATATTAAAAATAATATTATAATAATAAATTATTTAATTTTTAATAAAATATTTCATCTTATTTCAGTTCATTTAAACTGAATAACTAAATCAGGCGCAAAAAAATCTATTTATGAAATGAAAGGATTAATTTTGTTTTTTTGTTTTGAATTTGAGCGGACAATAAGATTATTTAGTAATGACCAGATCATGGAAAAGGAAAGTGACATGCATTATTGAAATGTTAATGGCGTTTACTTTACACGTGTCATTTTCCAAGTCCTCAAAGTGAAGTGGTCGTGTGAAGTCGGCTGTGCAAGTGTGCAAATCGGCCATAACCAGCCACGTCACTACGTGGGATAATGCAATCAATTTTTCTTGTAACAAATGCCTGCATTTAAGTTAGTAAAATATAGACATATAGTATTTGTCATAATTTTTTTTATAATTATATTTTGAATGAGAAGTAGTTTTATAAAATAATTTATAAAATTAACATCATTTTACATACGTGTATCATTACTCTTAATGTTATTATTAAAATAGTTTAAAGCCATATTCATAATCGATTGAAGAGCCATTTTATTAAACCGGACTATAAAATCATCCAATTTGCAATAAGTTTATATAATATTCGATGTAATAAGAAACAAAAAAAAAAATATTAATAAGTGGTTTTATAAACAATGCATGGGGATTTGTATGAGGCGAAAATCTCATATGTAATGTTACATGGATCTATAAATCTTGATAAAAAAAAATCAATAAAAAAATTATATGTGCTACATGCACCTATAGGGTGGGGTTATCCCCTTTCGGCACCTTGGCTCTCGCACATCGGGGGCGAGGCCCCCCGTCCTCATGCCGGGAGGCGGGGACAAATCGGCTGCCCCCTCGTCTACTACGACATCCTTCCCCCACCCTTCGCGCATCCACCACAGGCACCGCCCACCCATGACTATAGAAAAAAAAAAAATTCACATTCAGAACAAAGTTTGAAAACCCATAAAAATCTAAACCAAAATACAAATACACATTCCACAACAAAAACCAACCTAAACTATTAAGAAATTTTGGATCGAGAGGGGCTCTCAACCCATATCATCTTATTATTACAATTTTCACAATTTTCTATACAAAATATAATAAATAATTCAACTTTTTCAAATTTTAAAACAATAATAATATTAAAAAATAATATTCTAACAACATTTTATTCAACTTTCAACTTTTAATTTTCATCTCAACTCACTATCCATACTTAATCTTAAAATTCTTACCAAACAACCAATCGATCCTTTGGAGAGAGAGAGAGAGAGAGAGAGAAAGGAGGAGACGCCGAGGAAGAGGAGGAGAAGAGGACGATGGTGCCTTGGCGGCTTGTGAGAGGGAGAGATTTTGAGAAGAACCATGAGAAAGAAAAGAGTGAAAGAGGGAAGAGAAGACTGCCACGCGGGGAGAGGGGGGGTTAGGTTTAGCTTAGCCCCCCACCCAAAATGATGACGTTTCATTGTCTGTTTTTTAAAAAAAAATTGAATTCCATCCAAAATGATGACATTTTGTGATTTGTTTAAAAAAAAAAATTAAATGTGTTACCAAAACAATGCGGTTTTGATAACGAATTTAATTTGTTTTATATATATGTGTGTATATATTGGGTCTTGCTCCACGTACTTAAAAGAAAACTTGAGAAAAATGAACAAAGTTAAAATGTCACTTGAGTGCAATCTGGAAAAGCGAAGTGAACAAGTAAACGGAAAAGTAAGCAAAAAGAAAAGCAAACAAATAAAAAGTAAAATTAATGGAAAATTAAAGAAAAAAGGAAAATGAAAGAAACATGATGAAAAGGAAGAAAAAATTCCAATAAAGTGAAATTTCATATTTCTCTAATTTTCTAAATGATGTTTAAATGGAATGATTAGATTTAGTCATATCCTTGAAAAATGATACGTAGGAAATTGAGTTAATTTTAAGAATATATTATATTCAATAACGATAAAAAGAAATTACAGTTTAACCAGATTTGAGTTTATACTCTACAAGGAGTAATCAACAGTATAATTGGAGCCCTTTAAAATCATTACATAACACTCTAATAATAGCAACAATATGAATCCTTAACACACAAAGTCACCCCAAAAATAAGTTCAATTGTTGAGTACATGACACCCTGATAATAACAGAACCTGAATCCTCAATATACAAAGTTACCCAAAAATAAGTGTCATTGTTAAGTACATGACAAACTAATAATTACAGTAACCTCTACTCAGAACAGGGGCATCATTATGTATCCAAATTTCCACCACCTTGACTTCCGAAATCATGAGGCCAACCTGCAAATATGACAAAACACACAAAATCAAATAGGTACCCACCATTGTTACTATCAAAATGAGTGGGCCAACTTGAAAATAAGGTGTTTAACAATATTAATATTAGTCTCATGTTATTAACGAAAAAAATCTATGTCTTCACATTTGATTAAAGTGTTTACCAATATTAAGATTTACATCTTCATCTCATCTGTGTTGCTTATCATTTTGTATGGTAGAAGGTGCACCAAGATGTGTATTCGCTTGACTCCAAATATAGTGATCTTAAAAACAAAGAATAATGACATCTTATTAGTGATCCTAAAACTAAATAATAGTGATCCTAAAACTAAAAAATAATGATCTTAAAATATACTCTGGAAAGACTTAGTTAATGCTATGTTTGATACATTGCATCTTGCATTGATGGTGTGTAAAAGTTTACTTTCTTAGCGGGCTTTGGTTTAGACTACATAGGCATACAAAGGGTTTAGACTACATAGGCATACAAAGTTATAAATCAAATAGATTATATTATTCTACATAAAATGAAATACAATGATAGCCACCTGTTTTTTTTTTTCCCTTTTTTGCCTTTGATTTATTAACAACATTTTCCATGGTGGAGGCTTTTCGCTTAGATGGAGGCCTACTCTTGCTTCGGACAACTAATGAGTTTAGTACTTTAGTGCTTTCTCCTTAATCACTGAGGCATGCATCAACGAGGTTACGAGACCTTGTGTTGCCACTGCGTTGATTTCCACTACGTACAAAGTCAACTATCAATATATCTAAACGTCCCATTAGTTTGTTGCAACTTTTCTCACTTTCCTATGTCGATAATGCAATTTCAGAAAATGCTTTTGTGAGTCTGTCATATCTTTTAGTTCAGGATTATCTACTAGATCCTCATAACTACACTTTACTATATTATATCTCATTTTCAATTCCTTTTGCCAACAGTCAAGAATGTATTTTGAGGTAAACAAAGTCTTGTCAAGTATTGTTAGGACACACAAGGCATCCTACACATTATTCTCCAAAATTTAAACAATTTACAATTGCATTTAACAACAAAATGATTCTCAATGTATGAAACCCAAAACACCATTCATTTAATGTACACATCTGCCACTTTCATATCGTCAGTAACCTTATAAGTGTGGATTGAACCTTCACAATTGACTAAGACAGGTTGACAATATAAAAACCTACGAAACTCATCTTGAACTTCTTTGAACTTTGCATTAGTGTCCAATGATTGAAATTGCTTCTCAATAGAATAGTGGGTTATATATGGATATTAGGTATGGAAGGAGCTAAAGTCTGCTGCTATCTCATTCTCTACTTTTTTTTCAAAGGATTATCATATTGTTCAGCAAATTGCTTCAGAGAGGTCTTTGAGTTTAACATAATCATAGAAGAATGCATTCATACTTTTGCTTCATTGTGTCGTCGACATTCGGACCCAAAATGTATTTTTCACATATGCAGGCACCCACTTACGTCTCTCCCTATACAACCAATCCAATCAATCATTATCATGTAGATTGAAGGTGTCTAGCATCGCATCCCATTTGTCTTCAAATTCCTCAAACGTTAAAAAGCTGTAAACATAATTCTATATCTGAGCCTAAATTGCTTCGAATTGAGAGTGGGAGGTAAATTTTTTTGGTAACTTCTTCATTATATGCCATGGACAAAATCGATGCTGAGATGTTGGAAAGACCTTAGCAATTGCAATTTGCTTTGCTTTATCTTGATCCATAATTATTGCTTTCGGAGCTTGGTCACTCATACAATCAAAGCATGATTGAAATAACCAAGTGAAAGTGCTTGCGTCTTCACTCGATATTAACCCACATCTGAGAAGAATGTATTGTCTATGATGATTGACTCCTACAAAATGAGCAAAAGGCATAGTATAAGCATTCGTCGAGTAGGTTGTGTCGAGTGTAATTATGTCTCCAAAATATTAGTATAACCTACTTCGTGCATATGCTCAAAACATATTTTTGAGACGACAATCATCATCTACATCTATTACATAATAAAAACAATCATTTTTCTTTTGCATTCTCACAAAGTACTTTCAAAATGCTTCGGCACCTCCTTCACCAAGTCGAAGCTGTCTTGCTTTATTAATGTATTGTGATAATCTTTTTCTCCAAATATAAGTTTCTCATACCCACTAGCTTTAACTACCAAAGAATTAAATTTTTGTTAACACCTATACCAACCTTGTCTAGATTTTCCAGCTTTCTTTTTGTGGTTGAATCGATTTTCTTGTTGCGTCTAAAAAATCTAAATTTTTTTGGACTCAATACATGTGCATGTTTAAGCACAACAATAGAAAGTACATATTTTCCATCAAGACAGAGAGTTGCATTAATATTTGTCTTACATCCCACTCTTTCAATTGGTCTTGGTCTGAGGACATTAGAACTTGTAGATTTTGTCTGGCCTTGTTGAACGCATGCTAGTGTGAAGTATTTTAATCTTCCATCGTCCCTAGGTCTAGAGCTTCGTTTTGACACCCTAAAACCCATCTGTCTAGCATATTTTGTATAATAGGATCTAATTTCATCTTCCGGTGAAAAGGTTATTCCAACCATACCTTTTCATTTTGTTCTATGTTAGTATTTATATCACCACTATCACCATCACCATCCATGTTTATCACTCGGTCAATGTTCAAATTCTCTACATGACCAAATATTCAATATAAATATACTACGATAGAGATCACAAATAAAGCAACAGATAACAAATTTCCAAGTGATTACAAACAAACTTTCATATTACTAATAACATAAAACAAAAAACAAACAAATGCAACAATTTTCTATCTAATTAGTCTTTGAGAAAAATAAATTGCATAAAGCTTCATACCACTAATAATGTATAAAAATCCATAAAATACACTACCAAATACGTCTTGTAAAAGTTGGGACAATGGAAAAACCCCACACACAAATATCCCCTCTCATTTGTTATTAAAAATTAACAACCACCAACACCAACAAGAACAACAATAGCATTGTCTAAATCAATTTAGATAAACCCAACAAACAAAAACCTTCTTCCAAACTTGCTCAGTTTAACAAATTAATCTAAATAAATGCCTAGACTATGAGAGAAATTTTGTTTTTTTTTTTTCTTACCATCAGTATATGCATTTCTAAGTGGAGAGATTGAGACTCAAAATAAGAAAAATAGATTGTTCGTCGACAACAATTTGCATCTGAAGAGAAGTACTGGGTTGGAGGCTATGGGTTTGAAGAGGCGCACTGGGTTGGAGGCGATGGGTCTATTGTTTTTACGTTTGTTCTTTGCTTTTCTATCACTTTTACATATCTTTTAACATTTTTACGTTTGCTTTTATTTTCTTCACTTTTCATTTTTTTAACTTTGCCGTATATATAATTCTTTTTGTCAACTGTCGCATGTGGTTTTTTTTATTTTATTTTGTTATATATATATATGATTGTACGTTTTTGTTACATTTTCTTTAAATATAAAAATCATTTCTTATATTTAAGTTGGGCTTAAAAGCCCAGCCCGGAGTGTAGAGGAAGGCGGGCTTAGGTCCGACCTTTCCCCCGCCCCCACCTATTGTTTTCCCTACGGCATGGGGTGGTGGACATGAGGTGGCGGGAGGCGGTGCCCTGCCACCCACCCTTAAAAAAGGTAGTGAACTTTGATAGTTATATAGTAGGTTGATCTCTTGAAGTAACAACACATTGATGTAATTGCCATCAGATTAACAGAGGAGTATCTAAATTGATATTAATGGAATGTTTAAATGAGATAAAAAATTATGTCACATAGATAGTATGTGGTTTAGATGCCTTTAAATATAATTATTTTGTGATTAAATGCACAATCTCAAGAGAATTGGGAATGACATTATCAAATTTTCATCCAAATACTGTTATTTTGGTCCAATTTGTTGAACTGGCTTTGTATTAACCAACCAACCCAAGTCTGCAAATGAAATCCAACACCATATGTATATTCAAAAAAGCATGTTCAATTGGGTAAACGTATACCATTTGGATCAAGGAATTTGTTTTCCAACCATGAAGACAATTGTAGTGCTAATTTCGTTGCCAACTTTAGAAGTTGGCAACATTCTTGTTCCAACTTGTCAGATTTTAGAATTGAAAATAATTTTAATATACAACCTGTTTGTCAGAGGGGCTGAATGGGTTCAAGAAGGCCTGAAGCCCCCTGAGGCCTGGCTCTAGGACTTCCTTTTCAAAGGCAAGCAAGGGAGGAAGACAAGCATGCATGATTAAGAGAATTTAGGAGCAGTTTGAATGAAGACTCGAACTATCTGGGGCACCAAAAATGCGCAATACAGGAAAAAGAAGAACATGTACTTATGGTTGAAATCCTACGATTGAAATCTCCATGGTTGAAACCGCCAGAAACGTAGAGTTGGTCAGATTGGCTAGTATGGTGGAAGTGTCTGAAGTAGGAGTGTTGGCTCATGAGATGGTGGAGAAGATGACATTTGCTAAGAATGGCAGTATTGAGCCGACATAAACTCACGCGTCAATGGGGCCACTGAGGGGGTTTGGATCATTTAAGGAATGGGATAGCCCATCGCAGAGAGTGTCGGTCAGGCCCAACCTCAACGTTGATGACTTCCGTAACATGCTTCACGAATCAAATTTGCTCAAGTTTGAGCTCATTCGGATCAAGAACGAAATCAGAGATAACAACTGTGAGTTGGAAGAGGCCTAGGCGGCAATAATAGCCTTAAGGTTCTCTGAACGACTTAGAGAAAAGGCGGTTGAAGAAGCGCTCATGGAAGAGCTATTAAAGGTTGTGGAAAAGTTGAAGTTAACCAAATCTCTTCTTGAAAGCGAAAATTGGGAAATAAGGAAAATCAACAATGAGAAGAAAGCTTCCATGGTAGCTCAGTTTGTTGCTGAAGCCACTCTTTGAAAGGTTCACGTAATCTCTGGTGTAGAACAATATTGTAAAAGTTTCATGGATTTGCAAGTTTTGGTAGATGAAATTTTGCTCTTAAGTTTCTAAATGCATTGCCATCTTTTTGGCCCTTTGATAGGGGAAGGGAAAAAACAATGGGCCTAAGATTCCCTCCTAGTCTGTCACTCATCATGCTATGCTCTTGCTCTTTCATAATCGTGGCTCATAAGGATGTAGACCGAACAACGAAAACCATGGGGGATTTCTTTGTCTCTCTCAAGATGTGCAGCGTGATGCTCATTTTCTCCATGTTTCCATCCATAAAAGTCTCTGTGTTTCCCATTTTCTCTTTTTTGAAGAGTTACAACCCAACCTTGTCAGTCCTTTAGCTCGTTGCAAGTGTCGATTACTTTTTTGGTGCCAGAGGAAACATTGCCTGAGAGTTGTTTGATGAAATACCTGAAGAGAATCTCGACATTCCTCTTGTGTTCTCCAAGACCAGGTTCCTACTTTGGGATAAAGCAGATAAAGTCTTTCAATGTTTGTTAAAAATTCGCCAAACTCTATTGTTCCCTATATCAATGACAAGTAACCTGGAAACACGGCTTGAGCTTGCGAAAGCTAGAGAGCTTGTGGTTGTATTAGGAGCAGTTGTGATAAGCAAAGACGATGCCAATCCTGGTGGTGTAGTACTTGCATTAAGAGAGGTTACATCTTGGTGGAGGAATCAATTCATGTGGCTTGTCCGAGTTAGTAGAGTTAGTGCTTTTGATGTAAATGTTGAAGCTCACATTGCATACATTATATCGATAGGCTTCAATACTCTTTTAGCTTTGACCTGGCTTTTGTGCATTGGATGCATTGGTATATATCACAAATTTCTCTCAATGGGTTACCTAACTTTGATTCTTGCTTACATAGGGCAGCCATCATCTTTATTTAAGAATCAATTAATTGATAATTTTGTATTTGGGGATAGACTTAGTGCTGGGTTTGTAACAAAATATTATACTAGCAATGCATACAACCTAGTACAAGATATTACAGATTTCTATAGGACTGGGCTGTAGAAGCCATACACCTTTTTTGGATGATGCAAAAGAAGGATGTGTTGGAAAAGAATTGAACATGGCACTAACTTCTGTCCAAAAGAAGCAAGAGCCTAACAATGTCGTGGTTGTTTGTACCTTAACAGAAAACTTAACAAAAGAACGACTTTCTAATTCACAGGCTGTTGTCTTTCCTGATATCAGGTCCGAGAAAGCTAGCAAGTTTAATGACTATTGTCATAATCTTCAGACTTCTATTGCATTCATCAAAACCAAAGTGAAAGGCCTTTTGGATTTTTTTTATTGTGACTATGGACCTAAGTTTACTATTTCTGGCATTGATGGAAAGGAACTACGTACTTATACAATTGCATCGATTGACAATGACAATCCTGTCCTAATATCATGTGATGTGTTATCTAAAGTTCATGGACTGACAGAACTGAATGATGGGAACCCAAGGAATATTAGAAATGCAATGGCTTATTCATTCACTCTTGACTCTTGAGAATGATATTACAAATTATGGAACCTATGTAATAGGTGGCATTGTCACACAGGTGATGCAGCCCAAGGTGTTGAACTTTAAGACGTTGAGAGAAACACTAACCAAAATTGGTGAATTTCTTCTTCTTAATGATTTATTAGTTTGTGTCTGGACTTGAGAATTTAAGATGGCTTATTCTAATAATAAGCATACTTGTTGCAGTGGTAGGAAGCCAAGCCTGCATCACTGGAGCATTGGGCTACAAATTTGTCATTGTTCTTATTTTTTCAATTGTTGTCGAGTGTCTTTTTGCTTAGGAAAATCTGAATATAAATAGGTACATGTTGCAGAAGAGCACAACTGGTGAGATTTTTGTAAAGCACTTGGACAAAGAACAAGAGGCAGATCAAAGCAATGTTCGAGATTCTGTCAACTGGGCGTAATTGGAGTTTCAGTAGAAGTTATCCTTGCTCAAGTGGTTTGCTACGAAATACAGGAAGTTTGGCTGCATGCTTGAGTTTGTGACCAACAAATCTCAAGAATGGTCTCAGTTCAGCATGCCACAAACAGTACTACGGATTACCAGTTTGAAAGATTATGTGACCAGGATGAAGGAAGACTAGAGTGACAGTTATGAAATTATGGGAGAAAGCAAGAAGGCCATTGAGGAAATGAAGAAGAAGGGTTATGAGATTCTTGATATGATAGATACCAACGATGAATACACTGTTGAGCAACTAAAAGAAATTGAAGGCAAGAAGCCAACCTCTGTTACAAAGGAAGGGTTAAAGTATAACTGCACATTGTGGGTAAGGTGCTTTAAAGGGAGAGGGTTTATCACAGTTCTGTACATGCACAGTGATAGACCGAAGTCATTAGGGCTTGGTGGGCTTAGTTTTGTTGGGCGTGTTGGCTTGTGGCCATTTATGTTATTTACATGTTAGTGTTGATTTAGGTCATGGCCCATTTATAGTTGTTAGGATTATATGAGCTATTTTTATTTTCTTATTTAGTTATGTTGGCCTCTAGCCCATTAGTTAGTAGGAGCAGGTCAGTATTTGTATTTGTGTTAGACTCACTTGAAAACATCCGGAAGCTTAATACACATATTTTCTATTCTTCTCTTGAAGGCTAGATCAACCTCGAATCTGACTAATTATCTTGCACTTTCTCTCGCATTTTTTATTCACTCAAACACCAACCATCAAGTGTTACATAATCTAAATAAATGCCTAGACTATGAGAGAAATTTTTTTTCTTACTGTCAATATATACGTTTCTGAGTGGAGAGATTGAAACCCAAAATGAGAAAAATAGATTGTTCATGGACAACAATTTGCATCTGAAGAGAAGTGTTGGGTTGGAAGCAATGGGTTTGAGAGGCGCACTGGGTTGGAGGCGATGAGTCTATTGTTTCTACATTTGTTTCTTTGTTTTTCTATCACTTTTTCTTTTCTTTTAACTTTTTTATGCTTTTATTTTCTTCACTTTTCTAGTTCTTTTAACTTTGTCGTTTATTTCCTTCCTTTGTCAACTGTCACGTGTGGTTTAATTGTACGTTTTTGTTACGTTTTCTTTAAGTACGAAAAGCATTTCTCATATTTAAGTTGGACTTAAAGCCCAGCCCAAGATACAAAAGAGGGCGGGCTTAGGCCGACCTTCCCCCACCCCCTGTTTTTCGTACGAGTAGGGGTCCCTGCTCCAACAAGGGGCAGTGGACATGGGGTGGCCCGCCACCCACCCCTAAAAAAGATAGTGAACTTTGATAGTTATATAGTAGCTTGATCTCTTGAAGCAACAACACGTTGATATAATTGCCATCAGGTTAACAAAGGATCGAGTATCTAAATTTATATTAATGGAATGTTTAAATGAGATAAAGATTATGTCACGTTGATAGTGTGTGGTGTAAATGTTTTCAAATAGAATTATTATGAGATTATGTGCATAATCTCAAGAGAATTGGAAATGACATTATCAAATTTTTATATAAATTTTGTTGTTTTGGTCCAACTTGTTTAATTGAATTTGTATTAACCAACCAACCTATGTCTGCAAATGAAATCCAACACCATATGTATATCCGAAAAAGCTTGTTCAATTGGGTAAACGTATACCATTAGGATCAATAAATTTGTTTTCCAACCAAGAAGACAATTGTAGTGCTAATTACGTTACCAACTTTAGGAGTTGGCAACATTCTTGTTCCAACTTGTCAGATTTTCAGATTGAAAACAATTATAGTATACAACCTATTTGTCAGAAGGGCTAAATGGGTTCAGAATTTATTGGTGGAGAAATTGAATTAGATTGTAGTTTGATTCAATTTTCTTAGGACTATGATTTTCTTTCATACCATATTCATTATACATATCATATTCATTTCCTGAAAATCTTGCTGAACTATATGATTTGGTGAATATGATTTACTACATGAAACAAATGTACGATATTCTTTCATATCTTATTCAGAATCTAATGGTGGAGAAATTGAATGAGATTGAAGTTTGATTCAATCTTCGAAGGACTATATGATTTTCTTTCATACCATATTAATTATACATATCATATTAATTTCCTGTAAATTTTGCTGGACTATATGATTTTTTGAATATGATTTGCTGCATTAAACTAAAGTATGATTTTCTTTCATATCATATTAAGAATCTAATGATGGAGAAATTGAATGAGAAAGACCCCAGGGAGGACACTAATGAGGTGGCTGCAGCTGTTTTCAAAGATGTTTTAGAGTTTAGATTTGGGTACGCCCAAGGGATGGGGCATATGGTCATTCCCGACCCCTCTCCTTCAATGAAGAAGAGCAAGGCATTTGTGCATCTAGCTGAGGAGAATGAACGAAACAAGACTTGTGAAAAAATATACAAGAGTAAATAGACCAAATTATGGGTGATATGACTAGATTGAGGAGAGATTTTTCTGAGTGTGAGAAAGGGATAAACTTAAAGATGTCTGAGTTTGAGGAAAATAGTGAGTCTCATAGAGAGACTCAGCAGGATGCCTAGGCATCTGCTAAATTTGGGTCCAGCGGAATTTTTTGTGGACATTTTTTGTGGATTGTATCAATCCAAAGGCTATGACAGTTTGTAGGGGGAAATATTTTGATGGGATTGTGTGGGAGTGTTAGCTATAGGTAGGGTATGTTAGCACAAGTGGCAGGGAAAGATGGAGGTTTTAAAACTTTTGTCTAGAGCTTGAGGAAGTGTGTAAGATTTGACTCTGGGTTAGTTTCATATATACATTTAGGAAAGAATTTTATTGTTTTAGAAGACTTCTAGTTATCATTAAGGGGTGATTATCGTATACTTTAGTATGATTTGGTTTGTAGACTTTCTGTAATGGTTATTTCAAACTTAACATTAAAGTAACATTAGTCTTTTTATTCTATGCAAGTTCTAGACTAAGGCATCAGCCTGCATTAATTCAAATATTTCATGATATTTTTTTGTTGTATTCCTTGGACAGGAGTAAGTATTCTTTAGTTATTTGCTGAGATTCTAATTATTCACAATTAACTTAGTTATGACTTATCCTAGTACATCTCTGTTTGAACATGGAAGGTAGTAATGTTCTTTACAATTTAGTTATATATGTATAAATATAAAAATATATCAAATAGTGGTGGGAGTATGTTTGGATAAAAAACTGATGGTGCCACCTTAGATAGATATAGTCAAAATGTAAATGGCTAGAAATAAATTTGTGGAATGTATTGCTTTAGGTGGCACAACTCATGAATTATAGGGCTTGGGGGAAATAAAGTATATATATATATATATATATATATATATATATGGCAGCAAGTATGTAAAAGCAGTAAGAGGTGGTTGTTTATGAATTTGAAAAATGGTGGGGTATTTATGGCTGGAAATAATATGGTGTTGTATATATGTTTTATGATCAAAATTATTACAATGAGTTATAGTTTGAAGTCTCTTATAATATTGTTCAATGGCTATTAAATAGAGGTTGTAAACCACAAAACAGTTTGTTTGTATCATCTTTCTAAATATGATTTGCTAAGCATATGTCCTAGTAGCTAGGTAAGAAATATTTTTAATGGCTAATATAGATCAGTAAATGGTTTTTTACGGTAACTATGAGCCCCTCATATTTGTGGATTAAGAGGCTAATTTGCAGCCAACTATGAATGAAGTTGAATTGGAGCACACATGTTATTGTAGTAATGTGTCTAGAACAAGAAATATGTATACATGTACAAGGATTTTGTTATGAACATTAATGATGTAGTTGGCTTACCTCCTATACTCCCTTATGTGCAAACATATACTGTGAATCAGCAGGCCTTGATTGACTCGTTAATCCAGTTGAAAAATGTGTAAAAGTATTATGATATATATAATTTATATTTCTGATATTTTTGTTGAAGTTCTTCAGGTGTTGGTTTTACGAAGTGATTGGCCTTAAATTTATTTTATAGTTGAATTAGTCTTAAAGCTACGATATTCTTCTGATAGTTGGTAATTTGTAGCTTCAATACAGTAATGGTATGAGTATACTCTTTTGATTGTAAACCTTTCTGGTAAATGTAGATTTTTTTTATAAGCAAATTGATAGAAAAAACTGGTATTTTTAAGAAGAGTTGCATTGATGGAAAATATCCATGTTGCAAAGTTATCATCAATATTTCCCATGCCAACCAATCTATGTAAATTGTTTCTTTTTTACGAGATTTGGTCATGACAAAAATTATTTTCTGACAACTATGTTTTTGTGCTTTGTGAGAAATTGGTCTTTTGCCATGAAATCTAATCATGTCATCAAATTAGTTTTGACTATGTATTTGGTTGAAAATGGTCATTTCTCATGAACATTGGACATGCAAAATCTGTAATTGCACGACTATTTTTCTAGGGAAAAAAAAGGAATGCAAGCATTTTCCATGAATATGGTAATGGGTAAAACAATTATCCACCACTGAATTTCCTGAAAAATTCACTCATTTCTCACGAGCTTAGAGTAGGTTTAGTACTATTTGTGATGAAATTTTGTATATTTTTTCTGCCATTAATGTCGTGGAGAAAAATATTTTTTTGCTTTGAATTAAACTTTTGGTGGAAAAAGAGACTTATTTCACCAGTTATATGTCACCAAGCTACCACGGATCAATTTGGTAAGAAAAAACTTTTTGTCACTAAGTATATATTTTTCCTGACCATAGTTCTTCTTGGCAAAAAGTAATATATGTTGTAGTGACTCTTCCCTTCTACAGGCAAGCAAGGGAGGAAGACGAGCATGCATGGATTCAGCTAAATCTACAACCTACTATGCGAGGATCAAGATATTATATCAAGGTAAAGAGGCATGTGGCACGTTTAGTTAAAAAAATGGATGCACATTAATTAGATTAATTAGACATGAAGGAGTGAATTACCTTCATTTAATTAATGTAATAACACCAAGACTCAATACTGAACTGTCAAGATGCCCAACTAAAAGGGAATCAGCAATACGACACGCATCAAATGTAGCTATTGACAGTGGCAGACCAAACAGTGCATGGAAGCGGTCACCTGACGCGCATTAAATGTGCCTTCTGGATATGTGGCTCAAAGCCTCGGCTATAAACAACCAAGTTATAACGTACATCACATGTTCTCTTGCATGTTAAATTCGCTCCACTGAAGATGCTAATTAAGATGTGGGAGCCCCACGGCCTTCAGCATCAGGACTTCAGCATGTGGGAGCCCCACGGCCAAGTTCCTCGTTCTTGTTTGCAGATGCTAATTAAGCTACATTAAAGGCTGCCTTTGGATGATAAAATGATTTGAATTGATACGTGAATAATAATATTTTATAAGTTGTATTGAAATGTGTTTGAATGTAAATAAATTGAGATATCATGTGTTTAAATGTATAAAATAGGTTGCGATGAGTTTAACTTATTTATGAAAAGTTGGAAAAATAATGAATCTCATTAATGATTAGTATGAGATGGGTTGAAGTGAATTTGTGTTCCAAAGATTGGCTCAAGTCTGGTCTTAGTATTGGCGTTGGGAGCTGTCTAAACGCAACCCATGCATGCAAAATATTCGCTGTGGCTTCCTGTCATGGGGGCTAATCAATCCATTTATTTTACTTCAACGTGGAAATAAGACTCAACTCAAACAGCCTTATAAGTCTTTCATTTCTGGTAAACGAAATTGCAGAATGGATCATGTAAAGCACTTGATGATCAGAACACTTGATGATCATAATTGAGAGGTGAGAGTATATGCTAGATTGAATGCAACACAAGAAAAATCCTTACAAGCTAGCTAGCTGCATGCATGCATATATAATAGGCATATAAATACACCTACTTGTCTTCCTCATCTGTCACAAATTTACCAGTCCCAGGATTCAATGCAGCAAAGAAGAAGAAGATGACGTTGAACAACACGAGCGGCTCAATTTCATTGATGGGAATTCCGGTCTCGATGTTTAGTTGTGCCAGAGCTCCCTTTCCGGTTATGATTTCTCCAATTAAAGAGAAAGCAATACCCAGCTGAGCCAGTCTTCCAACAAAGAGCTCGTTGGACTTTGTAAATCCAAATAGTGGACCTTGCATTACAAAACATTGCCAAATTATTTAAACTTTACGTTTTTTTAGAAACCTGGCAAATTCAACGTGTCTTTTGCTTAATTAAACTTGTCTGTAGCTCTTAGAAATTGTTTATGCCCATTTAACTTGGGAGAGCAATGAGAATACCCTCAAGATCATGACTCTTACCACTTGAGCCGACCTCGGGATTGTTTAAAATAGGGGTGCTACCCGCACCATACGGTGCGGGGGCGGGGTAGCAGGGGCCGGCCCCCGCTGCCCACACCTAGTTTAAAATATATGTTGAGTCACATAACATGTAATATGCATCAACCACACAACAATGATTAGGCACCAAAATGAACTTTGAAGCAGCCTTGTTTCTTTTAGCAGAAGTTAGCAGTACTAGAATGGCAAAAACTTACCTCCTTCTTTAAGACCCAATGCACTCCTGAGGCCTTTGCCAGGAGGGATCACAGCCTTTTCAAGTCCGGTCGTGTCGTCGTCAACGAATTTACCACGGTCACCCAAAGCACCTATGGCTCCAAGTAGAGTGAAAAGAATAAAGAAGAGAAGAAGAGGCTCAGCTTCGTAGATGGGAATTCCAGTTTCCAGATTCAATTGCGCTAGAATTCCTTTGCCTGTGATTCCTTCACCCAACAAAGATGCCTGCATGCAGAAAAAAGGCTTATGATAACATTGAGTACCTTTCTTATACTTATATATTAGGAAGACATTAAAAACTTTCATATGTGCTTCTTGTATTGACTAATACTCCATGACTAACATGCATGTTAGTCAAGTCATTCATCTAGACAATAAAAAGTGAACAAATTATGCAAAAAAAAGTGACATGTTACTCGTATAAATAATACTGAAAAAAAGTGAGAAAATGGACAAGTTTTGCAGTTTTTTTTTTTTGAAGTATTGTATTGGCTTACATTTTAAACAAAAAAATGTAAGCCAACGAAAGCTTGCCAGGTAGATCCTGTTGGTTATATGAGAGATAGGCACCTCAAAAATCTTATCTTTGATGGTAAAATGCTACTTGATGAGAAAAACTCTTTGTGCAAGTTGTTGACACCTCCACTGACAGATACTCTTTAACTTTGTGTTTAAAAATTCTAATGACTATATGCCAAACTAAATTGTAGTATATTTCCACTAAAAGGGGTAATAGTTCTCAAATGCGAAAGAAAAATACATCTGAAACTAAAAAAACAGTGTATTTGCAAGCATAATAAAAGGAAAATAGAGAAAAAAAAACAGGGGATATTTACTCACAGCAAAGCCAATCATGGCAACCCGACCAACAAAGAGCTCATTCTGCTTAGTGAAACCGATGCCCCCGGAGGTGCCAAAGATACCGTCTTCAACCTTTTCCTTTGGCTTTGGCGCAACCTTTGGTAATTAACACAAGTAAAAAACAAAAATCAGAAAAACTCGTGAACCTGAATAATGTAAAACTCACAGATGTTTTCCAGTACTTCTGTTTGATGTTTTTATTTCTGAAAGTAAAGCTTAGTAAAAGGAAATGAAAACCTTCTTTGGTGGGGCCTTGGTTTTGGCTTTGAAGAGAGCAAAAGTTGTGAATGCTGGGGATGAAGAAGTAGTGTTAGCAGGCAGATGAGGGAGCAGCAGATGAGAGAATGGTTTTGGCCTTAGTTTCTGAAGTTGGAAATTGAGTAAAGCGTCTCTCTTCAAATCCACCACATGGCTGCTAGAAACACCAGACATGAGCAATATGGTTTGAGCCATGTCTTGCTTCTATTTGGTACGTTTTCTTTTTCTGATAAGGGGCCTGGAAAAAAGTTCTGTTCTCTCCCTTTTAATTTGAGGGAGAGGTGTGAAACGAGGATCATGAGAGATGTGGCTATGGTGTGAGGGTTGATGATGGGCAGCTAGACTGCCCACGTCTCTGTGTACCACAATATGTTTGAAGATAAAATGTTTCTGGCTGAAACATCAAGCATATTTAGTTGAAGGACAGAATTCTCTGATAATTGAACTTTGGAAAAAAAAAAAAAAAAAGGAAAGATTTCTTCTACTCAGTCTCACAACTTTGGACCCCATATGCCTCAAAAAGTTGACCGGCCCCAGTGTCAAGATTTTTACGGTGATCGTTTGGATTTTTTGACTGCACTCGGTTCAATTGAATTCGATTTAGTTTTAGATTGTATTTAATCGTAAGATTCAGCTGATTTAAATCTAATTTTAAGTTGAGTCTAACATCTAAACGTCTAACTCTCAAATTATTAAACTCATCTCAACTCAAAATCTCCTTATACGTTAGACTCATAACTTTTTTCAACTTAACACATCTTTTTACGTGAGATCCGTAATTTTTTTCAACTTTCCAGAAAAAATATTAAACTCATCTTAACCAGTGTTTTAAATTTCATACCGTACCGGCCGATATGGCCGAAATTTTTCGTTTCGGCCGTCCGGCCGATACAGGTACTATACCTGTTCCGTACCAGCCAAAATACCGGCCGTACCGGCCTGAATTTCGGCCTGTAACGGCCTATATTTCGGCTGGTACCGGTCGATATTTCAGACTGTATTTTTTTTTTTTCTTTTTTTCAAACTACAAGCTTATTTTTTAACCCTCAATTTAGACTAGACTATTTATAATTTATATATATATGTATTTATATATAATTTATTTATATATAGACTATTATTTTGGAATATAATTTTTATATATATTTATATATATAATTTATTCATATATCGACTATCCCGAAACGTTATCCCGAAACGGTACCGGTACTGAAATATTTCGTTCCAGTGCCTTGACCGGTACGGCGTCCGGTACGGTATTCAAAACATTGATCTTAACATCCAAATACTTTAAACTCAATTTTGATGGGCCTCACATAATTCTTTCCATTACAAAACTCACTACTATTCATAAAGAATTAAGTTCAGCTGAGCTCATCTCAACATCTAAATGCAGCCTAGACATCTTCTAATATTCAAACATCCGACTCTCAAATCAATAAATTCATCTCAATTTAAAACATCTTTACACGTGAGACCCACGATATTTTTCACTCAACACTTCTTTATACGTGAGACTCATGACTTTTTTTAACTTCTCATAAATACATCTAAATTTACTTTAACATTTAAACATATCTAAACACATCTAAACTGGTCTTATAGAACTCATTCTACTATCTCAACTTATTATTGTTTATAGAAAACTCAATTTAGTTCAACAACAGCCTTAATTTCCTCTTTTATTAAGAAATATCACGGTTTACCGATGTAGGAGGGATTGGAGTCCAAATATTTTGTTCAGCTCGTTTATAAACAAGTTGGAAATATCAATTGAATGAATTTATCATCAAGATGCAAGAAGGGTCTTCACAAAATAACACCCCTTTCTTGGAATTTTCTCAATGTCTCCCTCAAAACTTACTAGAATGTGCAACTCCGTGAGTCTGTCTTCCTGGTATGTTGGGTTTGTGCACCACACATCCCAAAAGAACACCCCCATCCTGCAAAAGTACAACTCACCAACTAACGTATCCGAAGCTGACAAATCATGAATTGACACCTCAAACAGCATCCTCTACACCTGTTGGGTTTCCAGATTCTTCTCGGTTCTCTGAAATAGCATGGAGCATCTTTTCTTTTTCGGCTGAATGAGAGTAGAACACAGCACAAACTACAAAGCATTTGGAAAGGATCATACCCTTTTCTAATCTCAGCCCTTCAGCCCTACTTTTTCTGGGCTCTGGATCCATGCCTCTTTTGTAACTCTGGACAGTAATCCAGCAAAGCCCAGTGGAATTTCATGGCCCAATAATTATTTTCTCCATTTACAAACGCAACCCAATAATCACTGACCAAATGCAGCAAACTAAAACAAATTTCATGGCCATATAATTGTTTTCTACATTTTCTGAATTTGAATATGAAAGAATGAGAACTTCCCCTTCGGGTTCTTTGCTGTGAGGCTTGTTTAAAGCTTAGGAATTTTACGTGTTATAGTCACAAAAAATCTCAAAAAAAAAAAAAAAAAAAGAAATTCATCAATTAACATGACTTTATATAATATATTAGATTTACTTTATAATAAATGTAGTTTTATAATTTAACATACCGTATCAAATTATATCAGTTTGTGAGTTTATTTTTATAAAATCTATTTATAGCTAAAGTATTTCTCTTGCTTTAATATATATATATATATTAAATCACTACTTATCATAAAACTTAATCAGATAGGATAAATAAGTTTTATAATTAATTATTTAAGTTATAAAAAATTTAAATAAAACAATGATGTAAATAAATCGAATTTTGCCAAGCATCCCGTGTAACAGGTTAACCGAAATCTAGGATGTCTTGGACAACAATTAAAAACAATAAACAATATATTTTGGTTTCACAAGGATTGTCCCTTTAAAATATTAAATAAAAAACCGCCTTTTATAATTTTAACCTCGATTTAATCGAGAAACATCAAAGTCCGGTTTGTATTTACAATTCATCTCAATTTATTTTAATTCATTTCACTATTATTCAACAACTTTAACTCATAAATTTTATTATTATTTATAATCTATTTTATTACTATTTACAATTCACCTCAATTTATTTTTAAATTCAAACCAAATCTGACTTTTTTAGAAAGTCAAAAAAAAAACAAGAAAGAGAGAGAGGTCATCGCACCTCATTTTTTGCCTTTTTGGAGTTCAGCCCCACGAAGTTGGTCCCGGTCCCAGGTTGGATCCCACGTATATAGTGGAAGACGCTGCCTACATCCACCGAGGTTGTAGTATCAGAATAATTTATTTATTTATTTAAATTTTTATATATTTAAAAAATATATTCACAATATTATTCAAAAACACTTCTTTAATCATTAAATCAAAAAAAATTATCAAGACCCATGTCGAAACCCATTTGTTAAGACAAGTAACATTATTGGATATCTTTATAAGAATTAATATGATAAGCTGATATATATAATTTGTAGAAAACTTCATAATAAAATATTAAATTTTTAAGAGTTTCTTTTGACTTTTGATTTAATTGTGATATGTTTGAATTTAAAAAAAAATATTATTTTATTTTAAAGTGGTAGAATAATTGTAAATTAGTTGTTAGTATATCAATGTCCTTATAAGAATAATGTTACTTCATGTTTTAAGGCGTGACTTGTGAGTCATGCGCTCTCTTAAAAAAAAAAAAATGGTTGAAGTTTATAATAAAAATATTATTTGATTTTTTTATGTGAGTTTTAGGTTATCTCTTCTTTTTTTTAAAAAAAAATATATACTAATATATTTTCCAATCGTTCTCATGTTTCTTAGTTTCAATTTTGAAAAAGTAAAACCTAATGCATGGTTCGATTTATCATATCTTTTTTAGTTTTAAGAGGATATTAGTATTTAAATATGAGTCATTCTACTTATCATTCTTACACTACACACTATATTTAATTTTTTTTTTATTCTTACTAAATTAAAGGAATTATTATATTAATCATCTATACACAAAACATTTGGTAAGAAAAAAAATCATATGTGACGTATGATGTAAGGATAATGAGTAGAATTGTTTTTAAATATAGGACATTGATAGGGTCACTGACCCCTACATTGTACCGATAGTGCAAAATGTACTTTTCTTTTTTTATTTTTTTTCAAATATTTTTTAAACAAAAAATTCATAAACCCATTAAAAACATACTTCATTAATTATTAAGTAGAAAAATAAAAAATAAAAAGACAAAATCGGTCACTTTGGGGGTCACCTTTCTCGATGGCCCAAGCATTTTTCTTAAATATATAGATACTATTTATTACAGGTGAACAAATTAAACAAATTAATTTCCTTACCTGATATATAAGGTCAACAAGTTGTTCTTTTTATTAGTTTTTTAATTATTTTTCTAAATAGATGAAAGCTAAGAGTAAATAAGGCTAGGTCTATGAGAAAAATAATATATACAAGTTTTAAATGTATAAATCTCGTACAAGTCTTTCATAAAAACAAAAAAAAAAAAAAAAAGAAAAAAAGAAAGTGAATCACACTATGAAAAAGTATGTCTCTCCTATTAAAATGTCTCTCAAGTGCAGGAGGTGTCTAGTTATTATATAGTGAGAGTCTCAAAATCGATTTCACAGGAATTAAGACATTTTATGACTCAGAACAATATTATTATTATGAAATAAAAAGAATTAAAGAAGTGGGATATTTACTAATAGAAATCCTCGCACTCACTAAAAAATGTATGAATCAGATTGTTCGCAAGCCAAAAGAAATAAGTAATCTGAAGAAAATTTTGTTTCTTTATTTGAAGACTCTTTGTGAAAATGAAATGTATTGGATATAAACAGAAGTATATTAAGCAACTAAGGAAACTGAATTTTTTTGTTGACTTAGGGAAAACAAACGCAGTAATCAAAAATGAACTTCTAAGAGACTTTTAGGCAAACATCTAGGTCTCCGGTCACCTTCTCACAGAAGACATTCAAGAGAGTTGTAACATTCCACAATTTCCTTCAAATGCAATTTCAATCAAGATTAAAGTATTTGGATGATGTGTATGATGCATGCACTAACAAAATATTTTCTGAATAACCTCAATAGGTTTCATATCAAACCAACAATCAATATGCAACTCAGGAATAGGGTTCTACACTCCTTAAGCATACATCGTGCCTTCAAACAATGATGGACCAAAAGGAAATAAAAAACCCTAACCTCGGCTTCAACTCAAGGATGATAGAAACTTATGGAGGCAACAAGTTAATTCGTAAAGGAAATAAAAAACCCCCATCAAAATCCTATTGTTCGAAGGTTTCCCTTAACCTAGGTTCCGAACTTACTCACTCATCAAATATGAAACTAAACTATTGATCAAGAAAAATAATATTTTCATAATCCAAAGAAAGACTAAACCCTAAAATTAAAAGAAGCTTTTTCGAATGGTCCTCCCTGATTTCCAGATTTTTCTAGAATTCCCAAGAGATCCCATGCCCCTTTGGCACACCATCTCCAATTCTAGATTGTTGCTTCCTCCAGTTCCATGCGGTTCCTTATAGGGTGTGAAGTCTAAGAGGAAACAGAAAACGTTAGGAATGACTCGAGTGTTGAAAGGATACTGCCTTCTTCTTTTTTTCCTAATTGTTGTGCGTGTGTGACATAAGTGGCATAAGTAATTAAGTGTACAGTGACCAATTGACACTTAATTTTGTTCTTTGACCTTGTAATGCCCCTTATTATAATTCTACTATGTAAGTGAGCATATGTAGTTCATTTTCAAATAAAAAATTCTAATTTCCATACTCATTTACTAAATTATTTCCGCTTTATCAATATGAAAAAATCATAAGAGAGACTATTATTTATAAAAGATTTACACAAAATTTATAATTTAAAACTTATGCCCAACATTACTCAGTAAATAATTACTAAACTGCTTTCCTTTTCAAAGAATATTACAACATTAAAGTAGCTTATTCTATAGACCGCTAAAAAGCAGTATATGAGCTTTAATGTTGTAATATATGAGCTTTGCAGATGAAGAATTGTTGACGCGTAGATGAAGTTGATTGAAAGTCGGGTACAACTGTTGACTTTATATTTTATAGGTTTGTACTGTCAATTTCTGTGCCGGCCATGTTTTTGAGCCACATTCAATGATGAACGTACTTTTGTAATTATTACTTATTTTTAAAAAAGAATTTTATGTATCCGTTAGTATTTATTTTCTTATTTTATATCTAAAATTTATTTTTATAAAGTGGAAGAATATTTTTTATAAAATGTAAATGTATTTTTTATAAGGTGTGAGATATGAGATAGTGAATAATAATTAATGAAAAGAATTTTTTATTTTTAAAATATAAATAATTTGACATTTATTCTATCAATTTATGTTATATTAATGTGATATCATATAATAGAATGAAAATATTACTTCATTCGCATTTCGAGACTACTAAAAATTTAACATTGTGATGAATAGTTACACTTTTTATTGTGCCATAACTCTATAGTTGATGTCTTATACAACAATGCATATCCAAAAATGTTGAATAGATAAGAAGTTGAAAGTCAAAATTATGGTATAATAGTTTTCTCCATAAATAGTAGGTAGTTTTGTGATATAATATATGCTCTAATTCTATAATTTAATGTTATGATATTTTGTGATAGGCTAAGAGTTTAATATCAACTATTCTTTAGAGATGATAATAATAATCCCAATCTTCTTCAATCTTTGCTTTCATCTTTAAAGTAGTAAAGTCTCGTTTGTTTTCACAACTCCTCTCAACTCATCGTATTTTATCTTATTTAATCATTATAATTTTTTCAACTTTTCACATAAAATAAAATAAATAATTCAACTTTTTTAAATCCCAAAACAAAAATAATATTGAAAAAATATATTTTAACAATATTTTATTCAATTTTTAACTTTAATTTTAACTCATCTCATTTCACCTCATCTCATCTCATTTCATCTACAAAAACAAACGAGCCTGTTATTTTGGGTACACAACCCTTCTCATACCCCTCCCTAGCCTGGGCGGGGTGGCGATATGGCCCTCCCACCCTCATCTCCACACCCTTGTTAATTGGCCCGTGCATCACTATTGATTGGGCAGATGGAATTTTTATACCACTGCTCGTAGATCTAACCAAGATAAAGAGTTCTTTGTACTTGGGTGGGGGGCTTTTATACTAACTCTCCGGGGAACATTATGTTCCTTGTGTCAGGGTTCAGTCGTCTCGCCTGTGTTTATAATAGTTGGGCATTTAATGGGACATAGTCTTCTGAGGCAGGGTTATTAATGCAGCGTGGCTCCCCTCGGGCAAATCCCAGTAGTGAGTGAATGGCACAGTCAATTTTGGTCTCCTCCGTCAGAGAAGGGAGGCTCATTCACGTCTTTCATTCATCGACTGTTGTAATTCCTCGATTCCAGGTGTAATAGGGAAGGCCATAATCGGAGAGTCCTATTTGTCCCCTGTGTATGGTTCCTGCGTATGCATCCTTCTTTTTCTGATGTGATCTCAAGGGCCGAACCCTTTTGGATGGTTGTAGGGCCTTGGAATACTGGGACTCAAACTGGGCTAGGACCTAGTGTTGAGCAACTAGACTCGACCGAGTGGGAAAATCCCTCCTAGTTACCACGCCAATTCTTACTGAACTGGTTCGGCAGTAATTCCATCGTCGTTCCCCCTCTCCTCTCTCTCTCTCTCTCTCTCTCTCTCTCTCTCTCTCTCTCTTTGTTTAGGGGCATGTTTCTGATAAATTTGACATGCACTTGATCGTGCCCGTTGAGGTCCTTTTGTGTGGGTTAATCTAGAGATGATTTCTCTCTCATACTGCTTCGTGAAGCGCATGTAACAGGCTAGCATCTATTTGCCTCCCTTGGTGCAGTGCGTGTCTCATGCGCTACATGGGCTAGTCCAACCGTAGCGAGGGACTATTTAAGACCCCCTTCCCTTCCCATTTATGGTCCGTTTACTTCCACTTTCTTTCAATATCATAAGTCTTGCCTTCTTGCTTCCTTCCCTCTTCATTTCCTCCCCCTTATATTGTGACTCTAACCAACTTCATTCTAACTTCAATGGCTGCTAAGAACGTCTCTCGCCCCGCTGCTCGACGCCCTAGTGAAGATGACCTGTCACTGGCTCGTGTGGCTTCTCAGACTTTCAAATGTTGCAACTGGAGGTCAGAGGTGTCCTCGATGGTGCTACGGTCGTTGAAGGCCTTCTACGGGGCCCAGACTTAGTTGCTTTGGAAGTTCCAGGGGCCCGTGAAGGGGCCATAGATCTGGAGGGTTTCGCCTCAAAGGTGGCCCTATACCCCAGCATGTTTACCTGTGGGTTGCGGCTACCTTTCTGCAGACCGGTCCGTGAAGTTCTGGACTTCCTCGGTCGGGCTCTTGCGCAGCTCCACCCTAATGCGTAGTGGATCTTGGTGTGTTGCTACATAGTTTGGCATCGGGCACTGGAGGGGGTTGACCCAAGGCACACTGACCTCACTGCTAGGGAATTCTTCTCAACTCATAACCTCTTGAAGTATAAGGGGAACACCTGTAGCTTTCACTCCCATCCGGGGTAGGCAATGTCCCGTTTGGAGTCACAGTATAACCAAGTCAAAGACTGGAACTAATGATTCTTCTTCTTATCTGGCAAGGGGTGGGAATTCTCTACTGGGCAGACCATACGAAGGGAGTACCCTGTGCTAGCTATATGGGGGGTCTTGCCCATTGGACAAAAAAATTAGACCAAAGCTGACTCCTACAAAGGCAAGTCGGCTTGAGATCATGCGAACCTAGGCTAAGGCGTACCCGGATGATGTTCTCTAAGAAGCCTTGCTGACCGAAGCCAACATAAGACGATATCACACTCCCCCAGCCCATACCCACTATGATGATCATACGGTCCCCATGCGAGGCAACGCGTATAAAGAGTGCAAGCGGCCCACTAGCCTGCCAATGGAAGGGATTGGAAAGAAGCCTCAGGGTGAGGAGCCGACGAGAAGTAGTTTTGACTCCAATCCATGCCTCCCATCGAACAGCCCTCCCTTCCTATCTTAGTTTGCCCTCCAAAACCTTTCGCTTCCAAACTAAAGGTTATCGTTTCCATCCTACCAACTTCTGCTCCTAAGGTTGAATTGTTTCCTACCCCGTCGAGCAAGGTGGGGGCAGCTGAAGTAGTCCAGGAATCTCCAGCGGCCCCTGAGATGGCCCAAGTTCCTTATGCCATCGCCCCTCTGACTGCGATTCCTTCAAAGGCTCATCTAGTTATGTCTTCACCCATCCAGGGGGTGATGTAAGGGTGATCGAGACTCTTACGTGAGCCCAGAAAAGGCTTTCACTTCGCTTCTATGGGGCTCTCTTGAATACCACTCCTAGGGAGTCCACGGTCTGTGTTTCACAACCCTCTGTTAACATCGAGACGATTTCCCCCCTGAGGTTGTCGAAGAGAGTGTCAAGAGGTTCCCAATCCTAGCCACAGAGGAACAGGGGACGTCCAAGGAGGAGGAAGAGGCCTCGGATCTTGGCGAGGGGAGGGTATATATTCCCTAAGTCCCCCATACAATACTCTTCTGAGCATGAGGCCGCCTCGGTGGGAGCTTCCCAGGAGTTTGATTCCCAGACTGCGACAACCAAAGGGAGGCGGAGGGTGAGGCTAAGATGAAGCAAGTTGGGGTTTGGGAACAATTGACCATCTTGCCTAGACTCGAGGCCAAGATGGTTGTGACGGGGGCTAATGAAGTCCCCCTGCCCCATTGAAGATTGAGGCTGGGAAAGCATCAAGGGAGACCAGGGAGGACCTACCTGTTGCGCCGATGGAGATCATTAAGGTCTCGCCCACCTCACCTGAGGTCGAGACCGTAGTGTTAAGCTCAAGAGGGAGTAAACCTCCTGCTAGCAAAGGTATAGAGTGGGTGCCAAAGCAGATCTCGTCCATCAGCTCGAAAGGAAGGCAAGCTCATTGGGAGCCGGAGTTCGGAGAGGCCATGGACCATATCGATGAACCCAGGTCGGTACCTGGGGGCGGTGACAAATCCCAGCCCCGTCTTGAAGAGCGGGCTGACCTTGTCTCGAGTTTCCTTCCACTTCCCAGTCAATTTAGGTTTGGGAGGATGCGCGAGGACTCCATCCAAGAGATGCTTGCGTATCTTAGAGACCTCTTTTTTGAGGCATGTGCCATTGTGTTGTCTTCATTTTCCTTTCCATAGATTCGCTCCAAGCATTCTAACTTTGTTTGGATTTCGTGGCTGGCGGCGAAGTAGCTAACAACTTTCATAGTAGATGGTTAGGGAGCTATGGAAGAAGAAAACAGGTGCTCCGTTCCATGGCGAGTGTAGCCTTGCACTACGCAGGGCATGAGAGGGAGGAGAAGGAGAATTTGGAAGAGGACCTTGTCAAGATCAAGTTAGTCCGTCGTGAGGCAAATGAAGATGGCTTGATTTCGTCGGTAGAAGGCCACGCTCAAAGCTGATCTCGCCAAGTCACAGTAGGATGCTCGCACAGTCCAATCTACAAGAGTCGTTGGACTCTAATACAACAAAGCTAGAGGAACTGTGGGAGAAACTCAATTCTACAGTCCAGTCATAGAACTGGTTACAAAAGAGTTTAACTCCCTCTCCGACTCACTGAAAAAGAAGATGGAGTCACTCAAGTCCAAGTGGCAGCAGGTGAAGGACTTGGAGGTCTAGATCGCTTTATCCTGGGCCATGAAAATCTAAGAGAGGACCCAGGTGGATGAGGTCGTTGCCAATCTGGTCAACGGAGCGTCAACTCCCCGCTAGCCAGGTCATTGTCTGAGAGTTGCTGAGCGAAGTGGATGACTTGAATGGCTTGGTCCCTCGTTTGGACACCCAATTGAAGTAGGTGATGCTGGTCTGGGATGAGGCTGGTCTCATGGCTATATAGAGGGCTTGAAGAGGATGCAAGACCATGTGCTAGAGAATCTACAGAGCAACTTAAGGTTTCTTGATTTGGCGACTCTACCACCAGTCCCACAGGCATTGAAGCATGGCACCTTTATAGGCCCTGAATGGATGTCAGATGCCTTTCCTGAATGAATGGATGTTTTTCCTTCTTACTTTGTACTCATTTGCGCTCTTTGCACCATGCACTTTAATAATATATGAGCCTTTCCTGATTTCATGTTCTTTATTCTCTTGTCGTGCAAAAAAACTTGGATGAACCATTATAAATAACCTTAGAAGCGAGATAACGAAGCATTATGGAGGTTGAGCAGTTTGCAAAACCCATGAGCCTGATGTTCATGTTTGCAAGGCTCGAGCTGTTTGTAGGACTAACAAACTTGACGGCCTTGCCTTGCAGACTTTTAAAATATACTCACCCTTTATGGACTCGTAGCCTTTAAAATATACATTAACCCTCGTCGACCCTCGTGGTGAGAGGGGGTCGGGTAGTACATCATATTGGATCCACCCTTTTGGACCTGTAAAGTGGGTGGAGATCGAGCAGTATATTAGATTGGACTCTTCTTGTTGACCCTCGCAGCATGAGGTGGGTCGGGTAGTACGTCAGACTAGACTCGCCCTTTTGGACTTGTTAACTAGGTGGAGGTCGAGCAGTACGTTAGACTGGACTCGCCTCGCTGACCCTAGCGGTGCGAGGGGGTCGAGAAGTACGTCAAACTAGACCCACCCTTTTGGACTTGTAAACTAGATGGAGGTCTAGAAGGACATTCAGACTGGACTCTCCTGATTAGCATTCGCGGTGCGAAGGGGTCGAGCAATACATTTTGACTAGACTCGCCTCGTTGGTCCTCGTGGTGAGATGGGGGTCGAGCAGTAATTCAAATTGGACTCGCCCTTTGCTTGTAGACTTTAGAGGAGTTCGAGAAGAACATTCAGACTAAACTCACCTCATTCGCCCTCGCAGTGCGGGGTAGAGCAGTGCATTCAGACTAGACTCGCCCTTTGCTTGTAGACTTTAGAGGAGGTTCAGTAGTCCACTCAGATTGGACTCGCCCTTTGCTTGTTGACTTTAGAGGAGGTCGAGCAGTTTATTCAGACTGGACCCGTCTCGTTGGTCCTCACGGTGCATGGGGGTTGAGCAGTACATTTAGACTGGACTCGCTCGTAGCTTTTAAACTTTAGAGGAGGTCAAGCAGTACATTCAGACTGGACTCGCCCTTTGCTTGTTGACGTTGGAGGAGATCATGCAGTACATTCAGACTAGAATCGCCTCGTTGGCCCTCGCATTGCAAGGGGGGTTGATCAGTACATTCAGACTGGACTCACCCTTTGTTTGTAGACTTTGAGTAAAACATATTCCTAGGAGAAAGTCATCATTTCATGTATCATTTGTACATAATCAAAGTAAATGCAACATACATTTTTAACAAAAGAATTTTAGCAGATGTTCGGCATTCTGTGGGTGTGATTGGTCTTTTTCCTGTGGATCTTTGAGTCTATACGAGCCCGAGCGATTGTTGGCTGTGACCACGTAGGATCCCTCCAACCTTGGTCCCAGCTTCCTTTCGTCTTAGGTGGTTATCCTTGATTTCCTTAGTACTAGGTTCCCGATTTTGAAAGATCTCGGCCGGACTCGCTGGTTGAAGCCGTTCTTTTGTTGACCGTTGTCCTTACTTATGCTTTTAACCGTCTTTCTTCCAACAAGTGGAGCTCCTCCTCTAGTCTTGCACCATTTGAGTCTTGATCGAAGTGTTGAATCATGTAGGTAGGCATTCCTGTAGGTGGTAGCACAGTTATTGTTGCTATGGCCTTAGCTTCAACTCACTTAGTGAAATAGTCCACAACCGCCATTACAAATTTTACCCCGCCTTTACCCGGGGTAAGGGGGCCAACCAGATCGATGCCCCATTGTACGAAAGGCCATGGCTACGTGATTCATGTTAGCTCTTCTAGTGGGCAATGAGGTACTGGGGAGATCTCCTGGCACTTTTGACATTTTTTAACAAACTCTTGCACTTCTTTAAGGGCGCGTAGCCAGTAGTATCTCACTCTCATCACCTTACCCACCAGTGTTTTTCCTCCCGAGTGGTTACCACATACTGATTCATGTACTTCTGCCAGGATGTACTGTGCTTGCTCGAATAAGACACACCTCAGGAGGGGCATGGAATAACCCCGTTTGTATAGAGTCTCGTCTGTCAGGATGAAGCAAGCCACCCTATTCTTGATTTTCCTCACTTCCCACTTATCCTCAGGTAACTCATTGGCGTCGAAGTACTAGATTATGTTTGTAGCCCATTCTGGAGCCCCTGGCCTCACCTTCAAGATCTCCACACCTATCACAGGCATCTCTACTATGGTGACCACTGTCTGCTCAGGTAGAGGCAAGTCCTTCTGCTAGGATGTAGTTCGTGCCAGCTTGTCGACCTTTTGGTTCAAAGGGGCTTCGGTTAGGACCTGTATCAGGTGTATCTAGAAGTATGGTTTGAGTTAGCGAAAGGTCATCCTAAGGGCAAATGCCAGTTGCTCCATAGGAGGATATCTCGCTTCGGCGCTCCGGAAAACACGGCTAGTGTATTAAACTGGCTTATAGGAGCCCTTCATGTCCCGTAATAAAGCAGTGGAGATTGCATATCGGGAGACGAACAAATATAGGCTCAAGACTTCCTCTGTTTAAGCTTGACTAAGCAGAAGGGGACTGGTGAGATACTACTTGAGGCTCTCAAATGCACGTTTGCATTCGGCGTTCCAATTCTGTGCCTTTCGCAATACTTTGAAAAATGCCAAGCAATTGTCTGTTGACCTGGACAAAAACCAATTAAGACCCGCTACCCTGCCAGCGAGTTTCTGCTCATCATTGATGCTTCATGGCGAGGCCATGTTGATTATGACCTCCACCTTTTCCTGGTTGGACTTTATTCCCCTTTCTGAGACCATGAAATCCAAGAACTTTTCAGATTCTACACCGAATGCACACTTGGCAGGGTTGAGTTTCATCTGGTATCTCCTTAGTACCTTGAAGGTGTCACGCAGGTCGATTAGGTGCTGTTTGGGGGTCTTGCTCTTCACAAGTAAGCCATCCACATAAACTTACATGCTCCGCCCTATCTGTTCCTTGAACATGCGGTTGACCAGCCACTGGTAGGTGGCTCATATGTTCTTCAAGCCGAAAGGCACAACTGTGTAGCAGTACAAACCCCTATCCGTGATGAACAACGTCTTTTCCTCGTCACGAGGGTCCATGTGGATTTGATTGTACCCCGATTAGGCATCCATGAAACTAAACATGCGATGTCCCGTTGTGGAATCCACTATCAGATCTATTCGGGGAAGAGGGAAACTATCCTTTGGGCAAGCCTTATTCAAATTCATGAAGTCGACACAAATCCTCCACTTGCCTTTGGCCTTCCTCACGAGCACAACATTGGACAGCTAGTTAGGGTAGTATGCCTCACATATGAATCCTACTGCTAGGAGGTGATCGACTTCTTCCGTGATGGCAATGCATTTCTTGGTACTGAAACTTTGTCGTTTCTGCTTGACTTTCCTAACCTCGGGGTCCACATACAAGTGGTGTTGAATGATGTCGGGGTCGATCCCTGACATGTCTTTGTGGTCCCAAGCAAACATGTCCCAATGTTCTATCAGGATTCATATCATGGCTTGCCGTATGCAGGGCGTCATTCTGTTGCCAAGTCTGATCATAGCCTTAGGGGCGGTTGGGGTCCAATGGAACCAGCTTGATTGGCTCATTCTGCTTCACTTGTCGGAGAGCCTGCTCGTCCAGGACCTCTTTCTCTCCTGCGACAAACCTGGGTGGGGGCGAGATACAGTCATCGTTCTGGGGCATTATCATATTGACCCCGCCTTTCGTTTGTCTTAGCTCTTATACGTAACATTCTTGTGTTAGGACTTATTTGCCGCGTATCTCGCCACTCCTATGGGGGTTGGGAATTTCATCTTTAGGTGGTAAGTCGACGTCATCGCCCTTAGGTTGTTGAGTGTGGTCGCCCAAGTATAACATTGTACGAGGAGGAGGCCTTTACCACTATAAAATCGGCCATCGTGGAAGCGGTGTGAGGGGCCTTTTCCGCGAAGATGGAATGTGTGATGGTTTCGACTGGCTAAACCATGTCTCCCTTGAATCCTTTCAATGACATCGGTGCTGGTCACTGGCGGTTGGGATCAATCTCTATCCGATAGAAGGAATCCCAAAAGAGGATGACGGTGGAGCTGCTGTTGTCGATGAGGATTCTCCTGGTGGGGGTAGAGGAGTCCTTCTTCATTGCCCTCCCTGAAAGTGATGTTCAGTGCAGGTTCTTCCCTCTTTTGCTTAGTTGAGTGGCGTTCAGCCTAATATACATCCTCAAAACGTGCCCTGGGGGTATGCTGCTCTCCCCCTTTCTCCCTCTTGGGATTTGCAATCTGTCAGGTTGTGGGTTGCAAAACAGTGGATTGTGCAATAACAGGCCCAGGGAGGTGGTCTGTTCTCCTATTCTATTGTTAGCATTGCCCAGTCGCATTAGGCACCCGCCCTTTTCAATGGGCAAGAATCATCCTACTCTTTTTGTGCCTTGTTTGTAGTTTTGGATTGGACTGACATCTTTGCTCTTTTGTTAGTCTGCTCTAGCTCTGTCTTTCTTGGTTTTGTCAATGCCCAAAGCGTGTCTTCAGCATTTATAAACCCGTCTGCTTGGTCCATGAATTCTCGTAGTGTGGTAGGGGTCTTCCTGGCCAATTCAACCATAAATGAGTTTCGAGGCCATACACTGCCCATGATAGTGGCTAGAGTAATCTTCTAGTCTTGATCATCAATGGTCATGCGCTCTTTGTTAAATTTAGACAGATAAGCTTGCTGTTTAAGGGTCAGGAGGTAAGCCGTCGGGTGCCTTTTCCTCTTACTGGTCATAAACTATGTGATAAAGAGACGAGACAGGTCCTCAAAGCCGTATGTATAGGGTCATATGAGCTTTAAGATATCTAGATGCTCCAAAGGGTCCTTGAATTCGCAATACAAGTCTATTTGAGGGATCCTGAATTTTGGTGGCAATGGCATGACCATCACCTCCGCATTATAAGGTAGGTTTGTGCTGGTGAGTATCTGGTCTACCGAGGATGAGGCTCCCATCTTTTTGGCCATCATTTCGTATTGAGGTCGTGAAGCTCATGCTGCACTTTCTTCTTGTCTTTGTTATCGGCATCCACCCCTCTTACAACTCGTGACTTGGCCTGTCGATCGTGGCTGGGCTTAGTGTCTTCAAGTAGCTTGGTAGTGTCTACCTGTGGGCTTCGTTTTCCCTCTAGAGTGTTTCCCACTTGTGTTGTCAGCGTTTTTGTCAATTGCTCCATTTCTGCTAAGCGTGCTTCCATGTCTTCTAATAAGGTTTCTAGTCCTCGAATTGTCTGAGAATAGGTTGTTATTGGCATAGAAAGGACACGTTATGTCTATAGAAAAGATCCCACAAACAACGCCACTGTTAACGTCATGTTTTATACATCTGGTCAAAGTTCTAGCAACTCGGGCTGGGATCTTCACCTGCAAACACAAAGAAGAAAGTGGGCTCAGGGTCGTCCAGTAGCCTCCGATGCCTAAGTTAATCTCATCGTGCGTATTGTGATAACTTTTATATTTTAAGTTCAGAGAGAGTTCTTTGTACTTGGGTTGGGGCTTTTATACTAAGTCCCTGGGAAACATTTTGTTCCTTGTGTCAAGGTTCAGCCATCCTACCTGTGTTTATAATAGTATAGGCATTTAATGCGACGCGGTCCTCTGATACAAGGTCATTAATGCAACGTGGCTTCTGGGATGGTGCCATCAGTGCAACGTGTCTTCCCAGGTGATTCTTGGCGGTGGGTAAACAACGCAGTCACTTCTGGTCCACTCCATCAGAGAATGGAGGGTCGCCTGCATATTATTCTGTTCATCTACTAACGAAATTCCTAAATTCTAGGTGTAACAGGGAAGGCCAGAGTCGACGAGTCCCATCTGTTCCCTGTGTATGGTTCCTGCATTACGCATCCTTCTTTTTCTGATGCGATCTCGATTGTTGGACCCCTTTGGATGGCTCTGGGGCATTGGAATACTGGGTCTCGAGTTGAGTGGGGACCCGGTGTTGAGCTCAAGCCCAACTAGCCTGGGCTGAGTGGGATATAACCCTCCCACCTAATATGTGTGTGTGTGTGTGTGTGTGTGTGTGTGTATATATATATATATATATATATATATATAGGTTGGGCGGATGGGTGAAACTTGGGTCGGGCCGAAGCTGAAGCCTAGGTCGATACCCGCCCCCGCTTTATAAAATGGGTGATTGCTCGCCTGTCTGCCCTCTTGGTGTGGGCTAGGTAAAGGTATTCAATCCCCAAGCCTAATTTTGAGGGTTCATAAATAAAATGGTGAACTAGCATAAACACGTTTAAAGTCAAAAATAAAAATCTCCCTTGAATCTTTGAACAATAACTCAGAAACAATATAGCTTACAAACTAGGTGACTAGAAGGTGTTGGGCCTCTATATGTAGAGTTTGGTTGTGTTTGTGATGACCCAATTTTATGACTAGACTCAACAAGGGTCCATTGTAGTTTTTTTGATAGATTTTCAATGAGACTTAGGCTATGGAGTAGAGGCTTGGGCCGACTCGACCCGTGAATTAGAGTTTACTATATTTTGTATCATTCTCTTATACAACTGCCACATTTTATCTTTGTTTATCTTCTAAATTAAATCTTCTGCAGTTTCATGAATGTAGGCCTGTTGTTAAACTACATAAACCTTATGTCGTGTTTGATTGATTCCACCATTTTAATATACTTTTTCTCTTATTATTCCTAATAAACAATTCAATTTTTTTAAATCTCAAAATAAAAATTATATTAAAAAATTATATTTTAACAATATTTTATTCAATTTTTAACTCCTTATTCAAATTTCTCCTAAAACCAATTCATTTTTTTTTATTTAAATCAAAGCTTAAACTCGGAAACAAACCTGTGAAGGTCTGCAAAGAAATTCATAATGTAGCCATTGAAAATGACGGATTTTTTATAAAAAAAAAAAAAAAAAAAAAAAAAAAAAAAAAAAATGAAAAATAATAAACTTTTCTCTAATTTCAATTTTGAAATAAAAAAGTTCCCCATAAAACCCATTTTGAAGTCACACACTGACACACACCCCGAGAAGGCCGTATGTCTCACGGTTTCCTCACCGTCCGATCATGAAATCCGACAAGATCCTGAGAAATGCATCAAAACTAATGCCAAGAGAGGAAGTCCACGTTAAGTGCGCCTTCTTATAAAGATTCCTTCACTATGCTCATACTACTAATATATACAAACACCTTTTCGAAAAAGCTGAGGAGACGGTGTATTAGAAGACCCACAGACAGAGAGATAAGAGAGATTTGGCAACCGAGAAAATTGTGGTAATTACTAATTAATTGAAGAACTGTTCTACCAAAATCCTTATCCAAGGGCGGGAATAAGGGCAGCTCAGTTTTTAAACACATAAACAGATATTAGAAAAGCTGAAAAAGTAGTCACTTCAGGTCCTTCTCTTGAATTTCACATCCACAAGCACATGCTCCTCTTTCTTATCTGGAAAAGAAGAAAAAAAATAGGTAAAGTGAAAAACAAGGAATAGAAACCTCATTATCCGCTACTCAGTTGTTTTTATATATCTGAATACCCACTGACGTTCCACAGAATTCTGCAGGGTTACTTTCTTGTTATTAAATATTACCATCATGTTTCTGCAATCTCAATTATCAACTCTTAACTGAACCCATCTTTTGGTTTCGTTCATTGCTGGCTGGCTCCTGTCTAATCTCCAGGTTATTTTTGTCTTCAAGTCAAAGGTATTTGATCTGGGTCTTGCTCCTTCAAAGTGGTTCTTTGTGTTTTTTTTATTCTCTGGGAAAGTTAGTTGTGTTTTATGCTATTTTATCTTCATGGGTCAGTCATGTTTTGGATCTTTTAGATTGAAGCCCATCCACTGTTTCATTAGTTTGAATTATCTTTCTCTATTTATTTGGACGATTTTATTAGTTTTATGAGCCGGGAAGTACTCATTTTGTGACTCAAGTCCTGGGTTTTTATTGATGAAAAACACTACTATGCCGCCTACTACTTATCAGGCGTGAGAGTATCACCGCTCTTTATTGATTTCACAACTTGAGAGGCTGTTTCAGAAACCGTTCAAGGTGTTAAATGTCAATGAAAAGGTGCAAACTTTTGTCGTCTTCTAAAATGTATGTCTTTGTGTTCTCTGCCCTTTGTTGATTGTCACTCATCAAATCTTTCTCTATAATCTGGTTTGAACTTTGATCTTGTCCCCAAATAATCACGGCACTTAAACTACCATTTCGAGTTTTATGTGCTAGGGTTGTATGGTAACTGGGGTGGATTTGAAGCAAAGCTGTGAGAATCACAAGCCGAGTCATCTTTTTGTATAAATTTCTTGGAGTTTGTTGAAGCGGACGCGTGTTTCTATTTTTCAAAGGCTTGAATATTTTGGTGGTAGTTCGGTTACTTGAAATAGTTTGCTATTGGATAGCCGCTTGATTGTTCTCTATCTTTTCGCCGCAATTTTCCGGAGGATTTTAAGATAGGTATTCGGTGACCTGTTGAAAGTTGGTGTGAATGCGCGTGCAGATGAACAATTTGTGAGGTGCTTGCTGGTGTTGGACTATTGGGACTTGCAATGGAAAAGAGGAAATGGTTGTGGAAGAGGAAGTCTTCTGACAAAAGCCCCGGTGAAAGTGAGAGTTCCGGTTCTGTATCTTCGCCTTCGGAGAGATACTCCGACGATCCGGTATGTTGCCGAATCCTCTCCACTACTGAATTTGTGTTAAATTTGACTCTCAGAAACTTGGATGTTTTTCTGGTAGCATTTAACTGATTAATTAATTACCTGATAATGTTCACAAAAATTCATTTATGTGTTGCTACTTTTTGTTGTAAACTCGGTATTCTTCTCTTCAAATCACTTACTCGTGCAATGTTTCAATTTCGTCGGCATCTCAGAAGCTTGGCATTCTAGTTCTATTTTTTCCCAACATATAAAATTGGGTCATCGACCTTTCACAGTGAGAAAATGATTTGCAAATAAATCCGAAAATTCAGGGATAGCTCTTTGTTGGGCTTCTGACTGTCCATTTTTCCCGACGCCTGTAATCAAGTCTCTTTACTCTTTTATATCTGGGTGGAAATATGAACACCCTGCAGTCATTTGAATGTTGATTGCCTGGCAATCCTCTATTCCAAGTCCTCAACAAATTCTTGTAGTGTACTAAATTTCCTCAATACATGCATGGCATGGCCACACTTCTCTCCCTTTCACTCTAGGGCTGTCAATGACTTCTCTAATTTGTTATATTGAATGAAGTATTCTGTATATAAGAAACCAGATTGCACCAAGTTGGAAGGGGGCTTGTGTCTTCCATTTTATTTAGCTTTGCATTGGAGTTTTTTTCTCTTGGCCTTGGTAAGCCCTAAAGTGCAATGTCTGGTCGCATTTTCTGTTTGGGAGTGCCCCTTGTATCATATCTAGTTTGTCTCTCAGTAGCATTTGTATCATTTATTGTATTATTTTCTCAAGCTCCTCTGCTGTCTCCCTCTTGCCTTGTAATGTCTAGAATGTATCGTCTTAGATCAAGTGACAGAACTGGAGAAATAACTACCATAAAACATACTTGGGCAGTACTTTGGATTTGCATACTCATGACACAGTTTCCTGTGATGCAACTGGTGTGATTTTGGCATCGAACACACACCTACACGGCTACACATGCTCATAAAATAGCCACTCTAGCCAAGCTGCTAAAAAGTTAAGTTCGCTGTTGTTTCTTGATTTCTAATAACTCTAACTAAAACCTTTGTTTTCGTCCCGGATGGGTTCTTCCCTTCATCTAACATAGAATTGACTTGTGGGTGACTTTGGGGCTATTGCATGAGGTGATCCTTTTTGTTATACCATGGAATCAAAATATTGTTTTATCCAATGTCTCCTCATTGAATCAGGAGGTATTCAAGTCATCTCCTAATCACAATACTCAATCACCCGAAGTCACATCCAAGTCTATGGCAAGTGTTGAAGAAATTAGTGATGCTTCATCAAAGAAAGAGGCTCATGATAGTGTAAAACGCCTAACAGAGAAGTTATCAGCTGCTTTAGTTAATGTTAGTGCCAAAGAAGATTTGGTAAAGCAGCATGCAAAAGTTGCAGAAGAAGCTGTTGCAGGTATTGCTCACATATACAAGCAATCACAGTACCGTTGTTTGGTTGCAGCACTTTAGTTGCAATGGATTTGTCCATCCTGTTTCAAACTAGAAGCTTGCATGAAATCTAAAGTCTGTATGATGGTTTTAAATCTCAACCAAACGAAAAAACAATTGCTGTATTCTTTTCGTCGTTATTTATCTTTCTTACATTTCGATATAATTCTAGGTTGGGAGAAGGCTGAAGACGAGGTGATTGTTCTAAAGCAACAACTCGAGTCTGCAATTCAGCAAAACTCAGTCCTTGAAGATCGGGTGAGCCATCTTGATGGGGCCCTTAAAGAACTAGTTCGGCAGCTAAGACAAGCAAGGGATGAGCAGGGGCAAAAGATCCATGAAGCTGTGATGACGAAAACTCGTGAGTGGGAAACAACCAAACTCCAACTTGAGAGCCAGCTTCTCGAGCTCCAGAGCAACACTGACGCGGGTAAACCTGGATCTTGCGCTATTGTTGATCCTGATCTTTACCACAAACTTGAGTATTTGGAGAAAGAGAACTCTGCTCTCAAACTTGAGCTCCAATCGCAGTCTGAGGAGTTGGAAATCAGGACAATCGAGAGAGACTTGAGTACCCAAGCAGCTGAGACGGCCAGCAAGCAACATTTAGAGAGCATAAAGAAGGTGGCCAAGCTTGAGGCTGAGTGTCGGAGGCTCAGATCAATGCCTTGCAAATCCTCCTCAGTTAATGATCATAAATCCAACACTGCCTCCTCAATTTATGTTGAATCTCTCATTGATAGTCAGTCAGAGAATGGCGAGAGGCTCAGCTTGGGAGAAATTGATACCCGCAAGATGTGTAGCTCAGATCCAAGTAAGTGTGAGCATAGTTGCTCAGACTCATGGGCATCTGCCCTAATTGCCGAGCTTGATCAGTTCAAAAATGAAAAGACTGCTAAAAGAAATATCCAAGCCTCTTCTGTTCAAATGGATCTTATGGATGATTTTCTTGAGATGGAGCGACTTGCTGCACTGCCTGAAACCAAGAACGGAAGCCATGGCCTCACACCAGTGGTTTCCCATCAATCCATTGATGAAGACAGCTCCCTGAGAACTGAACTTGAAGCCATGACTGGTCGGATAGCTGAATTAGAAGAGAAGCTAGGGAAGGCGGAAGCACAGAAAGCTGAATTGGAGACTACTCTAATCACAAGTCAAGAAGCTATTGAGGCATCCCAACTTCAGCTGAGGGAAGCAGAGGCACATAAAGCTGAACTAGAGACTACTCTAATCACAAGTCAAGAAGCTATTGAGGCATCCCAACTTCAGCTGAGGGAAGCAGAGGCACAGAAAGCTGAACTGGAGACTGCTCTAATCACAAGTCAAGAAGCTATCGAGGCATCCCAACTTCAGCTGAGGGAAGCAGAGCTGAAATTGGAGGAGTTGCAAATGGAGCTAAATATTGCAAAAGAAACCAAGCAAGCCGTCGAGACTAGACTCATTGACATGGAAGCAGAAGCAAGGACCATGCATGCAAAAGTTGACTCTATAGAAGTAGAGGTTCAGAAAGAGAGGGCTTTGTCCAAAGAAATTGCAGTCCAGTGTCGGGAATTAGAGGAAGAGCTATCAATGAAGAGGCAGGAAATTGAACTTCAGAAAACTGCAAGCTCAAATAGTGAATTGAAGATAAAGCAGGTCAGTCATGACCAATTTTTGGTTTCTACAATTGCTTAATATTTTTACTTTAATCAATTTCTATTGCTCGCTGGTTATTAGTGAGAATTAGAGAAATATATTATATTCCTTAACAGTTTCTAATCAGAAGACTTTGTCTATATCAGGAGGATCTAGCTGTAGCTGCTGGAAAACTTGCAGAGTGCCAGAAAACAATAGCATCTCTTGGGAATCAACTGAAATCTCTAGCAACACTGGAGGACTTCCTGATTGACACTGCCAACATACCAGAGCTTTCTGCAGGTGCATCAGTGATTCCTAAAGCTGATGAAGAATTGTGGAAGTTGCATTGTAATGAAACATTTTCGCCTAAAAGAGACTCTGATTCTTCACGAGTTGCTGATGAGATTTCTGGTTCTTCAATAAACAAAATCGAAGGGAACTCGCCACCGTCTTCATCTTCAGAAACTTCAGCTGCTGCATTGTCAAATCATGTCAGCTATGAGAAGAACCGAAATGGTTTTGCGAAGTTTTTCTCTCGTACTAAGAGTGGGATACGACTAGAAATTTAGTGAGGATGTACAAAACAAGGATTAATTGGTTTCTCAGTTGTAGGGAGGGAGAACTTAGGATTATTTTCTATTTCAAAGCTGCTGATTACATGTTGTTTTAACTGGCAGCAAAAGAGTTTCTTTTATATTATTTTTCACATGAAAGAACTGGGTCAATGCAATATGAAATTTGAAGCAAAGTCCTCTGCTTATCATGTTACTTATATATATATATTTTGCTAAATGCTTGTTACACTCGGCAAAAAGAGTGAAAATTCTGGAGTCTCGGGACCAAATTCACTTTATCAGATGTCGGCAAAACGAAGAATTCTCGGAGGAGCTACATGGGTTGGGATCGGGCAACCTCTCCCTTCTATGCCATAACTGCCATTTGCTACTTGCTAGGATACAAAATTAAAAGGGAAGAAAGAAAAACTTGGGGTGAGAGAGGCTCGAACTCTCGACCTCAGGATCACTCAGAAGCTATGAGACCTACGCGCTAGCCAACTGCGCCACCACCCCTTTCCTGTAGCTTTAAGATACAAAATATAAATTATTCTTCATGAATCAAGCAATCCTCTTTTCTAAATTCAGGTCTTTTTTTTGAAAGGTCAAAATGTTTCATCTCATCTCATTTTTTTTAATATAAAATCATCTCATCTTATTTCTGAATTTAAACCATGCAATCCCATCATGTATCTCAGCATGTATGGGATTATACCTTCAGCTATGCAGGGACGTGGTACTCATCAGTCTCATCTTATCATATTAAAATCAATACTTAGATGAACAATTTTAATGAAATAACATTTTGGGAAAGGATGATAACATCCGGTCATCATCCATATTTGAGAGAGCTATTTTTAACCACAAAAAAATAGTATTTTTGGAAAGTATAAAATGATACTTATCCAATGAGAATTCAGACGTTCCAAATCTTAAACCAATTAATGTTCTTATTCCGAAATCAACGGCATCTAATTAACTTTATTATACTCAAAGTAGAGTAATATTACGTATAGTTTTAAAGTGTATAAATTTTACAATCTCTTTAAAAAAATATAATCCCTTATAAAAAATGAGTTATTTATTTATTTATTTATTTTTATTTTTTACGAGGATCTTTCGTAAACACTCACTTTTTAAATTAATTTTGTGGGACTTGCATGTTATAAAATTTTATAAATTATTAAAATGTTTGTGCTTAGTGAGGTAGCTGATGTATTGTACAGTGTACTACCCACTTTGCTTTGCAGTGATGGAATTAAATTGGTACACTATCTACCGAATTGGGTGGGTACGTAGATGTAAATATTTACATCTTAGAGATGTCACACATTATAGCGCAAACTCCAGCGGAGCTAAAAATTGTGTTTTAAAATAAGGGTATTTATGTAAAGTGATATTAATTTTATAAATTATTTTATAAATATACCTCTAATTTAAAATATAATTGTATGAAAGATTGTAAAAATGTTTATATGTCCATCATTTTTCTTAAAAACTACAATCCTTTTCAATTATTATTATTTGAAAATGATATATTAATTATTGTTATTTGTCTCTCACTTATGTAGGATAAGTATTCATCATTCCAACTTCCATCATCCTCTTATCATACTATGATATGGTATTAGGTGATTAGAAATGATTTATTACATTTCACTTATGAACTTATCATCTAATGCCACATCATGGGATGATGGGAGTTTGGATGATGAATAGATTTTTTCAAAGCGATAAAGAGTAATGCTACTCATTATCTCAAAAGTAAGTGAAAAGACTGTAAGAGTGGTTCTGCAAATTTTTTTTTTTTTTGTGATTTTCTTGTTACTTTATAAACAACTTAGAATTCGTATAGTGGTTCTGCAACTCAATATGTCCTTATTGAGCTAATTAATTTGAAACTTGAATAATAATTGAACAGATTTTTATTTATAAAAGGAAAGTGAGTTTTGATATACATCAACTACTATTCACCTTTACACATCATACTAACAATTTTTTTTATAGGGTGTGGGGTATTGAATAGTAACTGATGAGAAAAATTATTCAAGGAAAATTCTCTTATTCTTCCTTATTTGTTCAACAATTTAAGAAAGAGATCAGTTGAGTTTTAACCCTCACAAGGGTGAAGTCGTTACTTTCAATCTCTATAGCTGCCTCTTCTGTTTGTAAATCATGACATGTACATATTAGAATATACAAATACATTGCAATAAGATTGTAGAAGATATATGACAAGTTAAAAAGAAAAAAAAAGAGACATGTTCATATTTTCTATAGCCCATTTTCTTCGTAACTTGGTGATGTTAGCTCATTTGGATAGTGAGAGAAAATAAGATGAGATGAGATGATTTTAGATGAGTTAAAAAAATATTATTATTTTATAATTTAAAAAAATTAAATTATTTATTATGTTTTGTATGAAAATTTAGAAACCTTTTTTTTCCATTCTTTAGCCAAAACTATGGCCTGGTTTGCACTCCAAATATGTTTGCATCTTGGCGCAACAAACCAAGGGGTTCCATGGTGTAGTGGTTAGCACTCTGGACTTTGAATCCAGCGACCTGGGTTCGACTCCCGGTGGGACCTTATTGTGTTTTGTTTTGTTTCTTTCCCTTAAATACAGCATTGGAGTGTGGCACTTCAAGTCCAAAGATCCAATCCTTAATCCAGATCTTTGGTAAACTGCCGATTTCAACAACCTTGCTATGAATCAAGGGAAACAAATCACGTTTTCATCTCTTAACAATATTATACATTTCTAATCTATTTCTCAGGTGAATTTCATTCTCTGTCTTAGCTCCTTCAGCCTTCCTTTTGTCCTTCACGATGGCAACAGTCTTTCACCTGGGAATTCCTCAGCTGTAACCACTTAAGGATGTCCCTCTAATCCCATAAAAAGGCTACTGAGGTTTCAGAACTTGAGGCATATTTCGCTTTCTTCAAGAAAATGTCTCCTCGTCAAACCTTAAAAAACACTCTAGGTTTCGTGTTATTACAATGCTCGGAAAAATGAAAACCATGATCAAGCACGCAATGCATACCTTAAGAGGCTTGGTTACCTGAAAGTTTTGCATCCTAGACATTGTTATTTCAATTTAATAAAGTTATTCTAACTAAATATATGAGTTATTTGTGGAAAAAAAGTTACGTGAGTGATAGTTTGTTTGTAATAAATGTTCAAAATATTGTAGTAGATAAATTTGATTCTAATAAAAAATTTTCATTTTCTACGTGTTCCTCTTTAATATGACATGTTAGATTAGGCCATATTAATTATCATAATGTTAAAACAATGATAGATTTAGAAATTATTCCTAAAGTTCCAATTGATTTGGATGAAAAATGTTTAATATGTGTTCAATCTAAATAGCCTAGAAAATCATTTAAATTTGTTGTAAGAAACACTTCATTACTTGAATTAATTCATAGTTATGGCTGCTATTTAATTAAATGGTATCTCTTCTAAAGGTTGTAATAAATATTTTATTAATTTTATAGATGATATGTCCAAATTTTGTTATATTTACTTGATTAAAACAAAAGATGAATTTTTTAATAATTTTGTTATCTACAAAACTGAACTTGAAAATCAATTGGAGAGAGATTAAGATTATTAGGTCTGATATAAGAGGTGAATAATCCTCTAATGAATTGGTTCAATATTGTGAGGAGAATGAAAATGATATTATACATGAAAAAACCGCTTTATATTCTCCTCAATCCAATAGTGTTGTTGAAAGAAAAAATGGAATCTTAGTAGATATGGTCAAATGCATGTTTTGTAGTTCTAGTCTACATGATAAGCAATGAAGCAATACTTGTAACTTGTTTTTTTTATCTTGAATAGAGTACCATTCAAGGGATCTAATAAGATACCGTATGAACATTGGAAGGGTGGAATACTCTATTAATTTCTTTAAGTTTGAGATTATCTTACAAAGGCTAATATTTCAAAAAGTAAGAAAATGAAATTAGGTCCCAAAATAATATATTAGTAAGAAAATGAAATTAGGTCCCAAAATAATATATTCAGTATTCATTGGGTATGCTAGACATAGTTCTGAACATATGTTTTTGATTATTAAATCATAAGTCCAACGTATTGAGCCCAACACTATCATGGAGTCTAGGAATGCAACATTATTTGAAAATCTATTTCCTTTCAAAAACAAAGTAGAAAGGTCTTTACCTACATTAAGTTTTCATTCCACCAGTAATCAACTTATCATTTTACTAATCCTGAGAGTTCTTCTAAATTAGAAAATGAATTAGGAAGAGGAAAACAGGTAAGAAATGAAAAGGATTTTGAACATGATTTTTATACTTATTATGTGAAAGAAGATCATTTGACTTTTAAGGATGCCATGATTTCCATTTATTTTGGTTTCTGAAAAGAAGCGGTAAGTAATGAGATGAAATCTCTTAAGACTAATGACACTTGAAATTTATGTGATCTTCCTCTTGGATATAAAACAATTGGATGCAAATGAATTTTTAAAAAATAAATTGAGACCTGATGGTACTATTGATAAATTTAAAGTTAGGCTGGTTGTAAAATACTTTACACAAAGAAAATGTATCGATTATTTTGATACGTATTCTCATATTACTAGAATAACTACAATTCATGTTTTAATTGCTCTTGTTGTGATCCATAAACTTGAGGTCCACCAAATGGACGTAAATACTGCTTTTCGTAATGACGATCTAGAAGAAGAAATATACATGGATCAACCAGAATGTTTTGTGGTTCAGGATAGGAAAGAAAATTTTGTAGACTTAATAAATCTCTCTATGATTTAAAACAAGCCCTTAAACAATGGTACCAAAAGTTTGATGAAATAATTTTATCTTATAATTTCAAGACAAATGAATGTGATAAGTGTTTATACACGAAAATAGTTAATGGTGCATTTGTAATGCTATGTTTTTATGTTGATGATATTCTCATCTTTAGTACCAATATAAATATTATTCTTGATGATAAAAACTTTTTATCTAAAAATTTTGATATGAAAGACATGGGAGACACACAAATATTTCTTGGTATTAAATTAATGAGATATCGTGATGATATTAGCATAATCAATCTCATTATATTGAAAATATTCTTAAAAATTTTGAGAGATTCGAATGCAAACCTGTTATTACTCCTATTAATCCTTGTTTGCATTTAAGTAAGAATCTTGGAGATCCTGTGTCACAACCGAGATATTCCCAGATTATTGGTACACTGCTGTATATTGCTAATTATACTAGATCTGATATTTTATATATTGTGAGTAGATTTAGCAGATATACTAGTAGGCTTTATGATTCTCATTGAAAGTCATTGGGCATAATTCTTAAATATTTAAAAGGAACCATGACATATGATATCCATTATTCTGTATCTCATTGTATTAGAAGCATACAATGATGCTAGTTGGATAACTGACACAATAGATAGTAAGGGAAATAGTGGATATATTTTCATTTTTGGTAGAGTAGCTGTGACTTGGAGATCTTACAAGCAAATTGTGACTTCAGGATCTACTATGGAGGCTGAATTAATATTCTTGGATGCTACTGGACATGATGTGGAGTGGCTTACGAATTTATTATTTGAAATTCTACTAGTTAAAAAGTCAATGCCAGTTGTTTCTATTCTTTGTGACAATCAGGTTGTGATAAGTATTTCTAATAATAAACATTTTAATCATAATATAAGATATTTGAGTATCAGACATTCTACGATAAGATTCCTGATAAAGATTAGATACTTGACTTTGGAATATGTAAAGTCAGAAAATAACCTAGCCGATCCTTTGACGAAATGACTGACAAAGTCGAAGGTTATACGTACATTAAGGGGGATGGGGCTGAAGCCCATTAATTAGGTCACAGGTAGCGGCAACCCAACCTTCTAGACTGGAGATTCCAAGAAGAAAGTTCAATGGGAAGAACAAGCTATTTGAGTGATTGGATAACACTATTAAAATATTAAAATATTATTGGTCAATCCCTAGGGTGTGAGTGCTACAAATGCAATGACGAAATGTTTTGAATGAGTCCAAGGCTAAGGCGAGGTATTGAATTGCATGTACTCTTGGAGGACTCACCTATGTGAGTGTGACTGTGAGACTATAGTCTGGTAATTGGGCTATTTTCTAGAGTGCTCGTGAATTCAAGATGCCGTGCACGACCTTTATACACTATATTGAAAGAAACCTAATATATGTCGTATTATGTGTGTAGTGCGGAGAAACTTGAGTTAAAAGATTGTGATTCAAGGCTTGGTTTACCGATGAAACACGCTAACACTAAGCAGACGTTCAAAGCCATAAGGTACCTCTATTGATGCATAGTACTTAGTCCAAAGAAAAATTTTATTTTATTCTATCTTTTAAAATATTTCAATTAGGTGGGGGATTGTTTGTTTTAGACTTAAAAATGATTAAAATAATTTAATGTTAAGTAAAAAAATAATGTGAACCATTGTCATTGTTCAATATATTGATTCGGTTGTTAAGATTTAAATGAAAAGGTGCCATGATGACTTGAATCAATGCATGCCTCTTGGGGATAAGAGCCTTAACTGCTTGCCAACCAAACAAGGGTTGTGCCATTTGGTGCATTAGAAATATTTTCAATGTATTCTTCAATATTTAAGAAGTTGTGACTTCTCACAAGTGCTCCTTCATTGGATGTAAGTACCACGTTATCCATACTTTGGGATTGCCTAATAATTTTCTGTGCATCAGCCACTTCCATTATCTGCATAATTACACAACCTCTTATTGACTACATTAAAATGTGCCTTACGTCTTGCTGTGACTTGCCCATTACTTTTTCATGTTAAAAAGATGCCTCGTCGCTATTCAATGAGGTCAATAATCGCCTAGTCCTTATTGCTTGAAGAAGCAGAAAAATAGGCATGGAGATCCTCACAACTTTCAGTTTTCATCATCATTCAATGATGGCTATGTTTTCCCCACCCTGATGTTTGAAGATTGTCTGTTACTTAAACACCTTAAAAAGGCTTGACATGACATAACTGAAACATGATGCTCCATTAACGGGTATGCCATTACAGGATACGTCTCAGACACGCATAATTTTCTGCAGCATGCGTTCAACAAGCCTTGCGTTAAAGGAAGTGGCAGAGATCCATAATTTGAGACCATTTACAAAGGAACCGTATAGTTCCCACTTTACACGATAAAAGAGAACTACACACAACTTAGGGTGAAAAACATATGTGATCATGTGACGCAACTTCTCCTTTTCCAAGCTGGAACAATTTCCAGTTTTTTTGAATAAGCTATCTATCAGGCTATACTGATGCAGTGAGATTTAGAACTACAGTACCAGAACAAGTTGAACAGATTATGAATCCTTCAGACTTTGGTTTCGCATTCAAACTCTTACGACCCGACCACCATTTACTGTCACCTGTCGGCCAAACTATCAAACAGAACAAGAATAAAACATGAATCCAAGTCACTGCACTAAGAACAATCAACAATAGAATCCATTCATTAGAACTGAGAATACCCAGGAGAAAATAAAAATAAAAAGAAAAATATCCAATTCCATATATGAAATGAAACATAGAATAGGGGAAAAAAAGGAGACAGAAGGACTAGAGGAGTGAGTCTCCTTTAAAACTGATACAAACAAGGTAGACATGGGCATTCCAACTCTTCTGAGATCTAGTTTTGCCATTGTTGATGCAATTGACAAAAGTCGATTGAGAAAAAAGAAACGAGGATGAGAGTAAGGTAAGGATGAGACTAAGGTAAGTTGACCTGCAGCATCCAACATCATCAATTGTTTTGCTATGTTGACATTATACCACACCAAAATGTTTTTCTTTTCAGGAACTTGTCGTCCCAAAAAAGTATGTTTTTTAATATAAAATTTCATCTAGAATGAACATTTTTGCTATGAAAGGAACCAGAGATGATAGATACATGTCAACTCGAAAGATGCAACAAAGTTCCTCACCTCAATGGAGTGACACGTCGGGTGGTACACATGATAGAGCAACGAGTGGGGAGGAATATAAGGTTGTTGAAGGTGGAAAATGAGGACAAATGTAGCTGTAGATTTTAGTGTCAAAACATAGCAAAGAAAGAGGAAACGAAGAAAAAAGAGAGAGGTAGAGGTAGAGGAATGGCTAATCGATTGAAATATAGTTGGAGAGTGAAACTTGAGAAAAACCATGCACCCAATATTGAGGTGGCACTTGTGGCTCATATTTTCGAAGGATGGGGGCGTGGTGATGTAAGGTGGTTAAGTAGATGCAGGTCTGGTCCAAGACTCCCTAGGTAAGGGCCGGCCACTTAGGTTATTGCCTAGGACTATATCCTATACATGGCCCCAAAAAATAAAAAGTAGGATGTTTTTATTTTGTTTTTTTTTTCAAAAAATGTAAAAACCCATTTCATAAAATAAGAATTTAAATAATTGAATATTTTAAATGTGCTCAAGATTCTGTGATACTAAATTTTATATATAATACTATGAGTAGTTTAAATTTTTAGTTATAGAGAAGTAATTATGTAAATTTATATTTTTAAATGGTTGTATTAAATTTAAATTCAAAATTTTATCTAAAATAAAGCCTTATTTTATTTATTTATTTTTAAAATAATATAATAATATACAATTTATTATATTATAATTAAAAATTTTCATTTAAATTCTTCTACCTTAGGCCTCAATTTATATTATCCGTCCTAAATAAAGAAAAGTGTTGTAACCACAAAAAGATTCTATAAAAATAAATCCATAAATTAATATGGATTCATATGATATTTTAGATCTACTTTGTAAATATTTAGCTGGTCACTTAAAAGTATTTATGTCTGATTCTATATTTTTTTATATTCTATCTTTTGTTATTAATTTCCTTATTCTCTTTATAAATGGTCACATTTTAAAATTTGTATTGAAATTTTTTTCCATTAAAATATTTAAGATCTGATAATTTCTTTTTTAAATATTTTTTACAAAAATGTTTTCCTAAAATATTCTTTATATTATAAATAGCCGGTCACTTAAAAGTTAAAAGCATTTATATGCAACTCTCTATTTTTCAATATTCTATCTTTTATTATTAATTTCCTTATTCTCTTTTTAAATGGCCACATTTTTAAATTTGTATTGAATTTTTTTTTCCATTAAAACATTTAAGATCTGATCATTTTTCTTTTAAATATTTTTTTACAAAAGTGTTTTGATTCCTAAAATATTATTTATATTACATATGATTAAATTTTAATTTTGTGAAATAAACAAGCATAGTCGCTTCAAATATAATATATTTCCATAGCAAAATCTTCAATGATAAATCTCTATTTTTTTTTTTAAATCTATTAATAAAAACTCACTCTGTTTCTATACTTATTACTACTAGTCATGTTATCATTTCCTTAAGAAGAATAATAAGAATGGACGGCGATGGATCATAAATGTAGCAACATCCTTGTCTATCTCTATCATTGCTTTCAATTAGTGGAAACGAATCTCAGCTTTGAATAATGTTAATAAAACAATACATATTCACGAGAAAAGAAAAATAGTACTAAATTATAAGATTATTATATCATACAAATTAACATAGTAGCTTGACATTTTAATGTTTTTTCATTATGTTTTTCTTTAATCTTTAATGTTTTATTTCTTGTAATAATTGTAAGATACCATGTGACATATTTGGTAACTTATAGCGTATACATTATTATAAAAAAAAAAATCTTAATTAAAAGAGTTTTGCTACATAACCTCCACCACACTCCACACTCCACACTCCACATTTTTTTTTTTAAATTTTTAAATTTTTTAATATTTTTTTAATTTTTTTTTGAGTTTATTCTTTTTAAATTATTTCAAATTTTCTATTCATTATTCATATAATAAATATTTGATAAAAGAAAAAAATAATAAAAATTAAAAAAAATGTGAAGTGTGGAGTGTGAGAAAGTTGTGAAGATTTATTCTAATTAAAATTCTTTTGCAATAGTACTATAATAAAATGAAGATAATTTTATAAAATTAACATTTATTTTTGGGCTCGTATAGTTCCTTGAGGTACTCAATTCGGTCGAGTTCGATTTAGATTTAAACTTCTTCTAATATTCAAACACCAAACTCTTACATCATTAAACACATTTCAACTCAAAATCTATTTACACGTGGGACCTATAATCTTTTTCAACTCAACACTTCTTTATATGTAAGATCCATAACTTTTTTCAACTTCTTATAAATACATCTAAACTCATCTTAAATAGGTCTTACAGAACCTACTCCACTATCTAAACTCACTAATATTCATAAAGAGTTCAACTCAACATCTAAACACAACCTAATAATGCGGCATGTTTGTACTAATTGATGGTAAAATGAATTTATAAAATAGTTATAAAAAAAGTTGTAATTACGTTATCATATACAATTCTCAAAAGCATATTCCGAGAATCTCATTTCAACATTCTTTGTATCCAAACATATGTTTCATTTTCCATGCAAAGTTTTGAGGTGCCTATCAAGCAATATACACAAATTACAATTTACATCAGTGGAATTGAATATGATGGACGGACCGGATTTTGTTGTGGTCCATATCACGTTACAGAAAAGGGTTATTATTCACCTCATATTCAACGAAACACCGCCTTCTCTAAAAACAAGCAACGGACAGCGAACACCAGCACAACAGATAAAGAAATATATCTTCAACATCCGAGCTGGCAAGATGCTAGGGCCCACAGTCAGAAGATAGTCTCTCAGACCAAAAAAGAACATGTGGAAGCAGGGGATGCCACGTCAGAGACGATGGAGTCCACGTTTTTCCACGTGTCAGTTCTTGGAAGGACAAACTAGATCGCGGGAAACAGCGACCTCTTATCAACAAAATCCCCAAAATAAGTCTCTACGGTCATATTACCTCCGTTTTAACTTTGCTCTCTCTCCCTCTCCCTCTCCCTCTCTCTCTCTCTCTCAGAGTCGGTCAGCTTTAGACGCCAAAACATGACCACCGTAGCTACTGCTTCGGCTCTCTGTTTACCTATCTCTCTTGGTAGATCATCTAAATTCAACACCAAGAAGGTATGGATTTTTCACTCTTATATGCCTGCTGAGTTTATCTGGGTATACGGTAAAAGATATGGAACAACATCTTGTACGTTGAATTTTAGCTTATAAGACTGGTCATGAGGTGAGAGCATTATGATCTTTCACTTGTTTTCTTGAAAAATAGCAATGGGGGATCCCTTTTTATTATAACGAATTGGGCTACTGTTGAATCTATAGGTGAATCACTGTGACTGGTTTATTAGTTAGTTCAGTCGTGATTTAAGTTCTAATACTCAATAACCAAAAGATTTGACTTTGTAATAGATCTATCTGGGAACTGCTAAATTTTGTAGGGAAAATAATTAATATATTAGCTGATTCTTGGACTTATCTCAGATCGTTGTGGGCTTGTTGAAATTCAGGGTGTCAAAGGAGGATTTCGGGTGCTTGCTGTATTTGCAGAAGAAGGAGGGGTTGAAAAGAAGGCTTCTTGGGGACCGTTGTTTGATGTGGAAGATCCGAGGTCTAAAGTCCCGCAGTGCAAAGGGAAGTTCTTGGATGTAAACCAAGCCCTGGAAGTGGCTAGATATGATATACAGTATTGTGATTGGCGGGCTCGACAAGATGTGCTCACAATCATGCTCCTTCACGAGAAGGTTTTTCTATACATCTTTTGTTGATTGTTTCCTTGATTTTACTAGCTTAAAAGCCATGCATCCTTATGTGATCTGCTGTATTGATCCTTTGAAGCTTGGTGTTGAGGATATTTTTTTAGAAAGTATTTTCACAGCACCTGTTTATTTTTAATTCTAATATTAGAAAATCGGCTGTAGGTTGTAGAAGTTCTAAATCCTTTAGCCCGGGAGTACAAGTCAATTGGCACAATGAAGAAGGAGCTTGCAGAATTGCAGGAAGAATTAGGACAAGCTCACAAACAGGTGAGAATTAGGACAAGCTCACAAAAAGGTGATGACTGATGAGACTATTGCGTAATGAGAGAATAATTTGTGACTTGATACTTGCCATCAATGAGGCAAAACCCATTAGATTGTGAAGCATTTCACATTTCTTTGGAAGAGAATAGACCATCCAACAGATTATTAGATGATGAAAAACTTTCACATTTCTACTCAATGCAGACCCTTAAATCCGGACTAACTGCATAAATATTTTCCCTTAAAAAATCTAGTCCTATAAGAATATGATATGTGACCTATGAATCATAACAGGTTCACATATCTGAAGCAAGAGTTTCCACTGCTTTGGATAAACTAGCTTACATGGAAGAATTGGTGAATGATAGACTGTTACAAGACAGAAACTCAACAGCATCAGAACAAACATCCCCTTCTCCCAGTACATCTACACAATCTCTCAAAGTTGTACAGAGGAGGTTGCCACGTAAAAGCTTGAATGTCTCAGGTCCAGTTCAACCTTACCATCCTCGCTTGATGAATTTCTGGTATCCCGTTGCTTTCTCTGCTGATCTGAAGGATGATACCATGGTAAGCTTATAGCCTGAAAACTTTTTGATTCATTCTTTATGTATTAGTTAATTATGTCAGCATTACCCAGTCGAAAAATAAAAAAGAAAATAAAAAGTATCATCCAGCCACCAGTTTCAGCGTCGGTGTCTTGATACAGACACCCCTGCAAACTATCTCTATGTTGTCACAACCAATTATCGTGTGTATGTCATCTGATGCATAACTCTTCACTTTTCTGCTTCAGATTCCAATTGATTGTTTTGAGGAGCAATGGGTCATCTTCCGTGGAAAAGATGGGAAACCTGGATGTGTACGGAACACCTGTGCACATAGGGCATGCCCTCTTCACCTGGGTTCAGTAAATGAGGGTCGCATCCAATGTCCCTACCATGGTTAGTAAGAGTTATAAGAGATAATCGCAGTTTATATGATCTGGGTAATATTTGCAGGTCTTATATTACAATAAGAACGTGTGCAGAAAACTAATCTAGGAAATTTGTGATGGATGAATGTCAGGATGGGAGTACTCAACAGATGGGAAATGTGAGAAAATGCCATCAACACGATTACTTGATGTGAAGATAAAGTCATTGCCATGTTTTGAGCAAGAGGGGATGATCTGGATTTGGCCTGGCAATGACCCTCCAACAGCCACCATTCCTTCTTTAGAACCTCCTCCAGGATTCCAAGTCCATGCTGAGGTATGACACAGACATTCATATCCTTCAAGCTATTGCCAGCAATGAATTAAGCTTATATGATTGTATGAAAGAACACAAGTCATCTCATTGCTTTTATATCCTTCCATATGACAGATTGTCATGGAGCTTCCGGTGGAACATGGGCTACTTCTAGATAATCTTTTGGATCTTGCGCATGCCCCTTTTACCCACACTTCTACCTTCGCCAAGGGATGGAGTGTTCCCAGGTTTGTTGCCCTCATTACTATTCAATGCAATCATTTTTGCTAAGGTCATAAAAACAAATCGGCAAATCTGATGGAGAATGATTCCTGTGATAATTTTCGAGATTACCCCATTTTTACATTCTAATATGTAGCTAGTGTCAAGACTAAATGGTCCTGATGTTAGCAAAGCAAATTCAGTATCTATCTTAATAAAAGAGTGCAATCAAAACTTACTCGTGGCAAAACTTGCTCTGTAATTTCAGCTTCGTGAAATTCTTGACACCTGCATCTGGCCTCCAAGGATACTGGGACCCTTATCCAATAGATATGGAATTCCGGCCACCTTGTATGGTGCTATCAACCATAGGGATCTCAAAGCCAGGGAAACTGGGAGGACAGAGTACCAAGCAGTGTCCTACGCACCTTCACCAACTTCATGTGTGCTTACCTTCATCCAGGCAGAAAACAAGATTACTATACAGAATGTCACTGGATTTTGCTCCCCTGCTTAAGCACATTCCTTTCATGCAGTATCTGTGGAGGCATTTTGCGGAACAGGTAAGAGAAAAATTCACTCTTTCTTTATGGGTTGCGGGAGAAGTGGAGTGGGGATTCAAAAGATGAAAAATTTCAGCTTTCTTAGTATAGACTTTGGAGGTAGAACAGATGACAATTCCATACCCAGTTACTCTCTTCTGACATTTCTGTCCAAACATTCTTGATGTTCAATTGAGACAGGTCTTGAATGAGGATCTGCGGCTTGTACTTGGCCAGCAAGAGCGCATGATCAACGGCGCAAACGTCTGGAATTGGCCGGTATCCTACGACAAGCTCGGGGTAAGGTACAGGCTATGGAGAGGAGCTGTGGAGCAAGGAGCTAAGCAACTACCATTCGACAAACCAATGTAGAATCAGTTTTGATGATGGATTTAACTACTGTTGATTCCCACTATTGAACTCGGCCAGAAGATTTAACTGAAATCTCAGTGCAGAGTTGCAAAAAGGAGCACTGAAGAGCTGACAGTATTGTGCAGTTTCGAACACCTCTTGCTCTCTCAAATAAATCCCCATGGCAGAAATTATCAATGATCAGAGGCAGAGGACAAACGGGTCTTCCCTTACAAACCCCTGTAAACTATAAAGAAACTGTACACTGATTTTCTTGTTTTTGTGTACAGTCAAATGAATTTTGTTTTTGTTTTTCATGTAATTCACTACTTAATAAAGGGATGAAGATTGATTTCTGGTCTTAGACTGGTGAATAATCTCTTACTCTGTAACATGAAGTGTCATTTTTATTTTTTTCAGGTAGTGCATTGGTTGCTCGAAATAAAAATTCATTATCTCCATAGGCTTGTAAATTCAAATTTCGATCTAATATTATATTACCAAACAGATCGAAAGTTTCATAGACTAAAGAGATTAAACAGAACCCAATTTTATCAATTTTGATCACATCCTAAAAGGATGACATTTTCTACAATCCATTATACAAATTTACAACTCCCACCAAAACCCTAAACGCTCCAAGCTCTCATCGTCACCTCTACCCACACCCATTTCACAGTAAGCTATTGGTAACGAACGAACAAAATAACAGGGGACGCTCACAGAGCAGATCCACAAAAGGGGCAAAAGCTGAACTCGGGCTCCACCGGCCTTTCACAGAAACGGCACCTCAAGACGTCGGGGACGGCCGAATCGGCTGGCGACGGCGGCAGGGAGTAGGAGGGAGGGAAGAAAAGGTTGCAATTGTTGCAGTGCATGAGGGGCTCTTTCCCACGCCACCGCCAGACGGGAACGAAGAACAACTTCAGGACTTTCTCGTACTCCACCAGATCGGCCGGTGAGCGGCAAGCTATGCACTTTCCGGCGCCATATTTCAGCACCTGCCGCACTTGTTGCTCTACTCCTCCCACAAAGAAGAAAAACATTCCTTGTTCCTTTCTCCCTCTCTTTTCCTTCTTCGTCCGAACGGATCAGTTCATTTATATGGAAAAGGCTTAGACAGGCGGTTCGTTCGTTTATCTGGAGGTTTCGGGGGGGTTCTGGCTGTGCTACGACCAGGAGGATTAAAAAAAAAAAAAAACTTTTTATTTTATTTTACTATTTTTTGGCACATTTATTCTTTTTTTTTTTAATTTTTTTTTATAAACGTAATTAATTATATAATTATTTAAATATCTGCTTGTATATAATTATTAATTATATATTAGACACTTGTGAATTAAGCATTAGTTTAGAATAAGGAAAATGATTAATCTACAAATACTTTACAATTATTTTATAATTCTATTTAAAATAAAAGATACTTATATAAAATTGAAATATTTTTTAATAAAGTGACACAACGGCATTAATTGATTTAAAATAAATAATAATTAATAAGATATATAAAAAAGTTATAAGTGTATTATTATTTAATATATAAATAAATAAATAATATCCCAAGATCTACCTCTTTATCGTTTTTAAGATTCATTAAGATCTATCATATGAGCAAGTTCATGTGTTGTTATGTTAACACTGCGGGGCGTTGATGTGAATTATATATTACCAAAAGTTCTGGAGTTAGTGCTAACAATCTTCAAAATTATGGTGTCGATTTGCAATTAAGGTTTTTGAAGTGGCTGTGATAGATCCAAATTAAACTTTTGGTTGTTAGAAACGATAAAAGAAATAAAATAAAATAAAAGTGGAATTAATTATACACGACACAAGATTTACGTAAGTAAGTAATACGCTTATGTCTAAAATTTATATGAGTTTACTTAAATGATAATTAAAGATACAGTTCGACGATCATAGAAATATTTAAAACAATATGTTAGAGCGGATTAAGAGCCGAAACCTCATTAAAAATTTATAAAAAAATAAAAATAAAACACAACAAATCCTTATTGAATCGAATCATCAAGCCGAACCGCCTATAAACACGATCAAACTCCACATAGAGACTAAACATTAGTCTCCCTTATATATAATAAAGTTTGCTTAAAGACATAAGGCTTCTTTCTATATAGGAATATATAACATAGATACTTTCTAAATCATCCTTTTTGTAATCTATTTAGTCATCTCAGTAATCTCTTAATTTTATTTTATTTGTTTTATTTCGTATATATAAGTTCAAATTCTAACTAAAAACCATTCGATTTCTTCAAATCACCAGCCTACTCAATGTTAAACCTTTTCCAATATCCAACCCGTTTCAACTCTTGCTCATCTCCACCAAAATAAAGTCAATTAACTATAAATGTTCTGTTAGTGCAGCATCATGAAAGTTGCTTTATTGGATAGCAATGTAAAAGGAAAGGGGGCGGCTACTATGCCGCCCCATTTTGACCGCTGGGCATACCGCCTAGCGTAAATTTTTTTTTTTCATATTTTTTTAACATATTTAAATATATTTAAAAAAATAAAAAAAAAATACATCAATACACTTAAAATCACTTCCTTAACCACTAAGTAAAAAAAAATAAAAATAAAAAAATAAATTTTGACTAGGGATCAAATAGAGGTGTCAAATTAGGGAGGCAAAGTAGACTTTCTCAAAAGGAAAATCTATTGGTCTTTATGACATTTCTTCCCATGATGAACTTTGATCGTCTGCCCGTCTTTTGGGTTTCCGATTTGGGAAACACAGCTAAGAGAGCATGTTGAGCATTCACGTTCATTATCCTCTGAGGCACACAGGATAATGCACGTGAATGCTCAACAAAGTGAGGCCGTCCCTGGTTTGATTGATTGCTAAGCAAAGGTGGGTTGTTATAGGAATGCCCATTCTGAATGGCTCATTTGATTTGAAATCTTTTATGGCATTCCTGCACTTTAAGCCATTGTCAATTAAGAGTTATTGGCAAAGCTTGATGCAGCGTCTGCTTAATCAGGGACAACCAAATGATTTATTTTCTTCAGCTAAATTGATTGCTGCATTGGGAGAGAGAGACCCAAGTGTTAGTACGCCAGTTTAGTGTTGAAAGCCTACTGTTTTTGTGAATATTGTATAGCCATATTTCATATTCTATATAGTCCATGCTGTACCGAATCGAGCCATGAATTTTACCATGAGTCCATATCCTGCCACACCCGTGCTGGCCGTGCTTGGTCACATTCAATCTGCTGAGCATATGCATTAGCCATTGCCTTCTGGTTGTGAATTTGTGATACTTATCCAGATGGTTCAAATTGTCTAAGAAAGTTGGTGAACACCCCTATCCGTAACCTCTGACCATCACACCCCAGGAAAATAATTGAAAAACTAAGGAGGCTGTAGCAAATGCAAGAAATGCTTGCCACTCAGAAACAACAACAATTTAGTAGTCAAGGTTCTTCTACCAATAATTTCATCTCTCAAAGATGCTCCAACAAAAAGAACTAATATTCTTGCCGCAGGAACAGCGGTGGAGATGGAACTCGTATTCTTATCTAAGACCGCACATGAAATGAGTAAGATTTCAGGAAAAAACACAGCTAAAAGCACTGCTCAATTGATTTGGAATTGCAGGAGTTTTATACCCAGATCAAGGTTCCACACAGATCATAATACAAGTATTCTTCACAGTTTAAACTAGTAGACTTCCTGCATGCAAACCTTAGCATGCTCATGTGTGCAAGAGTATATACAACTTACAAGAAACTATGTTGTTTGTCCGTATGTGAAGATCAATTCCATTGTTACTTCAAACAGGCTTCCAAACTGTAAGCACCTCTTGGAACATCTCCAACATCAGTTCCCTGTCTGCATGACTGAAAAAGTTTTTAATTTCATCTTTGACATCGTATATCTTGCCAAAATCAAATAAGTACGTCAAACATCCTTTCTTCAACTTGTTCAACTGGTAAAGCCAAGCCTCTTGCAGCCTCTCAAGTACATTTTCAGAGTTAATGTCTTCCAAGAGGCTTTCCTCACAAGCATCTTTGAGGTTAGCAATGTCATATTTGTTGGCAGCCCCGAGAAGAGCCAGTCGGTGCTTCCAGAAATCCTCTTGTTTTATGGTTCCATATAAGTAACTGAGAAGGGCCATGCAAGATTCTAGTGGCATGTCTTCTACGTAGATTGAAGAGGACTCTTTTTCCTTGAGGTCGTGATGGAACATGCTTTGAAACACGGGAGAACTTGCAGACAAAATTGCCTTGTGAGCTCTCAAAGTGCCCTCAGCAGTGTTTATGGTGAGATCAGAAAGGATGGCCTCATCAAGCATACGAGAGAGGCACTGAAGAGAACTCTGGGCTGACACAGACTGCATCACCCCATCACCGGGCCAAATGGAACAAGCGTCTCCACCCTGAGTTTAAGCATGAAAAGAATGATAATGAAGCAAATAGCAAGGTTTAAAGAAACTAAGAGACACCTTGAGTTTGTTTTAATGCTTGATTTCTTGTGTCTTTATAAAGAAAAATTTCATTGCTAAAAGTCACCTGGCCATAGAAGAACCAGACTGGAAGAAAGTAAATCTGACTAGAGAAATTATACTAGATGCATTGGATGAATCCATGATAAAAAAGAGCTCCAAGAGACAGCGAAGGAAAAAAATAGTCACTAAAATCCCTCTTACATGCCAACATCATAGTTAGCTCAGACAAGACTACGGAAAGTTACTCACATTCAGAGGGCAGATCTTCAGGTCCAGAAACTCAACATCAATGATGAAGCGACCATGAAAGGTGGGATCAACTGGCCAAACGAAGTCTTCACATGTTCGAAGCAGTCTCTCATGAACTGTAACATGAAACAATATATGGTTATGTGCATATATTGGCAACTGTCTGATTCTCATATGCAAAACATATCACCATATTGGAGCTTAAAATAAAATGAATGAAATTTCAAATAATGAATGCTGGATGATCACTAAAAACTTCTATTAGAACTGATTTTACTTCTTTCTGCAAGTAGGTCAAACAAAAAATTGCTTCATTTTACCCACTTCGGCCTGGGCGAGATCTAAAGAAATGTGGCCAACCACATCTCCGTATGCATGCATTCATAAAGGGAGTATATCTTACAACACAACACAGTGGCTAATTATAGCAATACGAGTCAGAGTCAATGTATTTACAGCAACCAGCGAAAAAGATAAAAGAAGAGCATGCAGAAACTTTGCAGACCTATAATGTAAATTGATCATATAGAAATAAAACTTGAATGGGAAACAGCCTGAACCCTGCTTATTTTAATTTGAGCATACAACACAAGGTTGAGTAACGCCAAGCAAAAAGGATCACCCAGGAAATACAGCTCATCAAGTTGAAACAACATACTGTCCATTCATCAAATTCTTGCATAATGGACAGGTGGGAGGAACTGAGATCCTCCTCAAGGACTCATAGGGCCAAAAAGATAATGTGATTTTTGCACAAAAGAACTGAGAAATATAATAGTGTGTGGTTGATTGCATGAAGTTCAACCTACTTTTGAAAGAAAAAAAAATTCCTCTTGGCATATTTTCGTGTTTCAAAACATAAGGATCTCGTACTGCACTTGTGACAAGAAACTGAGTTAATTGAACACAAAAAAGCTACCTCAATCTACTTATATTTTTCTTTTCTTTTCTTTTTTCCTGAATGATTCAAGGAACATACATAAGATGCTTTGCCACACTAAGTTTTCAGTTTCATATTGATTGTGCAAGTTTAAAGTGTAGCAGTGTCATCTAGCCAGCGTAAGAGCAGGATCGGTTTTAACTTGATGGGATTAGTTTAAAGGCCATCTAGCTGGTCACAGCAATCAAACATACACCACATTATCTACTTTCCAACAGCTGTATTCCTGATGCCTTTATTCCACCCTCTTAGAAAACCCTCAAATATGTTTTTTCTTTCTCGAATTGGATTGGCCAAATTCAAATATGGATGTTATACATATTTCTGGAAAACAACCATGCAATAATTAAAATTTGAAAAAAAGCTGAGTTCGGAAGCATATTTCCCTAATTTTTTTTTTCCATTCAGACAAACAGAGTCCTAAATCTAACCATCCACTAAACCAAATACCAGCCCCATACAAGTACTTGTCCAAGTCAAAACCCTGCAGGGGCATACACACAAAAAGATCAGGCAAATTGTCATTTCTTAGAACTACAGATTGGTTTCTCGATATTTTGTATATGTACGTAGTAAGGTTAGATTTTTATGTCTGATGCAATCTCAAGACAAATATAATTTCATATGAGAGTGAGTATAATGCGGCCACAACACAGGCTTTAAGTTTTTGGGTAAAGGTCGTGTCTCAAACTTGTTGCATAAAGGCCTCAATTGGAGACTCCCTAATGTTTATCTCCCCAATGAATAATTGTCCCCATCATATACAATTTAAAACATCTTCAGCATCATAGTCCCTGGGCTGTACAACTCTTCACCATGCTTCCTAGAGCAAATTACTTGGGATTTTCCATATAGAAGAGCCTTGGTCTTGGTGGTATGCTCCCTCTAGATCTAAGGTTTGAACCTTGGGTGAAAACAATTTCTATGGACCATCAGACTGGGGGAATTTCAATTTCCTTTGAATTATTTGAGGTGCACTTATGGTGAACTCCTTGCCAAGGGCTTGTGCACTCTGGATTAGTCGAAATTTTGTTCTAGACACTTTTTTTTTTTTTTTTTAAGTAAAAAAACTATATTGCTCAAAGAATAGGCCTAGCCCAGTATATACAAGAGATGACCCTGACTAGGAGGGTGCAAGAGAGACAAGGAAATCATGAAAGGCCATGCCATTAAAATCAACAGCATTGGACCAAGTACATAACGTGCTATAAAATAAAGCTACAAGTTCCTCTAGCAATCTCTCCTTGTCCTCAAATGTCTGCGCATTACGTTCCTGCCATAGACACCACATGATATACATTGGGATCATCTTCGAGACTGCTGTAATCTGATGTACACCTCCAATAATTGGTCAGCTGGCCAAAGCTGCCACCACGGTCTCCGGCATAACCCAACCCAACTCCACTCTACCCAGCACCCCATCCCATAAAGCACATGCTATCTCACAGTGTAACAACAGGTGATCTACCGACTCACCCCCTCCCCTACACATATAACACCAATCTGCTATAATAACTCTCCGCTTCCTCAAATTATCAGTTGTGAGAATCTTGCCTAAAGATGCTGTCCACACAAACAAGGCTACTTTAGGGGGGGGGGGGGGGGGGTGCCTTGTGTCTCCATAGCCTTCTCCAAGGGAACCGATGTTCCGGACACTCAATGGCAATAAAAAGAAAATATAGAAGATGTAATAGTAAAAGAGTGTTACACGGGCAAAGATCTAACTTGAGAGCTAGAAGTTCGTATGAAGAAACGTTGACTAGCAGACGTGATTTGCATAAAGCGCTTTGCTTGGAAGATGGCAAGGAAAATTGAAATAGGACATTATCAATTTCTTTTAATTCATTTATTTAATTGCCTTTGATCAATAAAGCTTTATCATCCCAAACTCATTGTTTGAAGGAGTCCTACAGTAATTTACAATTCACTATCAATATTGGCATTCAAAGGAAGGGAAATCCCGCTTTCATTTCCGCAAATCGTCCCACTTGTCTCAAAAACTGAAGCCAATGGGAAGAGCTAAATGTAATTCTGTATTTTATATCTAAACAACGAGATCCTTCAAAAAAGGGCTCGTAAAAGATGGACATCTCAACCACATAAGACTCAAATTAGAAGGGAAGACATTTGCTTTAACAAGAAAATATGAACATAATTAGTAAGATAAGGCATACTTGGGGAGGTGTACTGCTTGCGATTAGCGCCCGATATACAGACTCGGAGGATAAAGCGAGCAAGCGGAGGCTGCTCTTTGGAGACTCGTGAGGGCTCTGGATATAGGCGAATGTAGATGTAACGATTCTTCTCTATGGATAAATGCCTGTAAACCAATTTCCAAAACATCATCCACCAACAGAAAACCCAATCACATTATAAATTTACATGTCAGGTAACAAGAGAGGGAGTTGTTACCAGTTCCAGATTCCGACCTTGAAAGGGTCGGATTTTTTGAAAGAGCAGGGTCCAAAGTTGTCTATTTTCCATTGAGCTAGTCTTGAGATCATCTCCACCTTGGAATCAGCCATCTTTACTTCTCTCTCTACATGAGTTTTGAAGTATTACTGTGCTTTTGAAGGAGTCAGAGAGGCACAGAAGAACAAAACAGGTGGAAGACTTCGCTTTTTGCAAAGTTGCGACTTTATGATCGTGTTTGTTCAAAGACAAAAGTGTCGCTCGCAATCCATGAAACTTTTTTCTATTCACTTTTTTTTTTTTTTTTCAAATTCCTACATCTACAAAAAAAATTATATAAAAGATAATAATGAACTTACAATTTCTTACTATTTATTTACTAAGATAATTTCATCTGATTTATTAGATTTATTTTATAATAAAAATAATTTTATAATAAAAATAATTTTATAATTTGACGAACCACATCAAGCCACATCAATTTATAAGATTATTTTTGTATAATCACTTTATAATTAATATATATATATATATATATATATATATTTATGTCTATTAAGTAATCTCCAATAATTTTGAAATTGTTGTTGTCGTGATATTTAAGTTTAATACCAAAAACTTTTTAAATCTTATCTCCTTAATTATTAATCACCATTCCTATCGCAAGTAAATACTTTTAGCTTGACCTTTCTTCTAAGTAAAGATAATTTTCAAATTATCATTAAATCATCACTTATCATAAAAATTTAAATTAAATAATAATTTCACATGAAACAATAAAATTGTTATAAAATCTCTGACAGTTTTATTTACGTTTTGGTCCAATTATTCACGCATACACGACCTTGGAAATATCGTTTGAAACACCTTGCTAAATTAGAATTAAGATCCCTTGAATGGAGCTTAATATGTAGGTCATTGCTAACTTGTAATTTATAATATAATATATATATATATATATATAGGAAAATGCTAGTTTGTCCCCTTATTTTGTCCACTCACTTTGACAATCTGTATATTTAATTTTTTTATTTAGTGATTAAAGAAGTGACTTGTAGTGTATTGATATATATTTTTTTATTTTTTTAAAATATTTAAATATGTTAAAAAAAATATAAAAAGAAAAAAGAACAAAAAAAGAAAAAAGTAAGTTTGTGTTAGGCGGCACGCCCAACAGTCATTGCTGGACAACAGTCTAGCATGATTCATATATATTATATATATATATAATATATTAATAAAAGTAAAAGACCGGGTGAGAGATTACAACAAAAATCGTAACATGTTACAGTCACAGAGAGATCTTACGAAAGTAAACTTACAAATTGATATAATTTCATATGATAGTATTATATCTATTTTATAATAAAAGTAATTTAATATATCCTATCAAAATACGTTAATTTATAAATTTATTTTCATATGATCTATTTGTACTTAAAGCATTTCTCAATTATAGATAGTCAAAGTAGAGAATGAAGAAAAACAAAGTTGAAAAATAGTCAAAATGCACTAGTTTTGAAGTTTTTTGGCCTATCACCTTCTAGCAAAATGGTGGCAAATAGATTGTTGATTCAACTGTTCAGAAAGTTATAGACTACTTTTCTTTGCTTGTCATTGTTTGATACCACGACTTGAGGTGTTGCATTGCTGTAGCTTCTTGTTGTCGGAACTCACTTCCTTTGAAGCGAAAAGAAAAGTACATCAACTCCAATCTTTAGAAAAAATCGTAAGATAAATAGGTTCAAAGAATTAGATCAATCTCCTGATGTAATCATGGAGTGCGTAAATATTGTATAATTATTTTTAAAAAAAAATGAGATCCATTATTAATTTTTTTTTGTGAATTTTATATTTATTTATTTTTTTCAAAATAATTATATGGTACGTATGTACTCACGATTACAACTATTATTTTTTATATATATATATATTTGAGAACAAAAGAATTTTGATGTGTCCGATGAGACTATATAATATTATTGTAATCGAAAATGTGACAATGCATGAGACTAAAGCACCCCATGAAGATAGTTTGTAAGACTCACACTCCTATCATATATAAGAGTGAATTGTTACTTTAGATTTGTAAATTGACGACCATTTGAAATTTTAAATTGGGCATGTCCGTCTATGTAATGGTTGAAAAATAAAAAAAATTGGACTTTTTTCAACCTACAAATGAAAAAACAAAGAGAAAGACGGAAAAAGAAAAGAGGATTGGAGAAGCGAGGGTCTTCTTTAGTAGGCACAAGGAGGAAAGGTCAACTAGTCTCTGTTTGGACATATGTGAAGTGTTTCATTTCATTTGATATCATTATTGTAATTTTTTTAAATTTTCATACAAAATATAATAAATAATTTAATTTTTTTAAATCTCAAAATAATAATAATAATATTAAAAAAATAATATTCTAACAATATTTTATTCAATTTTTAACTTTTAGGCCTTGTTTGGATTTAGAAAGTATTTCATCTCATCTTATACCATCTCATCTCATCATTACAAAATTTTTAAATTTTCATACAAAATATAATAAATAATTCAACTTTTTCAAATCTCAAAATAATAATAATATTCTAATAATATTTTTTTTTAACTTTTAACTTTCATCTAAAATTATCTCATCTCATCTCATTTCTTCTCTGAATTTAAATCAGCTCTTATTTCATTTCAATTTATTATCCAAACTATTTTTGAAAAAAGCTCGGAAAAAATTGAAAGGGAGGAAAAGATTGATGGCTAATTTTAATCTTTCTATGAGATAATCTCACTATCTATCCCTAAATTTGGGAGAGATTGCCATTGAAAAGTGATTTAAAAATAACCCAAATGTTTTCTAACTGCAAGTTTCAAGGCTGTCCTTTAATTTTATAATTAGATGTGACCCACTTAGAAAAAAATGAATGTAAAGGGCGTACAAGTTCCGTGGAGATGTCCATATCATGTCATTTCTAGAGGTTAATTTGTATTTAAAAAGAAGTTAATTTGTCATGTATACGACACGCAGGAAGAAGAGAATGCCCATATCATGTCAGTTCCAGAGGTTGTGGAGATCGATGTCCATTAGAATTATCTTTCGTTTCCAGAAATAAAGGAGAAAATTGCATTGGAGTTACTATCTAAAATCTTGACTTCAGACATCTTTTCTTCGATACCAAACATCCCACTAACATTTTCTTGTGTAGCTTTTTCATTAGTTTATTTTTATTGGTAAAAACGTACACTCACCCAATGACTCAAGAGCTCACATTCTACTACCTTATGCTCTTTGATGAGCACTGGCAATTTGTATGCTATCTAAGCTAAGCTAAGCTAAGAGGAAGATGGGCATATAAAATATATCCTATCACTTCTATAGTCGTCCGAGTGAATTTATCAAGCAGTATTAAAAGATCAATAAATGCTATGAGACCTATTTCATATGTCTATTTCTGAAAGTTTTAAAAATCGTTTCGTACCGGCCGGTACGGCTGATATTTGCCGTACCGGCCACTGGGTCGGTATAGATACTACCTGTATTTCGTACTGGCTTAAATACCGGCCGTACCGGCCGTTTCGGCCTAAATTTTGGCCTGTACCGGCCAATATTTCGGCCTTCATTTTTTTTTTTCATTTTTTTCAAACTTCAAGTTCATTTTTTGACCCCCAATTTAGACTAGACTATTTATAATTTATATATATGTATGTATTTATATATAATTTATTCATATATAAACTATTATTTTAGAATATAATTGTTATATATATTTATATATATAATTTATTCATATATCGACTATCTCGAAACTGTACATGAAGCGGTACCGATATTAAAATATTTCGTTCCAGTGCCTAGACCGGTACACTATCCGATACGTATTCAAAACATTGCTATTTCTACCTCGCATGCAGTCATAAAACTCAGTCAAAAACTTTAGGAGATCTCTGTCCCTTTTTTTGCATCTTGTGCTAAACATTATTTGCTATGGGAGTTGTTAGCTGAGCTGAGGAAATCCACCGAGGACTTCTACTGACTGTTTAAAACTTTTTTATTATTTTATTATTTTTTTAAAGCATTTTTAATGTATTTTTTTAATATATAAATAAATAAATAAATAACACAAGACTAAAATATAAACAAACATAAATCCTAAAAATAAAAAAACAAAAATAATCGGGACATAGGCCTAAGCATTTTCTATTTGCTAAAAAAAAATTGCTGTCTAGGTCGGTCCCTTGTCTAGAACGTGAATATGCAATGACTCTTAGGCATGTCTAGGATTGTGGTGAGAAATATATATTATAGTTTTAGGACTTATAATTTATACCTTAAGTAACAAGTTTTACTATTAAAAAGTTATTTATTGTTTCTTACAATATGTTTAAAGTACTTTCAAACGTGTTATATTTATTTAGAAATAAATTAAAAAAGTATTTTTGAGGTAGAAATGACAATCATTTGATTTTTAAAAAAAAATTATGACTATATCTTTAAAAGTTTGAAAGTTATATGGGTATTTTTACTCATTAATAGTCTTTTTAAAATTCGAACTACATTTCGGATTATCTGGAAAAATACATTTACTTTTCCTCAAATGTATTTTTTAACTCATTTGAAATTAAAAAGTATTTTAATATATAACACCCAAAAATCTAATTTTTCTATTAAAGAGTTTTTTAAAAGTTATTTAAAATTTTTTTAAGACTTCTAGAGCAACTCCACAAAGGCACTTAAGCTACTATATTATAATAGTATGCTACTTTAACTACTCCACATGGCGCTATATATCTTTCTACGCATAAAGTTAACAAAAGAAAAAAAAAATCATGTTGCTTAGCATAAGAGGAACAGTTCCTCTTTGGAATGGTTCGGCTATTTCTAGGCGTTTAACAGTCCCTAATAAAAATAAGCCACGAATGAAATTACACACTAAATATAATGAATCTGGTCACATCTAATAAAACCAATGGAAATATAAAATCCTTTTGAGAACAGAAACGTCGACCCTCCTTCGAATTTCACCTTGAACTTTGGAAAGAACCTAGATCGTCGCTGCACGAAACTAGGTATGTCGCCGCCACAGCTGAACAACGTCGTCGCACCACCAAGTTCTATCACCCCCACCAAGCTCTATCTCCCCCAACAAGTTTCGGCGCCCATCACAGCTTTTGCCCACCATAGTAGTCGTCGTCGTCGTTGATGAAAGTCGCTGCCATCTCCTTTGCCACTTCATGGTTCAATTTTTACATTGACTTTTGCACTAATTTAAAAAAAAAAAAAAATCTTCTTTAAAAACCATTTAGTTTCCTAAGTAGAGTGAATGTTGGAGAAGTATCTTAGTTCAAAATTCAGTAACTTAGTTTTTAAATTTAATATGTGACAGGAGATTTTTTAAATGTAACTTGCATGTGATTAATTTCAAAATTCAGTACTAAAATGCTAGAGAAGTATCTCAGTTTCCTGCACTAATTTATAATCTACAGATTTCCACTGAATGGTTTGTAGCACTGATCTATACTAATTTTAACAGGGATAATTTGCAGTGATTTGTGCACTAACTTGCACTAATTTGTGCACTGATATATGATTTTTTTCACTCATATGGGTTGGTCATTTAAGATTTGTCGATATTTCTAATGTATACATTTTAATAGCACTGATTAGAAATGTAAAAAAATTCATTGCTAAAATGACAGAATTTGGAATGGATTTTCTTGGGCTTTGCGAGTTTCTTGGCAAATTATAATTTGCTAGTTAGTAGATGGGCACATAATTTTTTGGAGCATCACGTACACATGGAGCTGATTGATTCACACACATGCTTTGTCCTTGAGTATGTTTGTATAAATATGAGTTTTTTTAATGTAAATTATAGAATAAACCATAGATTTTCTTGGAAAATAAGAATTTGCTAGGTAGAATGGCAAATACGTGACTGCATGTATTTCATATTGTTCCTACTAGCTTCAGATTGGGTTTTTTATTTATTTTTTATTTATTTTTATTATCCTTTTGAAATCAGCCGAATGAGATTGTTGAAGGATCTTATTTTGTATTTCTTATTTTATAACGAATGATCAAATTTCAAGTTTCAATAATGATGAAGTTGAAATAATGTTAAGTCACACATGTTTAGAAGGTGAAGATCTACAACGTCAGGTTGAAAGTGTAGAAGAACAATGTGATGTGAATGTATAAGATGCAGTGAATGTGGAAGATGAAGTCAGTGTGGATGATGAAGTGAATGTGGTTTTTTCTTCGAGTAATTGTCCTTTGGAGTCATTCATCAGTATGATATTTGATGACGTAGAAGACACTCAGACATTTTACAAGGTGTACGCAAGAAGAAAATGTTTTGCCATTAGGACCAACCAAACTCGATTTCCAAAAAATGAGAGAAAACTAATTGTAGTCGACTATGTTTGCTTAATGAAAGAATTTCGGCGGGAAAGGAGAACAAAAAGAACGATCGAAACTTGATGAGAAAAAGATTGGATGTAAAGTAAAGATGAGAATAAAAAAAGATGGTAAAAAATGGATAGCATGCAAGTTTGTGCTTGAATATAACCACTTGCTACTTAGAACTGAGAAGCACTGGTTTGCTCAGTGGACATAGGGGAGTCACATGTGTCCAAAAAAAATTTATTATAACTTTGAATGAGTTTAGTGTACCGATAAAGAAGATAATATCAGTTTTGAGTAAAGAATCAGGGGTGATTTTAACATTGGTTGTATTGGCAAGGATGTGAAAAATTTTTCAAGAAAATTACTTGGGGAACAAAAAGAGAAAATTATTTGAAAAGGAAGATGCACAAAGTATTGGAAAGAATGTGAAAAATTACTTGAGGAATAAAATGAGAAAATTATTTGAAGAGAGATGCACAAATGTTATATAACTTATATGCCTATTTTCTTGATAAAAAAATACAAAGAATCTGAGTTTGTGTACTCTATACAAGTTGAAGAGAATTAGTATATGAAAAGTTGTTTTTGGGCAGATGCAAGATCAAAGGCTACATACTAATATTTTGAAAATGTTGTCACATTTGATGTCACGTACCTGACAATTATTTATAAGATGCTATTTGTACCATTTTCTGGAGTTAACCATCATCGCTAAATCATAATATTTGATTGTGCTTTGTTAGTTAATGAAACAGCCGAATCATATACATGGTTATTGAGAACGTGGCAAGAGGCAATTTTTGGAATGCCCCTTCAACCATAATTATCGATGATGACAAGGCAATGGCGAAAGTCATTGTACAGGTACTCCAAAATACGACTCATAGGTTGTGTTTGTGGCACATTTTAGAAAACTTTCTCGAATATTTATCTCATGCATACAATAAATTTTTAGACTTTTAAAAAGATTTTCATCATTGTATATATGAGACAATTACAATTAATGAGTTTGAGCAGGAATGAAACTCAATATTAGTGAAGTATGTACTAGGAGATAATATTTGGCTGCAAAATCTTTACATTTGGCGGGAGAAGTGAGTTCTGACTTACTTGCGTTCAATATTTTGTGCTGGTATGTCAACAATTCAAAGGAGTGTTTTGAAGGATTATGTTTATTCAGGTACTATGTTTAATAACTTTGTGTACTAATATGAAAAAGTCTTAGATGCATGTTATTTTAAAGAAAAGAAAATGACGTGCAAATAAAATCTACACGGACGATATTGAAAATATGTCACAAAATTGAAAAAGTGGCGGTCATAGTTTACATAACAAAGTCTTTCATGATCTTCCAAGATGAGCTTTTCAATAGTCAATGTTACAAATCAACCAAATTTTTTAAAGAGGGTGAAAGCAAGACATATGGAGTGGCACCTCATGGCAAAGAAACTTCTCTTTATTATGTGATATTGGAGAATAGAAAAGATAATGCGACATATACATGCCATATGTTTGAGTTTATAAGAATTATTTATAGGCATATCTTATATGTACTGTGTCTTGAAGGGCATATAATGACACAGGATGATCCAATAGTGAAAAAAAGTAGTTGATGATACAATTTTACGACATTGCATAACTTTAGTCATAATCAACAGAAAAACTCAATCACCTTTCGCTTGTCTTAGACAAGGTCTAGAAAGAACTACTTTTGATGGAAGATTATCTACATATTCAGGATACAAATTATCCAGGTGGAGGGGTGTCAACAAATGACACCCATATTTTAAAAAGTTAGAATGTCTAAAAGTTTTCACAAGCAGTAAATGATCCTCCACGGGTGCCAAGGTCCAACGAAAGGACGACCAAAATCTTTGAAAGCAAAGAACCCAAAAGAGATGCAACAATATGCAACTTGTAGCATTTACAAAAATGAGGGACATGCTAGGAATAACTGTCTTTCAGTGAGGTATTGTAGCTTTAAAAGTTTCTTGATTTATTTGTTTTTAATCGAAGAATTTTTTTATTTTTTGTGTTTTGTTGTGGCTTAATGTAGAGATATTGGGCATACAACTGAGATCGATTGTCAAAACTTAGATTCTTAGACAAAATTTACCTATGTATGTGATTAAGTCTTTTATTTCTTCTTATATTATGGATATTGTTTTTTAAATTTAATATGTGATGGGGAATTTTTTAAATTTAACTTATAAGTAATTGATTATGTCTTTTTTTTTACAGGAAAATCATGTTCAAATTATGAAGCTTGTTTTTTGAACTTCTGTAATTTTAAACAAGAATTTTTTGGATTAGATTTTTGTAATTCTGAACATGAATTTACAAGGCGTATTCATGAGTTTTGAATTGTGGATGTTCCTTGATTGACTTTTATCTTTGTGTACTTCTTGCAAAACCAGTCCATAACATTTCAAAACTTCTCCATAATGTGTGCAACATTTGTCCATAACATTCCAAAACCTGTCCATATTATGTGCAAAATCTGTCCATAACATTCCAAATCTTGTTCACTACGTGTTCATTACATTTCAAAACCTGTCCATTATATTCACCAAACACGACTCATTATATCACATGTTCATTAGATTCACCAAACATGACTCATTACATTACATGTTCATTATAATCAGCTGTCCAAAAATTGTCATACAATGCACAACAGGTTAGATGAGTCATAGCAGTGTCCGACATACATAAATGTTTTTCGGATATAAAAATTATAACACAAATCACAATAAAAAAAAACCACGATGTCAACAACGTTTTTAAGGTTCCTTTATACTTCTTCTCTATTACTTTAAATTTGGTTTGTTTGACCATTACATGTTTATAAAGTAACCTCTTATTCCTTCGTTGAGCTAACTCCAATGTCATCTTGCAGCATGAATTTGGCTCATTTTCAAAATCAATCTATTCAAAAAATTCACATTGTTTATTGATCTTATAGTTTGGACAATTATAAAATCTTTTACCAAAACTATTTGCCTTTCCAGAAATTTGTAGTTTCGAATGGAATGCCACAGTAACAAAGTGGCCTGTCTAAACTAGTTTTGTCTTTCCCTCTTAAAGTTTAAGAACTTGAACCAATATTGGTACTTGAACTTGTCATTTGCTGGAAAATAGATACAATATAAAAACCATAATACATAAGAACCTCTTCGATGCAAGGAAAAATATTATGCAACCTAGTGAGAAAAAAGAAAATCTTAGTGATTATCAGAAGTGAAAACAAGAGATCGATCATGCATGCACAGATCAGAGTTCAATTGAGGTTCTTGAGTTGGGTTGTGCCTTTAATTCAACGTTCTATAATCTAAGGTTCCAAATGACAGACAAAAATTGACAAAGTTCAGTTGAGGTTCTTGAGTTGGGTTTTGCCTTTAAGAAACTATGAGTTCAGTTTAGGTTCACAAAGTTATATATCTTTGTCTTCCCTGAAAATATCTTGAGCATGATCCATATTTGCCTTGAAAAATTTCACAAAATTTGTGTTCATTCAATTTTAGACTAGGTGAGGTTTGGATAGTAAGTTGAGATGAAAGTTAAATAAAATATTATTTTTTAATATTATTATTGTTTTGAGAGTTGAAAAAGTTGAATTGTTTATTATATTTTGTGTAGGAATTTGTGAAAGTTGTAATGATTAAATGAGATGAGTTGAGATTAATTTTCTTTGTTCCCTAACTTCAAGATTTTTTCTCCTAATAGGTGCTTAATTTGTTCAACCCATCTTAATTCTAACATTAATATAAAAAGGTTCACATGTCATATCTATTTTCTCTAAATTTTAGAAAATTTTTAGTAAAAAATTGTAAGAAATCCCAATTTCAATACGTGGATCTGGGACAAAACCATTAAAAATACTTAGAAGCACGCGTGCGCGCGCACACACACATATATACATATTGTGCCAATAACATAAACAATGAAACAAAACATGAAAATTACAACCGTAAATAAAAGGTACAATGAATGGCCAACCATCAAAAGTTACGCTTTATTGCTTTCACATTTCGGTTTTGCTGTTTTGGTTCTCCCTGACTAGACACTACAATTTGGTTTCTCTTGCTAAATGAAAAGAGTAAAAAACCACCGAACGGCAAAACACTATACCTATATGGGTATTCTGTGTTTGACGATTAGAGTTTTGAAACTTTTTAGAGGCTCGTATATTTTGAAGATGTTTTTAGAAGAACCCTAAAATTTATGCAAAATCATCATTGAAATTCAACAAACATTTCATCTCTATGATCAGTTAATTTAACAAACATTTCCCTTTATGTCTTTTTCAAGTCTTTTGAAGAATCATCATTGAAATTCAACAAACATTTATCTCTATGGTTAGGTAAGTTTGTGGAATTAGTCCTAAAAGATTCATATCCCAAGCTTACAACCATCGATAGGTCTCTTGACATAAACATCTACCATAAACAAAGAAATGACCACTCTCTCAAACTCAAACTAAATTAAATACTCAACATTATCAACCAACAAATTTTAGAATAAAACCTCATTGTTTAAGTAAATCATTAGAGTTCAATGGTTCATCATCTTGAACCCGCAACTAAACATATTGGTCAGTGAAGATTCTTAGACAAAAATTAGCTTGTGAATTCCAAAATTACAAAAATTTAAATAAGCATGTGAATTCCAAAACTACAAAAGGTCATACCAGAGATCTCAGATCTCATCGGCTTCGAACGTCAATGGCACCAATCATATTGTCCAAGTGTCATGCTGTTGAGGGTTTGGAGAGCTCGCGACGAAAGAGGCAGGGTCACGGCTTGAATTTGGAAGTCCACGACGGAAGAGGCAGAAGAGGGTCACAGCTTGGGAATCTGGTTCAGGAAGAGAGAGAGAGGGGGAGGGTCAAGACTCGAGGTCAAGGGAGATCACCGACGTTTGGTTCTGGGAGAAGGGGATAGGGAGGGAAGGAGGGCCTCTTCGAGGTGGAAGAGGGGAAGGGGAAGGGTTATAAGGGGGCAGGGTAGAGAGAAATGTCAAGGGAGTTTTTTGTCCAGGTATTTATCAGCTGTATGTAGGCATATGAGATGTGAAATAGGAGACCTACATGACAAACACCCATTGAAGAGCTGTTATTTGAGAAAAATTAGACCGACCGGTGGAAAAATTTTCTCTAAGAGGAAACCCCATATATCCCTTGAAAAATGCTTATTACAACCGGCCTATGCAACCGGTGGGAAATCTCCACGTCATTAATGAAACGCTGTATTTTATTTTTACATTGCAAGAGGTAGGAAGAATATAATCTATCTAACACTGGCAAAATTTCATCTTCTTCTCCACGAAGCCACAAACGGCCACTCCTCCCTTCATCTTCTCCACGAACCAACGAAGCCACAGCCACTTCCAAAGAGGCACTTCCACTGGTCGACTAAAGTTGGCAACGAAGATTATGATGAAGTTTCAAGCATCAAATCTTCCTCAATCGCAATTTTTTTTTTCCTCTATGTGCCGTGCCCATTGACGACTCCTCCGACGGGATGACCTCCTCCACCATCGATGGAAAGCAGCAAAATGGGTCTCTTTCCAAACAGATTCGAGTTTTTGCTACGGTCTCTTTCCACCATCAACGTCGCAGTGCTTTTCTCCTCCACTTCCCATCACCGGCATCATCCACCATCTACAGAACAGGTAGGGAAAATAAAAAAACTGAACAAAATCAAAATGGGTCTCTTTCCAAACAGATTAAAAGTAAAAATTCATCAAAGTCGACTAAAAAATTCTAGAAATGCTAACCATGCAAAAGGAAATAAATGTGTTACATTAGCAAAATCATAGGAACCACCTTATACGGATAAACATACCATCACCAACGAGCAACCAAATGCTACAAAATGAAATTAATTGTCGCTAAAATTTTCAATTCAATTTTCCAGTGAAAGCTGGAAACAAATACCCAGTTCTACAAGTTCTTCAGTTCAAAACAAATACCCAGAGAAAAAAAAAAAAAATCTATCACTCACTCGAGATGACCTTCAGCTTCTTAGAGTCGAGAGTCACAAGGGTTGAGAAGCTGGCAAAATTGCTTTTTCTTTAACAGGAGGGTGTGAAAAGTTTTCCACTGCATCTACCATGATGTCTTAATCGCTTTAAGAAATGAAATCAGGGCTCTGAGTTGCTTCGGATGAAGCTAGAGGGTGAAGAAGATGAAGATGGAGTGGTTGGAGTAGGTCCCACGGCATTGTACGCGTACCTAAAGATAAAAGAGAGGGGAAGAGTGGTGTGTCCCTCCCTTTTTGGGTGGGTCTCTCTTTTTATTTTTTAACCCAAAAAATAAATAAGCAATAAAAAAATAGTCGGTTGCACTGCGATTTTCATAGCCGGTTGTACCTAGCATTGTTGATATCCCTTACACACCAACTTGGGATCCTTCGGAATTGTAATTATAGAAGGCGCCACTTTCTACTGACTCGCATTCTTTGATTTCTTTTACTTCCAATATTCTTCGGTGCTACGTTCATTTTCCAGCAAGCTTATGCAGTGATTGCTTCTTTTAATATTTCAAATATATATAAAATCAATGTGCAAGCACTTAAAAAACTAGGAGCTAAGGTAAGATTTATATCCACAAACGATTATACAGGATAACAATAGTACATGGTTTCACCATCAACACGACAATGAATTCCATAAGCAAAATACAAGACAGAACGCACTGAAGCCTTAGCCATAACTAATGACATGAACTAAACATCAAGTTGCTTCATGATTCCAGCGTTATTTATACACAAAATAAAGGAACCCAGATGACAAAAGATGCGAAGGAATTGAGCTATTTATATACAGAAGGAAGATCCTCGATCTTTTGAAGTATCAACCGGGTACAAAATAATCCATCTTTTCCACAGGCAGATTCAGAACCGAAGTTTCCACCTATACCAACGAACATAAAAAATGCCAAAAATTGAAAAAACAAGGTACAATAGACTAATAACTACAGTATAACTTCTCTCCTTGGTCTCTAGTTTTCACGCAACAGAATCTAAGGAGTTTGCAGAAGAAACTTTGTCAACCAAGAGATGGATTATGGGATCTTAATTTGGGGAAAAATAATTCTGCCCAAACATCCCGATTACTCTTTTTTTAACTGCTGGATAATAAGTAACTAAAATCACACACCATGACAAGTGTGCATGTAACCAATGTGGTGGGAGTTTCTAATGGTCCCAAATTCAAGGGGAAAGGAGCAGATTCTTCAACTCACGTACCTCTTCAAATGGGATGAAGACAAAAGGCATTAGGCCCCTCCTGTGTGAGACTGCAGGCACATCTGGGTTGTGTGATTCATCATCCTGCCACCCTTCAACCACCCCAAGGATGTCCTCATCAGGGTTGTTGGCCTCATTATCATCCACACCACTAGTAACAAGTGAGAGTGGATCCATACGATTGTTAGCCCCGGCTGTTGTTCCTCTTAACCTGTGCCAAAAGAGCAGATAAGCTTACCAAAATCCCAACATGGCACCACGGAAATAAAAACAAAAATAATGGTAATTGAAGGTTCCATTTAACAGTGCATTCAAAGTCTGCCACATGTTCAATATCAATGAGTGGCTGCAAAACAGGCAACTGTCAGATCAATCTCTTCATCAAAAAATCAAAATTTTGGCCTAATATACCTTCTTTATTAATTATTATCCATACATTATGAAGAACAACAAAGAAGTTGACACTAAAAGTTGGCGCAAAAGCCTTTTTCGGCTATTCTGTCAACTACTTGAAGGGAGAAAGAGTAATAACTAACACTAACCATAAGCCACCTACGACAAAATGAATACAACAAAAACACACTTGTAGGCAATGAATGTTATACCTCAAGCGGATTCTCAACACAGTAGGACGCATGCCAGGGTACAAGACTGCGGCTTCAACCTGAAATCAAAGAGTAACAATAAGTACCTGGTCAGGACAAAGAAAAAGAAAGATATTTGGGAATTGGCAAATAGTATAACCTGACCTGGTCATCTGATAATGTGAAATGGCCTCTAAAAACACAGTCTGTTTTAGATGCACGGAAGTTCATGCATTTTGCCACATCTTTGACCTTTTGCGAAGAATTCTAGTCACTCCAAATTAGAAGATAAGATGGAAGTATCAGCCAGAGAAACAAAAATACCGCTTCCAACTTTTAGAAGCACTAATTGAGTTAGGATGATAATAACCTTGTACAGAAATCTTCCGGAAGGGAAAAACCTCATGTAACGGAAATAGCATACCTGAAAAAGAAGAAATAGAAAGACATTAGCAGAAAATAATTGAATGGATAGCAGAATAGCAACTAAATAAAAGCATCTTTCACATTCCATTTCCACTCTTCCTTCCAGAATTGGCCAAAAGAGAAAATCTTTTAGGCAATTATATTTATGATTTATCCCAATTATTAGCATTTTCCATTTCTCATCATTCTTAACAACCAAAGGAAGGAAGGATACAAACAATGAACATAATGGAGCAAATGAAAGAAATAAGTAACCTTCAATTAAAATAAAAAGTCCTTGATAATCTTTCCCAATTACTCTAGTTACTCAGATTTAAGACAAGCAACAAGCCCAAAGTATATGGCTCTAGACCAACATAATGTCGAATCAGCAGTTTAAAATCGACTTGCTTATATGAATTATCCCAAGAGTTGAGCCAATATGTAAACCAAAGGAATTTTGTTATGAGATAATCTCACTAGTTAACCATGAGATGAAATGCTTCAGCCTCATATTGTTCAGATATTAGAATCTTTATTTGCTTTTCTAAAGATAAAAAAGAAAATATTTATCGTTGCACCATCAGAAACAGAACATTTGATTGAAATGTTTGTTCTTTTCTTTTTACATTAATTATGATCCTATTAGTTTGTCAACTTCCATAAAAATATATTATGAGTTTTAAAAAACCTACAGTTCACACATGATCCAACTTCTGTTTTTCTAGTCTACGACACTTACATTTTTATGCTTGGTTTAGGCAAGATTTTGCACTAGGGCTTGCACCAAAAACTACAAGCATGATCCTACCAGATCTTATCATTGTCCAATCCTAAAATCTTTCCATAATTCGGTAATTATAAAATAAGCTATGTGGGTATTGGGATTTATATTTCTAGTAAGAAAGTGAAGTGAAACTGGGGAGCACACCCATGGAGGTTTGGGGTTTTGGGCCTTCTTGATATTGTATATGCCATATGCATGTTATAAATAATCCAATCTGCAACTTGTACAGCCAAACCTTTAAATGAATATAAATAATTGTAAAAGGATATCACATAGGTAAAAATAAGCAGAACAGAAATGTACCAAATGCACTGGATTGGTGACTTTCCACTCTGCAACTCCAGCACGAATATATGTGTTCCTACTCACATAAAGACCTGAAACGTGAAAACTGGTGTTAAATTCATAACTCTCCTCTTCACAAAGCCCAAAAGGTGCAAACAAATGGAATAACAATACGAGGAGAGTGGCCTCAAGTTTTCTTTATGAGCATCAGACATATGTACATTGGATAAATCAAGCTCACGAATTGACTATATTCTCTTATGGCCAACTTGCAGACTTGTGCTTGTCTTTAACATCGTATACTGTTCTATATAAAGACATGGAAAATAATTCAAAACGGAAACAAGAGGATTTGTGTTGGCATATCTTACCATCTGCACGGACCCTTGGTCTTAAAAGCCACATTTTCCTCCATGATCCCTCATATTTTGACTGAACAATTTTATAATTTTCCACAACTCCAGAGAGCTTCACAAAAGCAGTCCAAGTTTTAGGCTTCAATTTTCCATACAATAAAATTAGAACAGCTTTGTATTTCTCAATAGAAAACTGAGTTTACCTGCCAAGCCTTCAGGCATGCACTACGCCAAAATACAGGGTTACGAATTGTGTACTTCCATTTCCGACATACACAAGCTGCCCTTCCCAAGTCATATGGACTCATTCTTGCAAAGACCTGTGTATTTATATTTATTAGAGGTCTCCTAGATGGTACTTCTATATTTTTATGAACACAAACAAAACATTTGGATTGATTTTTTGTCATACAATTACTCGGGTGCCGAACAGAATATAATGAATAGAGACTACAAAAAGATTTATTATAGCCAGTAAGTTTTCTTCATAAAAAATTTTCACATAACATGCAATACCTCAAAGAGCAGTTCATCGGGTAAACAATGATGTATTAGTGCCGGATCAACATATGGTTTCCTGCTTACACTCCCAACTGGTGCAACAGGCCTAACATTAACTCCATAGAGATCTGAAACAGAAAACCTGAAAATAAGAACGAAAACCTATAGTCCAAAGTATGAACTAGCATCCCCCAGACGGAATAGGTTAATTAGTGTAAAAGAAACTAAAAAAAAAAAATTTGGATTACCAAGCCAAGGCCTTTTCGTTACAAAGTAATGAACCGCCTTCAACCTCAAAGCTGATTCAGGTTCATCAGGAACTGATAAGGCAAAATCTGCAAGGCATTAAACTGATTGAGATAGATGTATTTTTCAATTCAAACCCCATTCGAACTAACAAAGATATATTTTAATACTATTTCATCATCTGGGGTTTAGAAAAAAATAACACAAACTCAAATGAGCCCACTTCAACTCGACTCAATTATGATGAATTGGCGGTGATTAGTTCTCAGGAATATCGGAGGAGATAAAACAAGAATATTCCAAATTTAAATGCTTCTAATATTTTCGCACCATCCAAATCGCATTCTTGCTAGACGAATTTTCAGCTTGAATCCATATCAAAGACTCGAAAACCAGACGAGAGTCACAGTACATGTGGATGTTTAATGGATACCCAGAATGAAAATTCTCCAAATTCGAATGAAATTCAACGAGCTAGCAGATGAGCCTCACGCTATTCCACAAAAGATCATAAATTCAAACGTTTAACCAGCCAAAACCGTACGGTAACTGGATTGTAATTGCATGGAGAAGTAAAAAACTTGGCGAGTAATTGCAATACCTGAAGCCATGAAGACGGAGAGATTGGTTTTTCTTTTGAGACAATGGAAGCTTGACTCTGCCGATTTTCTCGGGAAAATTAAGAAGAAATACGGGGAAAGAACGAGAAAGCGAATGGGGATCTCCCAAAAGGATGGTGATAGGCTTCATTTTAAGTATTTTTTTAACTTAGGCTTCCTTTGGTTACCAAACTCACCTCAACTCATCTCAATTTATCATTACAATTTTTTTAAATCTCAATATAAAATATAATAAACAATTCAACTTTTTCAAATTTCAAAATAATAATAATATTAAAAAATAATATTCTAATAATATTTTATCATCACAACTCAACTTAACTCAACTCACTTCAACATTCAAACACACCCTTAATTGTTAAGAAAAAATTAAAACAATATATAACATTACTAATACTCATTTTCTTAATTATTAATTAAAATAAAAAATTTAAAAAATCAAATAAAAAAATAAAAAATAAATAGTAATAAAGTAATAACCCTATCATTATTTTTCTCAAAAAGCCTGGCCTGTCCTACAACCTTGATTTTATAAGCATCGACCACTGAAATGATGACATGTGAAATGGTGGGATCACAATGAGGCTACAGAGTGGCACCATCGTCGATACAGGTTTCTAGGGTCAGTAAAAATTCAAAAAATTAAAGAATTTTTTTAAAAAATATTTTTCAGTCAGAATCGAAAGTGTCATTGAATCAATTTCGACTTTGATCCTGTCCGATTTTATATTTGAACTTCGACTTTGTCATCCGACTCTAATATTGTATATATATTATAAAATATTTATTTATTTATATATTTATCATATATATTAGGGTTAATTATACTTTATTTCATCGAACTTTCATTCAATTCACAATGTGTCCCTGAACTAAAAATTGCAACAAAGTAGACTCTCTTTCTTTCAAAACGTATCAATCCCCCCTTCCATCTATTCCTAGCGTGAAATGTAACGAAAATTACCTCCACATGCTGCTCATGTGCATAACATTCACTACAAAGATGTAATTTTTATTTAATTTATTATCATTAATTGATAGTATATATTATTTTATATTTTATATAGTCAATAATAAATAAATTAGATGAAAATTATATTTTTACAGTGAATGTTATGCACATATGCAGCACGTGAAGGCAGTTTCCGTTAAATTTAACGTTGGGAATAGACGAAAGGGGCACATTGGTAAGTTTTGAAAGTAAGAGGGTCCACTTTATTGCAATTTTTAGTTCAGGGGTATATTGTAAATTGAGTGAAAGTTTGAAGGGGCAAAGTGTAATTATCCCTATGTATTAACATAGTTGTATAGTTTTTTTTTTAATTTTTTTTTAAATATTGCATTAAAACTTGCATAAAGTCTTACAAGAGAGTAATAAGCCTGAGTCTAAAATAAATTACAGCATTGGTGGATCTTTTCCACTACGAAAATTTATGAGCTAAGAGGGATGAAGATGAGGGGTATGCTTCCATAGAAGTTATTTGAAACTGCCCATTGCGCAATTAAATACGCACATCGATTTGATTCTCAATGTATTTTCATGACATTCCAGCTTTGAAATGAATGAAGCAAGTTTCTGGTATCTTGAATTATGGGTTGTATTGTCTAGTCTGATGTAGTTTTCGGGCCCACTACTGTCTGCAGTGTCACTTGCGAGTCCCCCACTACCAGCAGTTTCTTGATTTTTCTTACTTTTGCTTCCTCTACACCTATGAACATTGCCATAGCCTCACCTTGATTTGGATTTTGACTTTTGATTTGTTTGGCTTGCACAAAGATTGAAGTTCCTTCCTCTAATATGCAAATAGTTGTTGATGTGCTTCCTGAGCTTCTGATCGCCACATCAAATATTAACAAGTAGTGATCTTTTGGTATGGGTTTCCTCTTGTGGCTTTTATTGATTTGTTCATTGCCTCATGCCTCACAGTGTTCTTTGTAAATTTTGAGAGTGTCATTTACAAAGTTTTCAATGTTAGGGGTTAAGGCCTCTTGGATGATTTTGTTTCTAAAGAACCAAATATTGTCCATTACAATGATGGCAAAAATTTGAAAAAGGTGCTCTTCACTGGTTTGGATATTTTGGTTCATAAAGGGGCTAAGAATACATTTCATCCAATGGTCTATGTCCTTTTGGCAAAGCATGAGATATTTAGAGGCCATTGTGAAAGTCTCCAAAGAATTCTGGTGAAGGTGCAGTTTAGAAATAGGTGGGTCTAAATTTCGTTTCAATCTGTCTTGAATTTTTAACTTCCAAAGTTTTTTCCAATTATTAGACTGATTATGGCATGTTTTGTTGATGATTCATGGTGATGGCTGCATAAGCAGATTTGATAGAAAATTTTCCAGATTTGTGGTTGACCAAAATAAGTTTGTCTTCTAAATTATGAAAATTGGTCTGAGCTAGAGGTATTTTCATTATCTCTTCAACAGAGTCTAGGTGAAATAAGGCTTGGAGTAGTATAAATATTCTTGGTTCTTCCATGGTTAGTTCCGAAACAGTAGTAGAGGGATCCTTCTAAACAAATGTATTTTTTGGGATTGGTTGGAATGTGGGAAGAGTAGGAACCCAAGGGTTAGACCAGGCCTTTGTTCCAAGACCATTGTTAATTTGAAAACAAACACTGCCTTTTAGAAAATCCATTTGCTTTAGAATCTCTTTCCAAATCCATGAACTAGTGGGTTTTTTTCCAGTGGTAAAGATGGAGTTGTTTTTCAAGTATTTTCCAGTAAGGACATCTTTCCAAATGGCATTACTGCCATTGATTAGTTGCCAACCAATTTTTGAAATGAGGGCTTTATTGAATTCTGAGGTCAATTTGAGACCAAGTCCCTCTACTTATTTGGGTTTGCAAATGGATTTCTAGGATTTTAGTGTGAAATTATGGGATTTTTCATTTGGGAAACCCCACCAGAATTTCTTGATGGCTCTATCTATGTTGTTTGTAATGGTCTTTGGAATGGTGATGGTGGACATGAAATAGGAAGGTATAGAACTAGCAACAGCTCTGATTAAAGTAGTTCTGCTAGCTTGATAAAACATCTTTGCCTTCCACCCTGCCATTTTTTGAATGATGTTTTTTTGGATTTCTTCAAAGTGATTTTTTTTAGGCATTGAAAGAGAGTGGAAGGCCAAGGTATTTTATTTTTGAGGAAGTTTTTTTAAAATCAAAGATGGCCTTCACCTCTCTTTTTGCTTCAGGGAGAGTGTTTTTGCTAAATTGAACTGAGGATTTTCCAACATGCACCTTTTGGCCAGACCATTGAGAATATTTTTCCAGGCAATTCATGAGTCTTTGAGCATTTTGACTTGAGGCTTTTCCAAAAAGTATGAGGTCATCAGCAAAAAATAGGTGTGAAATTGAGGGTCCATGTCTACTGATGGTGATTCATTTGATGTTTCCATGATTCTCTCCTTTTGTAATGAGTCTTGTGAGAACCTCAGATCCTAGGATGAAAAGGAAAGGAGAGAGGGGGTCTCCCTGACAGAGTCCTCTAGAGGGGTGTATGGGGCCATAAGGTTTCCCATTTACGATCACTGAGCAGGTGACTGTTGAGATGCATTCTTTTATCCATTTGATCCACTTGCTTCGGAAACTTAGGGTAACCATGATCTGAGTGAGGAAATCTCATTCCATAAAATCAAAGGCTTTCTCCATGTCAATTTTGATTGTCATGTGGCCTATTTTTCCTTTTTTCATTTTGAGATGGTGAAAGATTTCTTGGGCTAAGATGGTGTTTTCCTGAATAACTCTTCCAGGGACAAAGGCTATCTGGTGAGGTGATATAATGCTTGGAAGAATTTTTTTAGTCTGTTTGCAAGAATTTTTTTATATGATTTTGTAACAGACATTTGAGAGACTGATTGGTCTGAACTGATGAACCGAATTTGGATTTTTGGTTTTGGGGATTAGGATGATTTTCGTGTGGTTCATTTCTCTTGAAATATTTCCTGTTATGAAGAAATTTCAGATGGCAGCAATGAAGTCTTTTTTTATGATCTTCCAATAGTGTTTGTAAAAAAAAGCCAGTGAAACCATTAGGCCCAGGGGCCTTTGTTGAGGGGGTTTGCTTTAAGGTTGAAATTATTTCCTCATCTGAGGGAGTTTCACAAAGAAATTGATTTTGGAGATCAGAGATTTTTTTAAGAAAGAGGTCCTCAATCTCAATATCTATTTCAGGGTTAGAAGATTGAAAGATTTCTTGAAAAATGACTGTGAAATTTGTTTTGAATCACCTCAATATCTTCAGTCCATTGGTTTGTGCTAATTTTAAGGCTTTCAATGAAATTTGTGCGCCTCCTCATTGTGGTTTACATGTGGAAAAATTTGGTGTTTAAATTAGTGATAGTCAACGATTATTGTCTTGATTTCTATAAGCTTTCCTCTATTTTGAGTTGTACATTCAATTTCTCTTTAAGAGCAGATTCCTCAATTATGGAGTGAGTGGTTGGTTCTTTTGTTTGGATTTGTGACAGAGCTATTGTTAGGTTCTTGATGTCGATTTGGATGTGTCCAAAGTGATTCTTGTTCTAGTAATTCAAAGCCTTTTCCACTTCTTTTAGCTTTTTTAAAAGAATAGTGCTTGGGTTTCCATTGAAGTGGGAGTTCTAGGCTTTTTTAATGACCATGTGGCTTGTGTGATCTCTAGTCCAAAACTCTTCAAATTTAAAAGTATGATGGTGTTGGTTTTTTCCAAAAGTGTTTAGGACAATTATAGCATGGTCTGAAGAGTTGATTGGCAAGTGCTAAAGGGTTGCATTTGGGAAAAGTTCCATCCATTGGTGGTTTGCAATTCCTCTATCCAATCTTTTTCTAATGTTTCCTATGCCATATCTATTGTTTGTCCATGTGTATTTTGGGCCGTGGAAACCTAAATCAACCATTCCTTGCCTTTCCATGTATTCTCTCAAGCCATTTGCTTTTGAAGTACAAGCAAATGGTTTGCCTCCAAATTTCTCAGTTTGACTTAAAACAGAATTAAAGTCCCCTATAGCTAGCATGGGTCCATTGTAGCTATTTGCAACTTGGTTCAAGGTCTCACAAAATAAAATTTTCCTACTGTGTTGAGCAGGGCAATACACAAACTTTAAAAGCCACAGGTTATGTGGTGGATCCGAGTATACAAAAACATAAATTACATTACTATTTACAATAATAGATACCATATCCAGTCAATTCCTCCACAAAAGCAAAAGTCCTCCCCATTTCGTAGGAGGTGGAACATTTATATACATGGAAGATCCTAATCTATTATAGTGGCATTAATATTAACACTAGTCAAAATTGTCTCCGAAAGGAAGACTACATCAGGTTTGAAGTTCCTGATGTTTGCCCTTAGTTTTTTTTATTGCACCGCGTCAGGCAAGACCCCTACAATGTCAACAAAGTATTTTCATTTCTGCCTTGGTGGCAGTTTTTGCCCTGCCATTTCAGCATTTTCATCATCAAACAAATAATTTTTCAGAAAAATGTTTGTCTTGACCAGAGGGGCTGTCGATTTTTTGGTATGGTGAGAATCTCTGCTCTTTTGCCTTCCTATTGCTTATGTCAAATCTCTCGTTCTTCACTGCTTGGTAGTACGATGCAATTGGAACTTTATCTTCATTTGTGTTGTTCATCTTCTTCAATTGTGCGCCTTATGGGTACTGGTCTCTCTTCAGGATTGGTTGACTCAGCTTGACCCTCCCTTGTGAAATTTTTAGTTTGTTGTTTGGCTTTGCGTAGTTCTGTGAAGGATGTGCTAAGGGGCTTTGCTGTAGACGATTGTATAATCTGAGTTGAAGAGATGTTCATGCTTAGGCTGCTTGGGCTTGGAATGGTTTTGGCTGGCGTGATCAGGTCTGTGGGCCGAATAGCAAGACACGATTTACCTGAAGGGCTTACCAGGAGGGATATTGAATGGTTGGGTTTGATGAGTTTAGTTGGGCTTTTGAGATGCTCAAACTAGGCCAGGGTTTGCTTGAAGAGGTCCAATTCCATTGCATTGCTTGGCTTCGGTGGGTTGAGCTGATGAGTTGGGTTACTGTTTGTTGAGTTGATGTGTATTAAGGAATGTGGGATGCTATTTATTGTGGGTGGCTTGATTTTAACCCTTGGATCTAGATTATGGTTTTGAACAGTTGGGATGATCTTGGCTATCGTGAGAGGGTGATCAATTTTGTGGTGCTAGGTCTATGATGTGTATTGCCGAATAGACTGAGGTAGCTGGTTGTCTTGTTGCTCTTTAAGGATCCCTCTGCCATATGTCAGTTGTTCTGAGATTGCTCCATGTGTATCTTGTATCAGATCCTTGTATTCCATGTTCATGCAGCTATATCATTTTTGGAGGAGTTGCACTGGATAGGCAACATGCTGGCCTTTGTCTTCCACATTTTCCATCGCTGTTTGATGAATTTGGTTTCTCCAAAATGTTGGAAATGATGGCTTGGTTCTCTGCAACAAGTTTTTCTTTTCCTTTGCTAGACATAGTTGGGATGGAATTGCATGGAAGTTTGGTGGTTGTTTTCAGCTTGGTATTCACTTTGGATAAGTCTTCTACCAACCGGGTTGTCAGCTCTCATCGACAGACCAAAGTTAGTGACTTCTGTCTGTTTGCAAAATGGGGGACTCATCATGGAGAGAGAGTTGGGAAAAAGGGGCATTCTACATAGTTGTATAGTTATATAAGTAGAACTTTTGTAATTAAATTCAATAATATACTATTATGCACTAATTATTATAAAATAATATAATTATACTCTAATAATATGATGTTTACATAATTTAAACTATTATTAATCTATTTATTTTAGAGTAACTTATTATACTAGACTTATTTAAATACTAGTATAATAAGTTAATAACACATAATATTAGTTTACTAAAATATAATAACATGTAATTAGATACTATAATATAAATCTTGTATAGAAATAAATTAGATACATGTATAGAAATAACTAATAAGTATAGTATAACAAGTTAATAACACATAATACTAATTCACTAAAATATAATAACATGTAATTAGATACTAGAAATAAGTCTAGCGTAGAAATACGTTAGACACTAGTATAATATAATAACATGTAATTAGATACTATAGTATAAGTCCAATATAAAAATAAGTTAGACACTAGTATAGAAATAAGTCTAATATAATAAGTTAATAACACATAATACTATAATATAATAACACATAAAGAAAATACTAAAGTCACTGACAATGGGTCTCAATTGTTTTTTTTACTTAATAATTAAGGAAGTTTTTTTTAATGATATTGTGAATTTCTTTTTAAAATCTTTAAGGGGATTAAAAAAGAGAAATGATTTGTACAAGTCCCAAATAGGCAAGTCCCTTGCAAGCTCTTGTAAAAAAATAGACTCCACCTTAAAAAAAATATAAAAAAATATTATTTTTTATTAGTGAGACCCATTTTTTAATAAATAGTTTGTATGAGGCTTGTCTATTTTGAGCTTTTACCTAACATTATTTTTTAAAAAATACATGAAAAGAAAGGAAAGAAAAAAGGATTACACTTATTGAGACTCATTGTCAAGACCGAGAATCGGGAGCTGTAGCACTGTCTTAAACACATAATTAGACACTAGAAATAATATATAATATTATAGTATGATAACGTGTAAGTAGACACTATAATATAAATCTAGTATAAAAATAAATTAGATATTCATATAGAAATAAATCAGCAATAAATGATTTACTTTTAGTTTTTAATTTTTAGAAAAATTTAAATTTGAACGCCACTATATTGTGCATGTTATTATAGCCACAGAGAGTAGCTAGAGGTCGTGGACCAGAAAAATTTGCATTCCCCACTGGAAGTTTATATATATAGGCACACATCATGGAGCTATTCCCGTCCATAGTCTGCAGAAAAGACTTCTTCAAGCTTCCGATTCTACTGTTTTTGCCTTGCATCATCAAGGAATGGACAATTCAAGTCAGCATCCAAAAAGCAGTTCCGTGTCCGAAATATGCAATATTAATAGAAATCTGGCGGATTTTATCATGCCTGGAGCTGGAAATACGTAAATGATTAGGGGTAAAGACCTTAAACCAAACCATCTAAGTGGTGGAGAGGACGACGTCATGCGGCGGTCTGGAGGGCGTCTACAGGCTCACAATACCCAAGGTGTAAAACAACGGAGGAAATATGACCCACTTCTTTCTTTTTTTACTTGTCTTTATCATCTGTGATGCAATTATCTTATGGAATGCTGAGGTGGCAGCATCTATTGGAGGGTGTTAAAGCCACGTACAGCACATTCATTCCGTTTAATTATTCATGCTGCCTCTAGAATCTTATTTTAACATAGTTATTCAACCTTTACCCATCATTTTATAGCGATTAAGAAAGGATTCACATGTAGAAAAAGTAAAATGCATGGCTTTACCTTCCACTTTATTATTTTAATGAAAGAATATATTAATTAAATTACAATTCAATCAATAATTAAGAAACTGTTTGATTTAAGAAAAATGATTTATACAATCTTAAGGTGTGCAAGTCTTGCGCACTCACTTTTTAATAGTAAGCCATACTTTTTGCAAAGGGAGTACACCAAACATATAACCCAAGACAATATTATATTTAGCATTATTGATGGTTTAATATGATAGTAGCAAAGGTTCAAGCACCAAAAAGGCGATTCTGTAAAAGCTAGGTACCAATTATTACTATCACCATGATGCACCTCTTTTCCTCTCTGGGGTTCCCTGAGTAGAGGTCGCCACCCCTCTTTCTGTATGGGGTTTTTTATACTTTTTCGTGTGGAATGTTTTTCGATACAATATGAAAGAAGAGTTGGGCAAGCTTTATGAGAAACTCTCTCTCACAGAACCGGAACAAGAAGAGATCCAAGTGGAGACCAATTGTTAGAAGATGCCATTTTCAAAGGTAGCAAATGTTTGATCATTAAGTTGCTTATGGACACACACTACAAAAAGGAAGTCTTTAAGCAAACAATGAAGAAGATATAGAGACCAGTGAAGTCCATTAAATTTCGTGATCTGGGTTCAGTACTAACATTGGTTGAATTTGAAGACATACAGGACAATGATAGAGTGCAACGTGAAGGCCCTTGGTCTCTTGAGAAACAACTGGTGTTGGTGAAGGAGCTTGATGGTAGGCAGCAAGTTCATCAAATCCATTTATCAGAAGCCCCATTTTGGATCTAGATATATGACCGGCCACTAATGGCATGAAATGAATACGTTGGTAGCTTGACTGGGAGCTCTCTTGGTAAAGCAGAGGAAGTCGATCTGGAGAGAGGTGAAATGGCATAGGGGGAATTTATGTGGGTGTGGGTAAGTATTGATGTCTCTAAACCTCTTTTGAGAAAGAATAAGATCACTATAGGCACAAATGAGCCATGTTAGGTTCGATTTACCTATAAGAGACTCCCTGACTTTGTTACTGCTATGGATGACTAGAACACGGGCATCGCAAATGTGAGAAATGACAAACTTCAAAAGAGACATTTGAGTTTGAAGGCTTCCCGTAAGGTTAGTGGCTTTGCGTTGGGTTTGTTGGAGGTCGGGGATGGGAGGAATGTACACTGAAGAAGGTGGCCGACCAAGTAATTTTGATGAGCAACACTATGCTAGTGATCAATAAAAGGCAAGAATAAAATGTGGCGGAAAATAAGGACATAATGGAAATTAGGGGTGAAACAGATACTGAAATGCACGTGAATCCTAGGAAAATATAGAAAATAGGAGCCGAGAAATTTGTTGGAGATACCCTTGGATGAAAAGTGGAAGCACAAATTTAGGGCTGACTATTTCTAATTCTGTAATTCAATATCAGCAGTCAACGTATTTTCAAAATATGGAAAAAAATTCCTTGATGAAGGCAAAGGGAGGAGATAACTTACCAGACCTAGGCCATGACGATACGGGCCTATAAAAGGAAATGTTGATCTCTGAAGATAGCCCACTGGCCACTCTGATTAAACAAACAAACCCACTGGAGAGCAGATGTTGGAGAAGGAAAACTTGAAAGGTTGAACCGAAAGCCCAATAGGGAACCAATACTCAGACGAAGACTGTTTGGAAGAAAAGAACAACTCTAGAGGTTGAAGATGAGTAGGGAAGATACCAAAAAAGACAAGCTCATAACTCAAATGAGGCTCACATTGTGGTGGCGCAAACTGAGATATCGGCGGTGGCTGCTTCACACCCTTGCCGAAAATAATGAAAACTTTAAGTTTGAATTCCCATGGGTTTGGGAATCCACATGGAATTCGCACCCTTCAATACCTTGTCAAGAAGGAAGCTCTCGACATTCTGCTCATCCAAGAGACAAAGTTGAAAACTCGTGCTATGAAAACTTTTAAGTATCATTTAGGTTTCACAAATTGTTTGGCTGTTGATTGTGATGGTAGAAGTGGTGGGACTTCCATTGACGTGGAATGAGGAGATTAATTTTTCTGTGTTAAGTTATTCAAAATCTCATATTGATGCTTTGATTGCTAATGATGATGCAAATAAAATTGAGTGGTATCTTACAAGTGTTTATGGATATCCCAACACTGCATGTAGAATTGAGACATGGAATTTGTTTAGGTCTCTGTGTCGTTTAGATGAAAAATCTTGGCTTGTTTTTGGTGACTTTAATGAAATATTGGGTCTCAGTGAAAAATGGGATGAGAGAGATAGACAAGAGAAGCAAATGATCGAGTTTCGAGCAGTGCTCAATGACTGTGATTTACGAGACTTGGGTTTGTTAGAACCCATATACTTGGTGCAATAGAAGGGAATGGACATCCAGCATCAGTGAGATTTTAGAAAGATTCTTAGCTAACTCTCAATGGTGTCAAACTTTATCCTACAACCACTGTTACTCATGGAATTGATGCCTACTATGATCGTATCCTTTTATGGGTGGACACAAATGGGGTATGTGAAGTAAGAGAAGGGAAAAGACCATTTAGGTTTGAAGCAATGTAGGTAGGAGAGGATGAATGCACACGTATTATTGAAGAAGTTTGGAAATGTGGCTTAAGTAATATGGAGGAGGTCATGAAGATGATTTCGGGATGTGGCATGAAAGTGACTAGCTGTAATAAGTAGAGTTTTGGGAATGTTAAAAAAATATAAACAAAGCAAGAATGAGGCTTATAAAGTTACAAGAAGTAGATCCTACTTGGTCTGACATGGTAGCTAATATTCATGCAAGAGAAGTCCAAAATTGGTTAGAAAGGGAAAAAATTATGTGACATCATAGATCAAAGGTTATGTGGCTCCAAACAAATGATTAGAATTCTAAATATTTCCATACAAAAGCCTCACACTGAAGAAAGAAGAACAAGATTAAGAAGATACAAGATGATTGTGGGGTTTGGAAATAAGGAGGGCAGCTAGACCAGCTAATTATAAAGTATTTCCAAACTATATTCTCAACTTCTGATCAAAGGGGTTCGATATATATTGTGAAAAATATTGGCAGAAGAGTTACTAGATAGATGAATGAGGAATTATCTAAGAGGTACATTGAGGAGGAGGTTCTACAGGCACTGAAACTGATGCACCCTACTAAAACTCCTGGACCTGATAGTATGTCCCCTATCTTTTTCCAAAGATATTCGCATATCATTGGCAAATCCATTATTGCAGCTGTTCTTAATGCACTAAATACTAGTGACTTTCCTAAAGATTTAAATCACACTTTCATTACTTTGATTCCTAAGAAAAAATTCCCCATGAAAGTAGCTGATTTTTGTCCCATAAGTCTATGCAATGTCACTTATAAACTTATTTCAAAAGTGATTGCTAACAGACTGAAATAGATTCTACCTAGCATTATCTCTGAGTCCCAGAGTGTTTTTGTACCTAGTAGACTAATAACAGACAATGTCCTCATTGCATATGAGCTCATTCACTACTTAAGACAGAAGAGAATGAGAGGAAAAAAAAGGCTATATGTCTCTCAAATTAGACATGAGTAAAGCGTATGATAAGGTAGAATGATATTTTTTAGAGCAGGTTATGCATAACTTAGGCTTCGAATCCAAACTGACCCATCTGATTATGAAGTGTCTTACCTCAGCCTCTTGTTATGTACTGATCAATGGAGAACCAAAAATGCCTATAACTCTAAGCAGATGATTGAGACAAGGGGATCAACTGTCTCCTTATATTTTTCTACTTTGTACTGAGGGACTTTTTCATCTGCTTAAATAAGCTGCTAATAATCAAATTGTGCCAGGAATTTAGATATGTAGAGGGGCCTCTAGACTTAATCATTTGTTGATTGCGGATGATAGTGTGAATTTTTGCAAGGCTGATACTACTAATAAGAATATACAAGAGCTGTTGGATAAGTATGAATATGCTTCATGGGGCAGAAAATTAATAGACATAAAAACATCTATGGTATTTAGTAAGAATGTTATAGCTAAAATTAAAGAGAAAATTATGTCTCTGTGGGGTGGAAGCAATGTCCAATAGTATGAAAAGTACCTAGGCCTCTCACCAATGGTTGGTAAAGCTAAGTCAAATGCTTTTCCTGGGATTAAACATAGAGTGTGCCAAAAACTACAGACTTGGAAAGAGAAGCAATTATCTCAAGGAGGCAAGGAAGTTCTACTAAAACCTGTGGCACTTTCTATTCCAAATTATGTTATGAGTTGTTTCAAACTATCAAATTGCCTTTGTAATGAGTTAGAAAGTATGATGACACATTTGTTGTGGGGAATGAAAGAGAATGAAAGGAAGATACACTGGGTCAGCTGAAAAAATATGTTTGACTCTAAATTCAGAGGTGGGTTAGGTTTAAAAAGATTTGAAGACTTTCAACACGGCCCTCTTAGCTAAACAAGGGTAGAGAATCCTGCAAGAAGAAGATACCCTGTTACATTGACTTTATATATCTAAGTACCTTCCAAATTCAAGTTTATTTATTTATTTATTTTAAGTTGGGTTCTAATCTATACTATACATGGCGAGGAATATGAGAAGCTAAGAAACATCTTCTCCAAGGATGTCTGACTCTAAATTCAGAGGTGGGTTAGGTTTAAAAAGATTTGAAGACTTTCAACACGGCCCTCTTAGCTAAACGAGGGTAGAGAATCCCGCAAGAAGAAGATACCCTGTTACATTGACTTTATATATCTAAGTACTTTCCAAATTCAAGTTTATTTATTTATTTATTTTAAGTTGGGTTCTAATCTATACTATACATGGCGAGGAATATGAGAAGCTAAGAAACATCTTCTCCAAGGATGTCAGTGGTGAGTAGGAAAAGGAAAATTAATGAAATGATTTCAAGACATCAAGCTTTACAGTAAGAGCTACATTTGATGGAAGAGGAGGACTAGAATGATACTGTAGATACTCTGATTGACAATAATACACAGTGGTGGAATGTGGAGAAAGTTAGAGCTCTATTCAATCCAAATATAGCTATTGATATTCTAAAGATCATAATATGTCCAGGAGGAAATGAAGACAAATGGATGTGGATCCAAGAAAGGAATGGAAGGTTTAGGGTCAAGAGTGCCTACAGATTCTTTAAAAGAAAATTGGAGGAGAGTGAAGGTGAAAGTTCTAGTCCCATTCGACAGAATTCTTTGTGGAAAGTGCTGGGGAAGATGAAAATTCTCCATAAAGTTAAGATCATTGCTTGGAGAGCTTGTAGAAACTTTTTACTCACTCAATACAACCCGATGCAAAAATATGTTGACGTTGAAGCTACATGTTGTTTATGCAAGGGTAGATTGGAGGACCTTCCGCATGCTCTAATCTATTGCCCTAAAATTAGAGAATTTTGACACAATTATCTGCTTATATTGAAAGATAGTGAGGAATACCTGAGTATATTGGATTTAGCCTTGATGTTGAAAGAGAAAGGGACAATGGATGATTTGGCAACTTTTTTCTTAATTGCTTGGGGATTCTGGTTGAGGAGAAATAAGCTGATTCATGAAAAAAATCTATTATGAACCTAAATATGTTGTGCTTTGGGGTTGATAACATTATTTTGGAGCTTGATTCTTTATTGGTGATTAATTGGCTGAAAGATGGGAAGTGCAGCTTATGGTATCTGGAGCTAGGATTCTTGGGAGGAAATTAGTGGGATTTTATCAAGAACAAATTTTCAGTTTCAGCATGTGTTCAGGGAAGGAAATAGGGCTGCAGATTTTTTGGCTAGGATGAGAAGTAGTGGATGTAATGAAGAATGGTTTTCACTAGAGGACATTCCAATTTCGCTTAAGGGAATCCTTCGGACTGATCGCAACAGCTTACCTTATTTGCATAAGTCTAAGTAAGTGGGTTGAGGTTCACTGAGTTGTTGCTTTACTAGTTGAGTTATTTCTGGGTTTATTTGTTGGCAGTCTAGTTGTGTATAAGGTATTCCTCCACCAAAAGTGAGGTTTTTAAATAAACTGGGGAGGGGGTCACTCTTGGACATATGACCTTCGACTCTCTATTATTAAAAAAAAACCTAGATATGTGATTGCCTATGCCTTGTCTTTGCAGAAATTTCACTAGGATTTGGAGGATACACCATGCTCAAAACTAAAAACTCACTGCTATTGGTTAGAAACCACCTCCTCACGGTTTTATCAAACTTGATGTAGATGGAACTACGTTCTTCAATCAATATAAAGCAGGGGCGAGTGTTATACTTAGAGATGAGAAATGTGATGTTATCATGGCTACTAGTAAAGTTGAAAAGGAAGTCGCTGATCCTGAAACAATTGAGCTCTTATCTATGTTTAGGAGACTTCAATTTTGTATACACTGGGGTATTTAAAAAGTTATTCTTGAAAGTGACTGCTTGATAATGATTCAAGAGCTACAAGCAGCTGCTAGTTCTCTATCAATTATTGGGAATTTGCTGAAAGAAACACATACTTTTTAGTGTGTGCAAAGTTCCACATGTTCATAGATTAGGCAATGAAGCAGCTCATAGACTTGCTCATTATGTTTGGAATATGGAGAATATTAAATTGTGGTGGGATAATGTCCCAATGCATGTATCCCAAGCCGTTTGGTTTGGTAAGAATTCGTTGTAATCCTATGTTATTAATGTAATTACTATGTTTTCCTATATATATATATATATATATATATATATATATATATATATATATATATATATATATAAAGGCGGTTCTAAAATATACACGCACTCATGTAATGGTGAACCAACTTCTAGGATTACAAGTTTTAGGAACTACAAAAAAAAATAATAATAAAAAATAAAAATAAATAAATAAATAAAAACCCTTAGTTTTTTCCCTATCTCATGACAATGTTCATGTAAGATCCTTTTTAAGACCCATTTTTTGCATCTTGAAGTGTGACGCTAGATTTTGCTTTTACAACAGATCATTGCACCTACAGACCTACTGGAGCCAGTTCAATTGTGCTCCCAACTAAAACAGCAGCAACTACAAGTGACAAAACCAACATCACTTACAACTGGATCATATATCTATGACACAATCGTGACTTTCCAGATTTCCTACAAGAGAGCAACTACAAGTGACAAAACCAACATCACTTACAACTGGATCATATATCTATGATACAATCGTGACTTTCCAGATTTCCTACAAGAGAGGTTCTAATCTTTACATACTCGTAATAGAAAATAAATCAAACACAATTGACAAGAGAAACCACAAACTTATTCATACAAACCAAAGATGTTGGATATTATAGTTACTCCAGCAACTTAAGGATCTGCTCTCTTGTGGAACTCCATAACCCAGCTGTTGTAAGCACAGCATATGACCTCACAGCCAGAAAACCCAGATTTTAAAGCTAATGCCTCGAACTCTTTTTGGGTCCTCTCTTTTCCTCCAGGGTTTTGAGCTAACATAAACAAATCTTGCTCAAAGACAATATTTGAGGAAACATTACTCTCAGGAGCCACAGGAAGAATTGATTCCACAATGATCACTTTTCCAGATTTGGGAAGTGCTTTCCAGCAGTTTTTGAGAAGTCTTAAGCAATGCTCATCACTCCAATCATGGAGTATCCACTGCAAGTTTCAATGTTTCGACAACTAATAAATAGAACTACTAAATAATCAGTTGAAGAAATAACATAATATATATAGATTAGCCTCTCTCACTTTGCAGACCATGACCAAAAACTGCAGAGGCTGGCCACAGTAACCTGCACCTGGTTACCAGTCTACCGCGCATGCAATAATGCCAAAGGTCCTAAATAATTATGTTTATGTTGCCTCAGAATACAACATCAATACGACAACAGAGAAAGAGCGATCTGGGGAGAATCCCAGAGGTGGTTTGGGTTGAGACGTTTTGTACAATATAACATATGTTTATCATCCATATCGATCCTATTATCCTAAAGTAATGTTGGTCTTTGAAATTACTATTAGTCTGTGCAACATTAGCGAGATGGTTATGCGACAGAATAAAATCTATAAACCAATCAAAAGGGCTAGCAGCATCACAGGGACTTACCTTCATGAAAATAGCATCTCCACATGGAACACTATCAAACATATCTCCCCCAACATGCTCCACACCTACACCATCAAACGCTCTATGAATAAGTTATACTTTAATCTTGTCTCAACAATGCAGGTTGTGAGCAGCAACAATCTGATCCAACCGGAAGTTGCATTTAGAACTGGTTGAGAAGTGAAAAATAAAGGGCCATCAAGGCTGTTTGGCAGAAAATTGAGTTATGGGATAACCATCATATTTGAGATAATGATATTACGAAGACAGATAAAGTCATAGGATAGCCAGACACATCAACAGAGAACTTAATGCTTATTTATATATACATCTTAATTGTGTCATGAAACTCTTAAACCAGAGAAAGAACTAAAATTAGTACCTGGATAAGAAGGTGCATCGGTTAAAACATGAGGCAGATCAAAATTGATGCCCTTGGTCTGAGGATATTTGGAAGTGATTCTGTTCAGGGTAACTCCAACTCCACCACCAACATCAACCAACACTTTGAGGCCTTCAAACCCTTTGTACACATCGAGTATCTTCTTCATGATCCAGATAGTGTGGTTTGACATGGCTTGGTTGAATACCCGATTGAACCTTTCATCTGTTCCTGGGTATTCAAATGCTGTCATTCCATAGGCTCTGTTGAAAGGAATCCCGCCGTCTAGTATAGCATCATTCATGTGGTACCTGATTAAAAGATGTCCTTTAAAATTTAAAAGCCTAATAAATTAAACACAACAGACATTAAAAATCCTAAAAAATTCAATGTTATTCCACTGAGCAGTATTGTCAAGTATACTGGTGAAGACTACATCCAGAGTCCAGATCGAAACATGTGAACATTCCAATTTGAATATTGATTTTATAAGCCCATTTTTAGAATAAATAAACAACTAACCATTAGGATCTGATAGCAAGTCAAATCATTTCCATTTTTAGTATTATCCAAGAGCTTAATCCATACCTGAAGGGGTAACTATTACTCTAACGTGCTCAATTAAAACAACAAAAAAATCATCAAACATTGTTTCAGCGATCATTACCAACTCTCCATGAAGACCTTGTCATGGTGCAACAGGAAAAGAGGAGCAACAGAGCCCCCATGAGGATTCTTAACAAGGAACTTGCAAATGGGTGCCACACCATACAGTCTCTCAATCTCTCCGTCCTCTCGGGTCCGGAGGGAGTACTTGAGTATGGAATAGCTCGCCAAGAGCCGTAGCATCCGGTCCAGCAGAACAGGCGTGTCCGGATTCTTGGTGGGTAGCCGAGCCGCGATCTCAGAAGGTGAGAGGAACACGCCGATGCCGGCATCTGAGATTATGTCGATGAGGTTGAGCTCAAGGGCAGACTTCAGAACCATCGGAAGTATCACTCCATTCGCTAACCGGACGGCCAGTTTGCCCGCTTCTTCTTCTTCTTCATTAAGTTCTTGTTGTTGGGCTATCCGGATCGCGTTGTTGTTCTCGGATAAACTCATGACTTGTGCAAAGGAAGTGAGTGTGAATCCGAGAATCAGAAAAGCAGAGGGACAAGTTCCTTTAGAGAGAGTTTGGAGTGACGTGCGTTCTGCAGCGAAGAAAGGTCAGAATTTTATGGACTCTTTTAGGAGTCAGATGTTACCAACCAACAGTCATATTTTATTATTTAATTTAACGGTATTCATTTAATTATCGCTTACTTTTTCTGCGGTCTAATTTTATAATCTACAGCATTCTCTCTCTAAATTTTTCTACAAATTTTAATTAAAAATATACTCTCTATAATTTTATCTTAAATTTTATTCATCTTCACAAATTCTTATATATCTTATTTCCTATTATTCTTCTATTCTATTAAAATAATATTATTCTATTATTTCTTTATTATTTTTTTCTCTCACTTTCATTTCCATTCATAACTACTAACTCTTTTGTTTTATTCTCTTCTTTTTAAATATCACATTTTAATAATTTTATAAATAATTATAAGATTTTTTCCCCGGATACAATATTATTTTTCAATCCAACATCGGTATTAAAAATAATAATTTGTTTTAATATGTGCATTTTCCAACGCAGTGGTATTTTTAATATGATTTTGTCCGCATATACTTGAGTAATATTTGATTTGCGTTTGTCTAATTGTAACATTTTTTTCATTTTCATATAAGGGTAATATTTTTTTCAATTTCTCTAATGGTAATACATATCTGTATATTGATGATAAATTTTTTTGTCATTTCTCCAATAGTAACATGCTTTGTCATTTTTCCGATGATAACTTTTTTTATCTTTTTCTCCAACGGTAACATTTTTTTCTATATGTAACGGTAATTTTTTCCTCTATAAATACGCATTATGCTTACTTCATATTTTCATAAACCCAAGTCTCATTTGATCTAAGAACCGAAATTCAACATTCCCCCCTCATCTCCAACTCCCTTCATCAAATGGCTCGTTTCTTCTTTCGCAAATTGCAAACATATTTGTCCTCTGAAAATGAGTTGGATGTTATTCTTAATGCTGAGGCTGATAAAGAGTAATTGAGGCATTGTAGCAATCATCAACGACGTAAGTTTATTCGACGTGATCATATTTAGGGGCACGTCTTTTCCGTGATTATTTCGCAGAAAATCAAGTATATCCCTCGAATTTATTTTGAGGGATATACTTTCTTTATACTCATTGAAGTATTGACTAATTGTTTTTCAAAGTTGGGCATGTTTTTTGTTCGTTCCCTGGATGACATCAACACTACTATTCAACTATGCAAAGACAAGTAACTTGTCGTCTTCAGGGGTGAAGTTTGCACTCCTGATTGATTTTCTTTGAGAGGGAGGCTCTACTTGGGGTGAGAGTGGAGAGTCATCCAAAGTCACGAGAGATTATTCACATTGACCACCATAAATGCAGTCAATTTCAGGCTGCTGAGTCCAGAGACTGGTGAAGAACATATTTACATGCTCTTGTGAATCTATCTCTAAAAAGTTGTAGACATAGAAATGTGGTACACATGTTAGACAATTAAGACCAATATTTGCAAGTGATTTTGGTAGCCAGCTCAGGAATCATATGGTAACATATGACCACACTTGGCACCCTCTCTCGCATGGTTGCAATAACTGGTTGCCACTATTTATTCGCCATCTGGGTTACCATGCCATGGAGGTGTGTGCCAAAGTACCAAATGTCCCCACAAGGATTTTCTCATCATCACAGTCGAGGGGATAAAGAACTCAAATCCAATAACAAAATCAATTTGTAAAATAGAAAATAAGAGCATTTCCATCCGCTTCACTAAACACTTGTGTGTTTTAAATGTAGTTCAGATAGTTTACAGAATTTACATCATGTATGAGACAGGAGCCCAATATCAAATGGCTGGAAAACCTAACCCAAACCCCAGTTATCTTTTGTGAAAACTATCACAAACTGCAATATGACCATCTGGGTGAGGATTACCCCGCCATATCGATGTGGCCTCACTAACACTTATGAATTAACCTCCACTAACACTATCATCATAGCCTAACAATAGACATGTAGCCCCTATGAGAAATAATTATTCATCAGTATTAAACACTGCAAAAGTCCCAATAGAACATAGCAATTCACATCCAAGGGGTTATAGAAGGAAAATTCAATACTAAGCAGCATACGAAATGAATAAGAACATAAAATTAGAAATTAGAAAGTAGCTCATTTAGTCCAAACTAGGTTATTCAAACCAACAATAGCTCAGTCCATGAGAACAATAGCAAAGATACCACCAAATCAATTAATAGTAAGGTAATATCAATTTGCTCAAACCAACAAACACATGCAACCAACAAGTCCAAACTGTGCAATTTCACAACATTCAACAATGGCAGATTTAGATTTCAGTATGCCCTGAATCATATAAAGATCAAACATGCATACAACTAACGAAATACTATAATAACATAGATATAATTTGCTCAAAGAACAAACAATTTCCACAAACCAATTGGTGCAGTGTCTCAGATTCAGCCATGGCATATACATTAGAGCACAAGTCCAAAGATACACAAAGAGACTGATGATTCAAATCATGAAAGAATATTCAGAATTATATGAAAATCAGGTGAAGGAAAGAACAATTCAAAATGAACTCAGTCGACCTTTTTTTGACAAGTTAATCAAAATCCTTTAAACTCAATCAGTTCCATTAACTTATTTATTTCCATTTTCTGAACAAGGTGAGTAAACCAAAGTGATAACTGAAGCTAAACAAAACCAACACATTCAAAGCCAATTAAAGTGAGGTATAAGAAGAAGAAAAAAAACCAACTATCCAAATCCAAACTAGAGTTGCAAAATTTTTAATCCAAAACTTCCATTTTGAGTGCCCAAATACATACAACCAATAAGTCCAAATTGTGCAATTCTATAACATTTAATCATGGCAGATTCGGATTTCAGTGTGTCCTGTATTAAAATAATAACAAAATCGGGTGAAGGAAAGAACAGGAAAAATGAACTCATTCCCAATTTTTTTGACAAGTTAATCAAAATTCTTTAAACTCAAGAAGTTCCATTAACTTATATATCTCCATTTTCTGAACAAGGTAACTAACTGGATGATAACTGAAGCCAAAGAAAGCCAACCCAAACAAAGCCAATCAAAGTGAGGTGTAAGAAGAAGAACAAAAACCAATTATCCAAATCCAAACATAGATACCCAAAATTATGTTGACAATAATAGTATTAAGTGCCCAAATACAACGAGTCCAAACTAAGCAAAAGTCTAACATTCAACCATGGCAGATTCAGATTTCAGTGTGACATGAATCATGCAAAAGGCGAACAGGCAAAAAATACTTGAAATTGCTCAAATTTGCTCAATGAACAAACAATTTCCTCAAACATATAAGAGCAATGTCTCAGATTCATCCATGGCAGATAAATGCATTGAGTGTACCGTGAATGATACACAGATCCATTATCCATTCAAACCCTAGAGCACCAAATAGAATGCATGGTTCTTGAATTTCGGTGGCCAAGCAGATCAAGATACATATAACCAAGAAGTAAAAAAGGTAACACATATGAAAATCATGACAGATACATACATGAAAGTTGCCGTGAATATGTGTTATAGATCCATGAATATTCAAATCCTAGAGCACTAATTTAAATCTATGGTTCTGTAATTTCAGTGGCCAAAGTGACAAATAAAATAATATTTAAACTCGAAAATGTACCAGATTCAGCCATGGGAGAGAGGCTACGTGTGTTCGATTTGTGCAAGAGAGGACAGAGTCCAGCCATGGAGAGAAGAAGAGGGAATATGTGAGAGAGAAGAGATAACTTACATATACTCGCCGATGAAGAGAAACCACCATCAATGGTGGCAAACGGTGCGAGAGAGGTCCTCCACGAACGAGGGCAATCGAGAGTGGAGAGAGAGGAACACATGGGACCAACAACAGGAAATGAAAGGGATGGGCAATTGGGAATGTACAGTGGCTCCCCTAAATGAAATCCCTAATTTAGGGAATGGGATGGGAGAGGGTTTTTCAGCTTCCCCAAATTTTTTTTCCAAATTTTAGAGATAACAGTAGTTTAGGGCACTGAATGGGAATGTTCTAATAGACAAATGTATATGTCTGAAATTTAACTATCTTTTTTTTTTTACTAATATTTTTAATGGTCATATTTTATGGAAGGAAAATGTCGATGTAGCAGTACTACAAAAGTTACCGATTGATGTTTTATTTATTTATTATTTAATTGTTAATGAAGTATTTTTAAATAAATTTATAAATTTTTTAGTTTTTTAAAAAATGTTTAACAGTATAAAAAAATGTATGAAAAAATAAAAAGGCTATTTAGCCTTATCGGTGACCATCCTCGTTCCCTTGGTGGTTGTGGCTTGACTCTTTACCGAATGTAATGAACATATCTAAAATTTGATCTAACCAAAGCATTTTGAGTTCATATTAGGCCAAAAAAGACACATTTCAATTGCCCTCTAAACATTGAGACACTGGAATGAGTTTACTTTTTGTTAATATTAATTGGACCTGTTAGAGGATTAGCTTTGGTTGAGACAATCTTTTACTAAAAATACCACTATTTGCATATTAGCTAATCTATTCAAAATAAACACCATTGATTAGTCATTCTTCTCTCAATGATAATAAAATATTATTTATTTTTTATTTTTTTAATCTTCTTTTCTAATCAATATATTAAATCCATCGAATCAGCTTCATTTTTATTTATTTAAAAAAAAAACAACCTTTACCTTAAAATACATTAAAAAAAAAACACAAAGCATTAAAATACATCAAATTAAATAAAATTGACATCCTCCTCAAATTACACGAAGAATATGGAAATCACCTTAACAAAAGGACGAACAACGTGGGATAATAACGCATGTCAACAACTACAAGGATGATCTGTCTCATGATAGAACAATTTAAGGGAAACTTAAATGCTAACAGCTTCACATCAACGAAAGGCCAAACTGAATTGGAATCACAAAGTGTGGACAGACCGAACTTTGACGACAAAGAGGAGAAAATGCACCACGACGTACGCAAGCAAGCATGCGAATATGCCTGCGTCGGGCCTACGTATAGTTGCATCCAGTGTGTGTTCCGGCTGCACGAATCTTGCGCAAAGCTGCCGCGAAAACACGAGAATTACTCTCTTCACTCACACCCTCTTACTCTACAGACAGATCAGCTATTTCGATGTAATGTTTGTGCAAATTACAAAACTGGCTTCCGCTTTCACTGCGACGAGTGCAATGTTAGCCTTGATGTTAATTGCGCTTTTATGAGGCCAGCCATTGAAGAAAGGGACGAGCAACTTGGTGCACATTTTCGCCACCACCATTCATTGGTATGCTTTGAAAATATTCCTAAAAATCAAGTTACATGCCGCGTTTGTGGAAAATACTGCTCAGATCCAAGGTCCTATGGTTGCTTAAAATGTAAATGCTTTACCCATCCATCGTGTTTTGCACTGAAGTTGCAGCGAAAGATCCAACACTTCTTTCACCCCTGTCCTCTCACTCTTTACACTAACCCAAATGGCCCTTTTACATGCAGAGCTTGTAAAAAATTCTGGGTTAGTGGGCCCTTCTACTATGGTTGTAAGCGTTGCGATTTCCGAATGGATATCGATTGCGCTCTGTTGCCCACTACGGAATCTGATCAAAATGGTGAAGAACAGATTTGTAATGTCCACCACGGACATCCATTGTCACTCTTTAAGATCGCGGAAGGTCGCCAAGTCTATTGCAATGTATGTGGGGAAGCCTGCACAGATCCTACCTATGCTTGTGACAGATATTTCTGTAAGAAAGCTTTCATCCACAAATCCTGCCTTCAGGTTCCACTGGAGATGTACCATCCATTTCACCCATACCATCGTCTCACACTTAGAGTCTCCGTTTTGAAGATTGTAATGCGTGTCGCAAGCATTTAAATCTTGACTATGGAAGCATATACGAGTGTGATGATTGCGCTTTTGTTTTGCACGTAGAATGCAGTTTCACAAGGAATGCCGTAACATACGACGGCCATAGTCATATCCTACAATTCAAGTACAATATCGATGATGATCAGTTCATGAAGAGCACTGCTTGCAAGTCTAGCTGTGAATCATACGGGTTCAGTTGCTTGGTTGCGATTTTGACTTTGATCTCAGATGCGGTTCATTACCATATAAAATTAAACATGAATGCCATATAGATCCCCTCGTGCTTACGCATGGTCTTGCTGAATATGAAGATGTGAACGACGATGAATTTTATTGTGATGCTTGTGAAGAAATAAGAGATCAACCACTATCGCTCAATTATCAATGCACAGAATGCCAATTTGTTGCAGATTTAGAATGCGTCAAGCCGGAGGTATGCCGATCGATATATAATATTCTTATTTTTTCAGTATCATTAACTGATATGAAAATTTTATTTTTAAAAGAAATAAATGTTAGAATTATAAATTCCTAGCTAGGATCCTTTTTTTTCAAGTTACATTATTTTTTTGACTAAGACCAAAAGTATTAACGAAAGTCAACATTAAGGGCAAAATGAATATTGTAGTACGTTTCCACTATGATTTTGTAGGAGGGGTGGGCAGCGGGGCTCGCCCCCCGCTACCCCACTCCCGTCCGTCCCGCCCCTGAATGAGTGGGCTACCCTGCACCGTTCATGCCCTCGGGGCCCCCGCTTAGCCCCCCCCCATCTCCGCCACCCCTATATATAAAAAAATTAATTTTAAATATTTATATAAATATTTATTAAATAAATATATTGTATATAGATATATACAATTTGTTGAAAACTTGAAGTTATATTCAAGTTACTAAATTGTCTTGTCTACCTAAGCCAACCATTATATAAGAGGCCAAAGTAATACAATAATCATACTTAAGCAATATTAAGTCTCACATTATTTAATTATGATTATTGTATTGCCTTGACCTCCTATATAAAGGCTGGCCTAGGAGGCCAAGGCAATACAAAATACAATTCTAATATGTTTAAATTCTTTTTGTATTTATATTTAAATTATATTATAATTTGGGACCAAAAAATAGGTTTTAGACCCAATGGGTCATGTGGCTTGGGTGGGGTGCAGTTTTGGTCCCACCCCTCGGCACCGAGGCAGGGGACCTCGTCCCCGCCACCTGGAAGCGGGGGGTGGGGTTGAAAACCCTTACCCCGCATGGTGCAGGACAGGGTGCTGGGAAGGGTCTACCCCGGCCCGCACCATGCGGGTATCACCCTATTTGTAGTCTTGATATATAACATTTTGCATTCCGTAGTGAAGGAAGTTAATTCTCTAGTTCTTTTTGGTATTCCATTCTCCCAGTTAAAAAAATGAGTGCTGAAAGAACATAATTTAATAAGGGTGGTACTGCTATATCGTCCAACATCTACTATTGAGCTTAGTGCATTTGTACTTTTTTAATTTTTTTTTTTCCTTTTTCTTTCAAATTTTTTTAACCATCTTTAAATATTTTTAAAAAAAATACACCAATTCACTATTATTCACTTTTTTAACCATTAAAAAAATACATGTATGATGAACGGTCAAAGTGAGGGAGGAGACTCATGCGGCGGCATATATAGTATCATTTCCCATTTTATAATTGGTTCAGATCTGATCTATTTGGTTTCTAGGTAATAGCATCACTAAATGGAGAGTATGGAGACGTAGAGTTGAGGGATAGTATTGGAAGGTTTGGTAAGGTTATTAGCACCGTAGACACACTAAAAGAGATGGCGTAAAAGAAAAATGTACAAGCTATAACCTTGTGTGACATTTTAAAATCTTTCAGTGAAGAAGAGAGAAATGAGTTGTACAGTGTTTTGAAGGTTGGAGAAATGGTAACACCTAATGCTGATGATCAAAACATATTATCTTATGACTATGATGAAGTTTTAAATGATGAAGTTTTAGAGTCTTCTGATAAGGGTTATGCAAAATTCATAAGGTTTCTTAATCAATGTGGCAAAAGGCTTCATATAGACTATCTAGACAAAATCTAAGTAAGGATAGTATTTCAGACGACGAGTTTCCCTATTTGTTGGCTTTTAAAGAAGAGGTTGTCAATGTTGGAGATTATATGGTTACTCGGAAGTTGGCCCCTATATTGAAGGATTTGCTGTCCAAACACGAGGATATTTGTGTTGACTCTACCTTCAGTCCAAGGGTGAAACTTTACTTGTTTAATATGTTATGTGAGAGCATACATAGCATGAGACACCACCATGTAGTACAGATCATCGATTACTTGCTTCTTAACTGGTGGGGAAGCTTGGAAATCTTGAGATTTGCTAGATTCAGAGTTGAATTTACCTTTGATCGCTTGCAAAGGGTTGCACATGCTCACTTTGGTAGTAAAGTTACAAGAAAAGTGGTTGATGCTACTATCAAACTCAATGGAGAAATATCAGAGCTTTACCAAAAGATCAAGATGCTTGAAGAGAAATGTGATCGTATAGAATCTAGGAAATCTGGCAATCTTGAGAAATGCATGAAAGAAGCTTTAGTACTTAAGCTAGACAAAGTTTCAGGTAATGGACTGTTGTAGATGGCTTTCTCGGCTACTATTGGCATAGGCACTAATAACTATGCTATACTGATGGGTTTGTTACATGGTCTTCAAATTGTTAAAAATAAGGGTGTTGTGCATCTTGACGTGGAGTTAGATTTTTTTTTGGTGGTCAAGTGGGTAAAGGAACAGAGATGTGAAAACTGGTATCTAGAGGACAACTGGGATAAAGTCGTGAATGTTATCAAGGGGGTCTCGAGCCGAGAATTTCATAGTTTTAGATGGGGGAATGCTTCGGTAGATTTCCTGGCAAAGATGGGAGCAGAGGGAAGCAACGGCATATGGTGGTCTTCTATAGATATTTTGTCTCGTCTTAGGGCTCTTTGCTTATAGAAAGACTAGGTCTTCCTATTATTCAATCTGTTTAGGTTTTATTTAGTTTGTTAATGGGTCTATTTTTGTTTGCCTTACATGTTTTAATGTTTATCTGGTTTTCTTGGTTGGCTTATTCTGGTTTTCGGGTATATTGTATAGTTTTTGGTTTGTTTATGGTCTTTTTTTATACCTGGGTCTGGGTCTTTTTGAATATTGGTAACCTCAAGGTATTTGACTTGTTTTTGGTTTAGTGTCTAGGTTTTGGTCTTTCCTGAATATTTGTAACCCTCAGGCTTTTGGTTGTAACCACAGTTTTCCCCCGTCATAAGTGAGTGCTATCAATAAAATTGAGGTACTGTCCTCTTTGAAAAAGCGCGCGCACACACACACACACACACACACACCAGTTTTTGGTTCATTTTCCAGGAACCTAGCAGAGGACGAGCGGGTCGGTGAAAAGTTATGGCTAGCGTCTTGACATATATTGTTAGGTATAGTGCATCATTATCAATAGTGACTTTCAATCACAGTATTGCAATCCCTATGTGGTAGTGCACTATAAGAGCACTAGCATTGGACTTATCAAATTCATCTTTAAAAATTGATGAAAAGTACATGTTTTCCATAAATATAAAACCTTCATATCCATAATCCCACATTAGATTAGCCATTGGATTCATCAAAATAATAAAATATTATTTTTTTAATAATATTTTTTTTTTAATTTTTTCTTTCATATCTTGCAATTACACTATCCATATGTTAAGTAATAAAAACTTGGGCAATGAATTAATTCAGATTCATCTAACTCAACAACAAGCTGCTATCATCACACAAAATGCACATTCAGATTAATCTTTCACAACAACCTCCAAGTTAAAAATGCACTTTCAGATTAATCTTTCACAACAAGCTCCAAGTTAAAAATGTACTATTAATGTAACTCAAGTTGCTGCCATCACAGAAAATAAATAACAAGCATCTAAATATACCCAACATTCATATTAATGTAACTCAACTTGCTGCCATCACACAAAATATTTAACAAGCATCTAAATATATCCAACATTCAGATTACATTCAGATTACATAAATGGCGTTCCCCTTCCAAAATCAAGTGACAATTCAGTTTACTTCAAGTGACAATTCAGATCAAGTGTGAAGTTCTCCTTCCAAAACAAGTCACAATTCAAATTATAATCAGCCCACAAAAAGTTAACATTTCCAAAATACAATCTACCATTTAAAAAAAAAAAACCAATTCAGATTTCAAAGTGGCTGCCTAGCCACATGTTTATCCAAAACATGTGCCTGGGCAGCCACTAAAAGCTGGAAATCTGAAATCATAGCCAACAATTACACACCTCTATGAAGTATGGTTAGAGATTATGGTAATAGGCTTGCTGCATGGTAGTCACGCCAGAAAGATCCTTGCTCATGATTGCCGCCTTGAACTTTCTCTTATCAAGTTCCAGTTGTGCACCTCTATCTTCCTCTTGCTTCGTCACCCATGCTTTCCTCTCTGCCATGAACAACCGTCTATCATCGGTCATTTTTACTAATGCCATGTTGAACTCAGCATCATATGATTCCTAGGCCTTCCACTTCCTCAAGTTATTTTTCTCAGCTTTTTTACCTAGAGGCCTCTCAATGTTCTCCTCCACAACGTCGTCAGCTCACTTGACTGCTCATCGGTTCAACGTTTATCGTGTGGTTTTCTCCTCGTATTTATTGAAATCATGTGATGCTACCATTTGGGTTGGTGTCTCAATTGACACCAATAATGCTCCAGTGTGAAGTTCTCATTCTCTATCTCTTTGTACAGTATTTTTGCCTTTTCAATCTGAAAAAGTGAAGGAATATTGTCAGAAAATAAATTATAGATAAATAAATACATTATTAATAGAAAATGGTACATATCTTGTCTTGCTCGGTCGCACCACTCGAGTGCAATGATTCTACCTGTGCTAGAAATGCACAAAACTTATTTGTGCATTTCTAGATCATGGACCAACAATTAATCAATGACCATATCAAACGGTTTGCAGTATTTGGTTTTTTATACTCGTGATAAAACTCAGAAATTATGTCCCACATTTGAGTGGATTTTTTATCAGTACCATGTATGGCATCAATGCTAATGTTGAGCCAATAGAAGACAAGTAAGTTATCATCCTCAACAATGAAAGATGCACCTTTTTGAACTTTTTTTGCCGGAGACCTCTTTTCACCGTGGAGGGGAGTTACTTGGACCACAACATTAGAATACTACTCATATGTTGGAGTGTTATTACAATCTTCTCCTCTACTTTGTAAGAGAGTGGTGAAGAAGGGGTCCTCCTCAAATGGAGTGTCCATCCTTTAAGAATCGTAATGTTTAACTTGTCAGACGAGGTAGCACAAGAAAATAGATACCAGGCAACACAAGAAAAATAGATACAAGGCAGAATATTTTAAAAAAGTATCAACCCCTGCTACATGTTGCTTCCCAAAGTTCATTTAGATTAAACTGTTAAGTACTAACAGTTTTCTTCAAAAGATCATGACAACTTGGGCATTATCTAGAATAAATTTAAACAATAAATATGTAGAATGTGAAAAAAAAAATATCAACCCATGCTGCATGTTGCTCCCCAAAGTTCATTTATATTAAACTATTAAGTGCTAACAGTTTTTTTCAAAAGATCATGACAACTTAGGCAATATCTAGAATAAATTTAGACAATAAATATCAAGCTCAAGAAAAAAATAAGCATCTAGAATGAATTTAGACAATAAATATGTAGAATGTGAAAATAAATATCAACCCCTACTACATGTTGCTTCCCCAAAGTTCATTTAGGTTAAACTGTTAAGTACTAAAAGTTTTTTTCAAAAGATTATGACAACTTGGGCAGTATCTAGAATAAATTTAGACAATAAATATGTAGAATGTGAAAAAAAAATATCAACCCTGCTGCATGTTGCTTCTCCAAAGTTGATTTAGATTAAACTGTTAAGTACTAACAGTTTTCTTCAAATTGTTTGGAGTAAACTTCTGGACATAAATTTAGACAATAAGCATCTAAATGTCATGACCATCAGACTCAAGAAGAGGTTGTTAAGTACTAACAAATTAAGTTTTCTTCAAAAGATTATGACAACTTGGGCAGTATCAATTTGAACTTATTGCTAATCAGTCCAAACATGATCACACACCCACATTCTTATAATGGTCAAGAACTCAAAGGAATTTAGTTAAAAATATCCACCCCAATTAGTGTCAGTAATTTTTTTTTATATACAAAGGAAAATTAACTGTTACTAAATGAGATTAGATAAAAAGTTCAACAAAATCAAACAATGGTAGTCAACTAAACATTAAGCATTCTAAATAATTCACATAGGCACAAAAGTTAAGTTATTGGCATTCATGGATCCAAATAACTCGTGATGATTACTACCCGTACATAAATTAGGGTATATGTGTGAACTATTTGTTTAAAACAACTCAATTTATTTTGATGCTAGAGCTAAAGAGCTTCCTGTGGATGGAATAATTGTGCTCATCATGCCAGCTATCCCAAATGTGGGCCAATCCAGTATACAAGAATTGAATCAAAAGATTGCCTGGGGTCCAGCCTCATGGATATGGCAAAGGAGGGGTCCAGCGTCATCTAAGAAAATTGACGAGGTCTCCAACTTGTTGGAGTCCCAATTCCAGGAAGAACTTAGCTTTCTATTGTTTTAAAAACACATATAATGCCAGCTTTTCAAGTAGAGATATGAGTTAACTCCCAGTCCCATGTTTATCCAAAACATGTACTTTATTATATCTCTCTCTCAAAAACACTACTGATCATTTGAATGCTGAAAAATGTCTAGTAATGCTGGAAACCCAGAAGTGATGGCAGCTGAATGTGATGCTATCGGCTGAATACAAAGCTCCAAGAAAATGAAATTAATTGAAAAAAATTATATATTTTTTGCCCGTGAAGAAACAACAGAAAGCCCATAAAAAATGATTGAAAAAACAACTCTTTATTTCAAACAACAGAAGGATTGAAATACATATATGGAGTGCAAAATTTCTTCACAGGCAAAAATACATGCATAAGCATACAAATGTAGTGCAAAATTTCTCATACATGCATCTATGATTAATACATAAAGATGGGGAGAGAGTGAACTTATGGAGATAGAGAACGTTCGGAGCGGAGAATTGAAGAAGAGAAGGGAGTGGTAACGGTGTGCCTATGGAGGTGATGGAGGTCCTCTTTCACCTGAAACACCTCGTACGAACTTGCACCCCAGTGGACTAAGATGAACTGGTCACTCTCACGACAAAGGGAATGGATAGCTTGGTGAAAAATAGGAGAGGAAACAGAGGAAAGAAACGGAGAAGAAAAAAGGGAGAGGAACAAGGGAAATCTGGGAATCGGGAAGAAAGGGAGAGGAAGAAAAGAAAATGGATTTGGGGATTTTGGGGTAGAGGAAGAAAGCAGAGAAGAGAAAGGGAAGAAAGCAACGAAATTGCGCGCGAAATATCTGATTTTGGTAATAAAATAATCCGATAGCCATTGAACAATAGTTCTTCAAAGTTGAAGATAAATGAGAATGTCTTGTAGCTCAAAACTTCATATTTGAGTAGAAGATGAATCTAATGCCAAGATTTTAAAGTGAAATTCATCAAATTTTAAAGATTGGACTCATATGCTAGTGTTCTTAACATCCTTTTGGCAGTCCTCTATTCTTAATGAGATCTTAAAAAAAAATATGTTCATTTTCCATTTAACACAACTCTAATATTTTCCCTTGGAACTACTCAGTTCTTAAGATTTTCTCTAAGTTAGTTACATTTAATTTGTTGAATATTAATGGAGGTTTAAACTATATAAACGGATTTGTTTGCAAAATATTGCCCTGAAAAAATATAATCAACAATGCCTGTACATCATGTTAGTATTTTAACTCATTAATTTTTAGAGACATTTAATTTAATAGACATGACATTTCTTATTTTCTTAATTTGTTTCTCTTATGTTTGGGTAGGGGGAAATGGTTATACAAATTATAGTAATAGATATATTAGAGAAGTACAATTTTGATGAGAATATCAATTTTCTCTTTCTGCAAGATTGAAATTACCTGAATATCTATATGGAGTACTTGAGAGAGGCAGCTTTTAGCCTTTTAGGAATATCAGGTTATGGAGTACTATATATCATAAATGTCAAAATATATAGTGTGCTAATTAAATATCTATGGGCACGGATATGTATACATATTTAATTTCTTTTATATTAGTTTTCATCATTTTACATTTTCCTAAGTTTGTTTGTGCACAGCTATTGTGTGAGTATGTTCGAGGAATTTTCGGTCATAGTCTCTCTTTTCAACTCGACTTGGTACGTAGGTCGCTTGATAGCTAGCTGAGAAAAGGCGGACATGCATCAAGGAAACTTTGTCCGAAAAGGTGAAAAAGTTCACATAAAATCAGAGCTTCTGATCATTGCATGACCCTGTAGTAGAAAGAAAAGATGTTTCTCTTGCATTTTACCCCGAGGGATAATTAAGATCAATTGTTCTCTATTTACAACTTAAGTTCCCAAATATACATTGTTTTTTGAGTTTTTCTTCATGTAGATTTTCTATACATGCATCAACTCTAAACAAAATTTTAAATTGGAAAACCCAACTATTGAAAATCATTCTTTTGCCATTTTAATGACGTTTTAGGTTACAAGAACATTAAACCGACCAACTGTGTCTTTTCCTTCAGATCTCTTTTCTCTCACACATTCTGTCAAACACCTTGTCAGCGACACATATCCTCTACGATCGCTATCAGTTCATTAGCTACTATAGAACCCATTTTATCCTAAAAAACATGGCCTCCAGAGGCTCTTCATTTTCTACCCTTCAAACGGAGAGCTTCAAGTCTACTTCTCTATCTCTGATCAATGCATGTTCATCAGTTAAGCATGTTGCTTTTTCCTTTTCTTTTATCGATGTGGTGTTTTGGCAGCACTAAATGCTAAATGGGCTCTTTTTAAGTGTTCTTTTTCTTTCAGTCTATTTTTTTTTTAAAAGATTACTTATAATCCATAACTTAATCATAGAAGGTTGTGAATACAATGAGGATATTCCTCTACAAGAATGCTCTCCTCAGAGAGATCAAATGCATTTGTTGCCAGGCAGTGAGCCACTGCATTAGCCTCCTAGGAACATGAACAATAGACCGGTATTGAAACTGTGCTAACAGCTTTTTAGTGTCACGAATGAGCAAGCCAATTGAGTTCCAACTGTCTTCACTGCTTCTGATAGCCTGAACTACCTGCATAGAGTCTCCCTCTAGGATGATATTGGAGGACATTCCTAGCTCGAGACAGAAGGCAATAGCTCTCAGGGCTACTGCTGCTTCACCCAGCAATGGATCAGGAAACAAGGCACAGGTGGCCCTCAAAGTGGCCATGACACATCCCTGCCAATCTCTAATTACCACTCTGATACCTATCCTGCAATGGACTTTGTTGATGGCAGCATCCCAATTAACTTTATAACTGCTAGGGGGAGGTTTGCACCACTGAGGTGGGATGGAAGCTGCAGGGGTCTTCTTTTGCTGGGTCTCCTTGAACAGGTGAAGGTTTGAGATACTCGAGATAACTGAATAGGCGACTTGTTGGGGAGGAATGAATTGAGACTCAAACACCCACTTATTCCTCTTTTGCCATGTATGTTTTGTTGCATAAGCTACTTCAGATAAGTCCTCTACTGACAAAGTTGAGAAAAGGTGATCGAGGATCTCATTGAAAAGGGCCTCAACAATGGAACACTTTTAAAGCCTTCTCAAGTTGTAGCTCCACACAGCTTGGGAAGCTTTACAAGACCAGAGTGCATGAGAGAGTGTCTCAGGGTATAAAAGACAGATTGGACACTCAGAGGATTCGAGCACCTTTCTCTTGTATAAATTGACCTTAGTGGGGAGGATATCTTTTGCTGCTCTCCACGGGAACATCTTGATTGAATGATGGAGCTTTAACTTCCAAATGTTGTCCCACAGTACAGGAGAACTCTTAGGCATTGAGGCTTGCCCCCAAACTGTCTGCATTAAAGGTCCCTAGGAAATGGTATGCAGACTTCACTGAGAATTTACCATTGGCAACATCTTCATGCCTGCTAGTCAAGACTTTTGAAGGACTGATGGGGAGTTTGGTAATTTTTGCAGCCTCAAAATCACTGAATATGGCATGGATCAGGTTGGCATTCCATTGGAGAGTATCCTGATCAATAAGAGAAGAGACTGTGGCATCAGGAGCAAGTATTTTAGGGAGGGATTGCGCTCTGAATGAGAAGGGGGTGGGGATCCATTTGTCATACCAGATCCTGACCCTCTCTCCATTCCCTATTGTCCAGAGAAGCCCCTCAAGCAAAGAGATCTAGCAGCTGTTATACTTTGCCAAACAAATGAGTCACCACTTTTTGACTTTTGCATTAGGGAAATCAGTGCAAGGGTAGTACTTGGTTTGTAAGACTCGAGCAGCCAAGGTAGAAGGGTTTTGAAGAAGTCTCCACCCTTGCTTTGCAAGTAAGGCTAAATTGAAGTCCTCAAAGTCCCTAAATCCTAGACCTCCTTCCTGTTTTGACCTGCCTAGGCCCTTCCAACTCATCCAATGCAATTTATATTTCTGTTGTCTTTGCTCCCACCAAAAGGATTGCATGAGTTTGTTGATATTTCTGAGAATACCCTTAGGAATCTTGAATATCCCCATACTATAAGTGGAAAGAGCTTGTATGACAGACTTTAGAAGGATCTCTTTGCCTGCCTGTGAAAGCAAGTTAGTTTTCCAGCTCCACATCTGAGATTTCCAGGATAGGGTTAAAGGCCCTTGATCTATGCCTACTAACAAAGGAGGGTAAACCAAGGTACTTATCAAAGGGACTTGAAGCTCGAGTACCTGTTGTGGCCAGGATAGAGTGTTGAATCTCCTGCTTGGTATTCTTGCTAAAGAAGATGGAAGTCTTCTCTAGGTTGAGTCTCTGACTAGAGGCTAATTTGCAGGCACTTAGGATGCTATGTAGCCTGCTCCACTCAGTGGTTGTGCTTTGCAAAAAACAAGATTGTTATCTATAAAGAATAGATGATTAACAGTCAAAGTGCCTCGAGCTATAGGAAAACCATAAATGACCCCTTGTTGCTCAACTTGGTTTAAAGAGTGGCTTAGCATTTCTGAACAAATGATAGAGAGATAAGGAGAGAGGGGATCTTCTTGTCTTACACCCCTTGAGAGTTTAAAGGTATCTTGAGGTGTGCCATTTAACAGTAGGGAATAAGAAACCGTGCCAATACATTGCATAATGAGGTCAATCCATTCACTGTCAAAGCCCATTTTTTGCATCACAGCGTGTATGAAACTCCATTCAACCCTATCATATGCCTTATTCATGTCGAGTTTTAGGGCCATGAAACCTTCCCTTTGTTTTCTCAGCCTATTTTACATGGAATGAAGTAATTCATAAGCCACTGTGATATTATCAAAAATCGTTCTTCCCAGGACAAATGCATTTTGAGTGGGTGAGATCAATTGAGGCAGGATGAATTTAAGTCTGTTTGCTATGACCTTTGCAATGATTTTATAGAGTACATTGCAAATGCTATTTTGATAGAAGAATGCTGGGAAGCCATTAGGGCCAAGGGATCCAAGAGGGTTAATTTCAATTCGTTGATAGTCATAGCTGCATGTAGGAGTTTCTTATTTTTATCATGTTCATGCGCCATGCAATATTTAAGACAACTCTCATAGTAGTATTCCTTGAAAGAAGCAACTACAAATGGAAAAAGGGCAGAGATTGAATATGCGAATCCATCACATTTGAAAGCATAAAATGCACATTTATAGCTAGCCCTTTTGTTTTTGCAGCAAGATAATCTTCTTTCACGATAGATCATTTTAGATAGCTTCATTGCTCTTGTTCCATTGAAACCCCAAGATGCATAAGGTTCAAGAATAAGCTAAAGATCAGGCAACACACCATTGATCATTATGATTTGATTGCGATGGCCACGTAACGGCTGGATCTAAAATCTTATAGCCCCTCTAATTTCAACCTGGCCATGAACAAGAAGTTGCAACTTTCACTGTTGAGAGTCTCTTGGTTTCAAGAATCAACCATCCTGAACATGCATGTTTAATTCATGCAACTTATCTATATATATATATATATATATATATATAGATATATAGATATATAGATATATAGATAGATAGATATTATGGGGTTATCAATGGAGGCTATAGCTGAAATGGTGGCTTTCTATAGATCATCGTCTCTCTTCAGCTTTCCCCGTTGACAATTGAAAATAATGGTATTGCAATAGCATCATTGAAGATAAGACATAAAATACAATACGCAATACAGGAACTCTAATTGTTGAACTGATATTATGACTTCTATGGAGCTGGACAATCCTCTACAGTCTAACACTCCCATTTCTACTACATTGGAGGCTAAAAAGCAAGGAAAGAATAGGATAAACAGTTACAATAGCAGATTATATAAGCAAAGGATTTGACCAGAAGTTGACCCATCTGCTTGCAATAGATATTTCCAGAACATTGGCAATCTAATGAGATGAGCATATTCATTAGGGGCCTATGCACTTCTGGCAAACTTCTTTGCAAAATATAGACATGCAGAGAGCATTTTTCACAGTGGGATGTTCAACTTGATCTTACCGACTAATGCTCATGCTTCACACGTGCTTTTAGTATTCCAGGAAGAGGTGGTGAGGCAGGAGGCCTAACCGAAGTGTTTGACACTGAAGGAAGAGGAATCTGTGTTTGATGCACACCCGACATGCTAGAACCTTCACCTCCATCTGCAGAGAAATTGTGCACCACATCATCAACCTGTGGTCTTTCACAAAATTTCATTGCCTTTAGAACGTAGTTGTCGTCGTGGAGCTCAAATGGGGTGCTGTAAGACCAAACATAATGAAATAGTTAGTAACCATTAATTGTCAGTGGGAGCTGAAATTGCAAGAAATATTGCATGCTCAGATGGCTCATTACCTGTTGAAGTCAAAATGCACCAGCTGCATATCCTCTGATATTTCGACCTCGACGGTTGCATGAGGTCGTGTCTACAGTTCTCAAATATCAGGAAAATAAATAAATAAGGCATGAGAAAGTAACTGGAATATCTAAGACAGGAAAGACAAATGTCAACAATTTTACAATACTCTGCAACTCATGATACATGCAACGAATCTATTTGTTCAAGAATAACACAACTAAATCCTTAAAAAGCATGGAGAAGGTGTCTGTGTGAAGGTAATTGGTTTGAGCAAGAACTACTCCTAAACCTTTAGTAGGATTTCTTATACAGATTTGGTGAAGGCATTCATGGCAAAACTTAAAAAAAAACACAGTAGCAACTTTCTAATCACTTCACAGAATGGAGATAATTATGTACAAGGTAAATGGTGAGAAGAAGTATACCTGAACAAGAATAAAAGGTAAAGCCACACCTCCACTTGGAGCATTCCCAGAGCTGTACAATTGCTCATTTCGCTGTATCAGGTTCTGAAGACCTATGAACTTGATGGAAGGAGATAAGAACCAGCGAGCAGACATAATAAGTAGCTGTTATCATGCCCTTTTTTTTTTGTTACTTTACTGAACTAAACAAAGTTAACTAAAGAGGATAGAAGAAAAAAAAACTTTTTTTTTTTTTTTTACAGGTAATCAAGAAATTTTATTTATAGAAATAGGCAAAGCCCAAGTACACAGGTAGTATACATGAGAAGCACCAAGCTAGAGGTTACAATCGAAACTAGAAGGTCATGGACACTTAGTCCATTACAAACTATGGCCCCCACCCACAAGAACAATGACTTAAAGAAGAAAACTTTTAGCCCCCCCCCCCCCCCCCCCCCCCCCCCCCCAAAATAAGAAAAAAAACTTTTCACTGAAGCATGTGGTAAGAACAAATTCAAGCCCAAGTAATGATATGCATAACAGATAGAGAATAAACAGATAGTCATACTTGTTCCTCCAGTTCTTGCAAATATGCGGCTTTCTTTTCAATTCTGTTTCTGAGTCCCAGACGCTCTGTCTGCATCCATTAAATTTAAGGAGTTGTTTAAGCTCATATTGAATCTAGGATAGTGATTAGAAAAAGAAAAAAAAAAAAAAACAACTTGCAGTCAGACCTTCAATTCTTCAATGTCGTTCAGGCTAGTACGAGGCAGACCTTTCCATTGTATCTCTTTTTTATCCTTAGAAATGATATCCATGGCCATGAGAACATTCAGGGCATCATACACCCTTCTTCGAATGTTTTTCTCATCATATTGTTGCTGTCAAATATAAGTTCAAATTACAAAAAGAAAAAAAAAAAAAAAAAAAAAAGAGTTGCATCCTTAAGTTGTACTTTTACCCTTGTACAATTGGACAGATGGAAAACAAATGCATGGATAAAAAATAGCAAACCTGATCTGGGGATGTGACACTATTGCCAGGATCAGCAAACTCTGCCACAAGTTCATCTGCTACCTGGGTATTACTTTACAATCTTAGAATGATTTATGGATTCTTATAAAAAAAAAAAAAAAAGAATGATTTATGGATTCCATGATTAGTGGTCGATAAATGGTAAAGAGAATTACAACCATTGCATATATGTGAAGGTAATAATGAAAACTCACTAAATGTGGACTGGAGAACTGGCTTTCTAGATGGGGAGTATAAAAAATTAGAATGAATGCTCTTCATGGGTATTTCAAGAAAATTCCAATGATCTAAAAGTTCAGATCATCCACAATTTTGCTTGGCAATGAAATACAGCTTTCTTTTTTTCGATCAGTAAATAAAAATTTTATTGATGATAATAGGCATAGTCCAAGTACATGGGACATATAGAAGAGTGACGCCTTCTAGAAAGGTGAAAAGAAAGATGCCATGGTGCACATTAATATGCTCAACCCCAAGATAAAAACCTGGTAGTTAATAATTCATCCAAACAATTAATTTTCAAATTCACATATTCTCACTTATAAAAATGAAAAATCAAAGACTTTTAGAAAATCAATGATTACTCAACTTATAATGTTTCTTAATAACACCCACAGACACCTGCCAATTAAAAGGCTAAACTGAAAAATAATTGTGACAGTTTCTGAAGGTGAGAAAAAGAAAGCAATCTGGCTTCATTAAGCATTGTTTCCCAAACTTAAATGCCATTAACTCAGGATCTATTGTAAGCGTTATGCAGAAGGTTAAGTGACAATTGCATTACATTAATGTAAATGAAAGGAGTAAAACCAAAATCCTCGTTATCGAATTGCCTAATGCATTTCCAATGTGTATGCTTCAAAGATCTTATTTCACAAACCAAATCACCCCAGTTGCTGGATGTGCGCATACGATAGAGATAGATTGATAGATAGAGAAAGAGAGAGAGAGAGAGAGAGAATCTTATTTTAATTTCAGAATGTTCACATAAATTAAATGCACGATTATAAGGCTTGCAAGCTTATTAGTCCAAAGTTATTCACTCAAAATTCTTATACAGGTACAATCAGAATTTAGTAGTCATTGTGGGATTTCATTGATGCTACAGAAGTTAAATGCGCGAAAATGAAATGTGAAATACGCTACTCCTCAAGAAGACGATGTCCATATGCATTATTGGGACGGTATAATTATCAAAGTATATGGAATTACAAAGTCCATGGGCATTATTATGGGGAAAAAGAAAGTTGCAAGGATGTACTGAAGGCTTCAACATTCAACTAGCCCATCACGTCTTTGTGAATAAGGAAAATTTTTCACGCACTCAAACACCCAAACTCCCTCATCAATTCACCCTTGGAAGTGGAATTTGAATCATTTCCATGCACAGCCAAAAACGCATGAAAGTGACTTTCAGCCATAACTAACCTGGCCGGTGCAATTTTGGGTACAATAGCAACAACATTTCTAAACTTGTTATAGATGGCTTCCCTTCCTATATTGTGGGCTATTTACTGACGGTGAATAAAGTAGCATGTAATAGTATGCAGTCATTATTTTTCAGAACAATGCTTCTTATGATTATCGGAGTTTAAATCAGAGCCTTAAAACACCCCTCAAAATGGTACTTTTACCTCTACAACCGAAAAGTTAAGGAATGAAGACTGCCTTAAAAAGTAGACATACAACATAGCAGGAAAGAACTAACAAGTGAGTCACCTACAAAAACCAGAGTTCTCAGCTCCACACAACAAATAGAACAGTAGGACCATAAGTTGATTTCCTTATTCCAAGCTTAAGGAAATAGAACAGTAGGACCAAATAGAACAGTAGAACAGTAGGACTATTTCAATTCATAATTCCAAGCTTAAATTAGCCTCCATCAAGAATCGGGACAATTAGAACTTGATGAAGTCTGCTGACACAAGATAGATATTTCCTTATTGTTCCAATGTGACATAAACGGATTGCCAATTACCAAAGAATTCCATCTTTAGCATGTGTGCATCAACATGCACATGCTCTGTAATGCTCCAATGGAACATCATAAAGAGCAAAAACTTCTCATTCCCAAGCAATGTGATCACAATCTCCTCACTTATATTCCCGACGTCTGTCAGGCCAACCTTTCGTAGGTGGCACGGCTCAAGTCTCACATTTCTAGTTGGGATAGGCTCTAATACCATTTGTAACACCTCAATGGAAGGCCCAAGCCACATAGCCTGTATTCCAAAATGACTAGTCAATGATACAATTGGAGCCCAATGGAAACTTTATAAAGAGCAAAAACATCTCATTCCCGAACAATATTTTTTTTTATCGGCATTGGGTGTTCGGGAATAGCGTCCCAACTGATCTCGAGAGTGCATGAGCCCTCGGCAAAGAGTTTCCCGCAAATGCACCTCGTGTAATTCAAGGGCAAAGAGTTTCCCACAAGTGCACCTCGGGTAATTCAAGGGTAAAATCTCTGAGTCCGATAACTCCTAGAGATTGTTTGCACTCAAGGGGGTTTGAACCTTAGACTTGGGGTGAACATATCCCCAAGCCCAAGGCATTTACCACTTGAGCTAACCCCTAGGGGTTCATCCTTCCCAAGCAATGTGAGATCTCATACACCACCTATTCTTATCATTTATCTGAATACCTATCACTTATCAAAATGGGGTATCGCCAGCTCAATCATTTAATTGCTTCCAAGCATAGTAGCATTCGGATAAAATACATAAATAGTCTGTTAATACGAATAAGCACTCATACAATGAAGATTATAACTTCCACCAAACACGATAAGAAAAAAAAATAAAAGAAAGACTAAAACAAATCACCTAACCTCATTGTAAGTAGTCCTCCCCTTGCTTTCCACTTTCTCACACACTGAATAATACCAATGAAAATTACACACAACATCAGTCAGATTTTTTCATCAGTAACTCTTTCTTTAAATCAAGAGAACTAAAAAAATAATCTTGCCCCTAACTCATATTAAACAAACCCATCCAAGGGATGGCAAGCAAATGAGAATACTTTCACATGATAAACTTAACAGCTTGTTGGATTGGCATATTTAGAGGGAAAAGAGAGGATGCAGGAAAGGAACTAATCCTACTCATTCTCTGCATTTTCTAGAGTGAAAACTCCATACCACCTAAGGCATTATTTTATCCATCTTGCTCTTCACCTAAAAGTGGGCGGATTTGGGCCAAAAGGACAAGTTCCAACCGTTAGTTTTCCACAAACACCAAAATACCAACAGCAGAAGGGGAAAAAGGTAAAGAAAGAATAGAATAGAATAGAATATATATATATATATATGTATATATATCCTTTATTTACCATTGTCTACAATATAAGATAACAAGTTAGATCACTTTCCCTTCTAAACATCCAGACAACAGGAGAAGAAGTCCCCATCTTTTCAGCCTCATTAGGTTACATACATAAGATGAGATGAGAGTTGAAAGTTGAATAAAATATTGTTAGAATATAATTTTTTAATATTATTTGTGCTTTGGAATTTGAAAAAAGTAGAATTGTTTATTGTATTTTGTGTGAGAGTTTGGAAAAATTGTAATTATTAGCTGAGATGAGATGGTTTTTGTAACCAAACGAGGCCGATCTCCCTAAGAACAGATCCTATCCTCTGCTCTTTCTCCCTCCCAGAATACCAAGCCTTAGTGTGCAACTTAGCCTCTCAAGATTAAGTATTTGACTGGGTTATGCAATTCTTACCTAACTACAATCCACAACTTGAGAAGATTATAACAATTTATCAAGGACAAAAAGATCAATTAAAATGGAAATATGAAGATGAATCTGATACCTTTCATGCTAAATTGGCGGAGTCCTCTTCCGCTCTTATCACCTCCAACAGCGCGTTGCCCTCTCTTTTTCTTTTTGCTACTGTTTAGAAACTGATACTCAGTAAGAAAGTTGAAAAAAGATTCTGCATTTTTTTCATTATTTAAAAAATTAAAAGTAAGCTTTTACTCATCAAAAGAAGTATTAAAAATTTAAACAAAATCTTTGAAGAAACATCAAGCAACTAATCATCGATTATAACTACAGATTGAAAAAATTCACATCCACATTTTTGGCTTTATCAAGCTCACTTTAATGGGGCTCTCATGTGCACCTCCCAAGTAATTGGATTATGCTTTCTAAAAGATTATCAAGCTCGCTCAAGTCTAAATGATGTCAAATAGATGATCCATCTTAATAATGTACACAATTGTGGTTAAAGAAAAACGTGATTTTTGTGGACGCTCTCAATAAGAATGCTAAAAAAGTTAAGAATTTTAAACATTACACATTTAGGATCCAGACATATCAAAAACATAAAACCTTAGACCCTCAAGCATAAAGAATCCCAACACACATTAAAATTCAGAAGAACTAAAAAGGTCATTAAATTTGAAGTCAAATAATTTAGACTCACGCAACAGCGCCTTGCGATCCTGCGTCATCGCCTTGGATGTCGAGATGGTTTAGTCTAAACAAAGTGCTGTCACTGGCAGGTGTAGCCATCGTCTGCTCGCTCCGGCTCGAAGGCGACCCTATGCTCCGACTGGTGGACACCGATTGACCCGAAATTGAGACAGCGCCACGACCTGGTGGATCCTCCTCCTCATCCTCTCGACTCAAATGCTGGTTCCTCGTCCCCATGGCGGCTCTTTCCAGTAATTATAGTTCCTACTCCCTAAAATTAAACAAAAAAAAAACTAATTTAGCCAGAAAAATCAGAAATAATTGGTTTGGAGGAAAACCCAGATGAGAAACTGGCCACATAGCCCAACATTTAAGAAATATAGTGATTAAATGAGAAAAAAAACAGCGAAATTGTGAAGTGTGGTTGGGTTCAGAGTGAAACCCATAAAAGAGCCAACCTCGAGGGGATGTGGGTCTGGAAGAAGTAAGAGGGATGGGCACCAGGAAAAGAAAGAAAGGGGGCTGAGCTCTGCCCTTGTGTTTGTGTGGGCAGAAAGTGTAGGTTTGTTGAGTGGGTTTTGGGTCGAAGGATTCAGCAAAGGATGGAGGTAGTGGGTATTGGGAGCAGGTAAATGTGGCTATCAAATAACAGAGGTCAAAGGTTGAAGGAGATGAAGCCAACTCGGAAGAAGAGGTAGAGAAAACACCAGGGTTCAACTTCAAGCGCACGGGAAAGAGGGAAAATAAATATAGCTTGAGGGTTTCGTTTTGATATAGCTACGAATTTTTCACCATAGTAAATTAAATTAGTTAGGACTTTGGAGTTTGGTCAAAAATGGTTCAATAAAAAAACTTTGTGGTAACTAAACCCAAAAATATCACATAATTAATACCACAAAATCTATGATTTTTGCGGTCTAGGATATTAATATAGATTACATATTCTAAATCGATATTAAGATTTCTCTAGCATAAATGAAAATCCACACGTGAATATATTTTGGTATATATGTCCCTTAGATCTTTAATATTGTAGTAAACGAGTATAACATTGAGAGAGAGGATACTGAGAATACTTCACGTGTTCTCAGAATAGTGAGTAAATATGAACCCTTCTCACTTTTCCTTTATGGGTCAAGTTTTTTTTTCGGCTGAATACTTTATGGGTCAAGTTATAAGATGCCTATATACCTGCCTTTATCTCTCTTTCTCTTTATCTTTTGGGAGAGATTCATAAAATAGTGACTATAAAGTAGAATAGTTAACAAATTGGGTTTTTAACGTTAATTTATTGAGACAGAAACCACGAAACAGTGTAGTTATTTCCTATGTTTTGTCCTGAAGTGTCTGGTACCAAAAGGATGCCAGTTTTTGCTATGCCAATGCCGGAGCCATGAGACGAGGCACATCTGCATTGGGTGCTTGATGTCTTTGAAGACCCAGATTTACAGAAGCATGGAGGATAGAATTTTGATGAGGCAGCTTCCCTCAGCAACAAGAAACCTTAAAGGAAAAAGAGGGTTTATGGTACCAAAAGTTTGTACTTCAACCGAAGGACAACCCTCACCATGATGCAAAGTTTGACATGAGGGTTAGATTTCAATTATGTCCAAAATAAAAACTGCCCCTACCTTTTGGCACATTAATGTTCGAGGTGGGATTCATCTGACCATATCAATTACAAATTATGGGTATAAACCAAACTTGCATTTCACCCATTCTAGGGAAATTGAAAACTTTAACCACAATCGGCTGTTTGATAGAGATTTTATTTTTGACAGAGTAATGATAAGATTACACATACAATTTTATTCAATTTTTTTTTAGACAAATATGTTTTAAATTGAAAGTATTTTTGTATTATAATATTACTTTTATAAGTTATTTTATAAAAATACTTTTGATTTAAAATAAGGTTGTATAAAAAGTTGTAAAACCTATTGTGAAAATAGTTGTGTATTATTTTCCTTCTTACTATAATTTCTTCAATCAATATAATTTTATTTCAAATTAAAAGAGGAGTACAATAAGAGAGAATGGAGTACAGTATTTTTGTTCTTTTTGTGCAATCCTACAATCTCAACACTTATTGTTAACGTCGTGTTTAGTACGTTTCGGCTCGTTTGATTCCACCTTTTTGAGTCTCTGCTTGTCTCGAATTTTGCATTCTATTGGGGCACAAACGGGTAGCGATGGTAAGGTGCAGTCATCAACCGTAGGGCAAACCGTGTTCACCCCACCACTTGGAGCCACCCCTTCCTAGGTATGTTCTCGCCTCTCTTCCGCAGCGCCTCCTCCTTCAATTTTGGGAGCTTTGCTTCCTTTTTGTGAGCTTCCAGGTTCGTCAACACTATTGTTCTTTGAAGACCCAAGTTGTCTGGAACGGGTTGTCGCAAGCTTACGAAATACACCCAAGATCTACAAGGATCCCACAGACGGAATCACTGCAAACGTCATATTTCATACGTCTTTAGTTAGGTTCTAGCAACTCGGGTCTTTAAAGTTGGATCTGCGAAAATGAAGAAGAATGAAGCTGGGAGAGGACGGCCTTGAGGTTGGAGAGTCTCCAATACTAAGGTCAATAGAGTATTTTGGACGTTTATAAATAATGAGAGAGTCTAGAGATAGTTTTTCTCATACCTGAGGATTGCTATTTATACCAGGAGTTTTTGGGGGAGGAGAAGGGGCAGATTGTGCCTGCCCCCGTGGGACCTACATCCTGACTACTGTTCCATTTGTCAAAGTTTTTTAATGCAGTGTGCTTCTGCGATGACGTCATTAATGTGGCGTGTTGCTTGGTTAGTAGTGTCATTAATGCGGCGTGACTTCCTGATCGCTTTATTTTGCAAGCCATGTTGACCGTCCGTTGATGTTTCCTTGTTAGAAGACCAAAAGTTCTTCGTCTTTCTTGTTCTACCCTATACGAGTACTCATGAGTGGGATGCAGCCGAGCGTCATCAGGCTTGTCAATCCCATCAGTCATTATTGTTTACTTTTTCTTGTCGGTGAGTTGCTTCGTGGGCAAGTTTGAACCCTGAAATTAGGTATCCAGACAAAATCTATTACTCTTGACCGAGCGCCTAGTTGGCTTATGAGTGAAGGAAAAATTCCCTTATTGGATGTATGAATAAAAGATAAAATATGAATGATTTTGCTCTTAAAAGAAAATTAAAGATATTTCAAGAATAAATTGCGCAAAAAGAATAGTAATAATATTTTTTTATTTTAATCTTTATTTTTTCAATTAAAAATTATTGAGAATATTAATAAATAAATAAATAAATAAAATTCAAGATCAAAGTGATCAACTATAACGTTCGTAAAATAACAAAAAAATTATTCATCATTATTTTTTCTTCATTGTATTAGATAATAAATTTATAAATAAAATATAATAAATAATCTTTAAATATTTAATATTATATATAAAAAAATAATAAAAATTAAAATGATAAGTAGATTGCTCAAAAAATAATATGGGAATATACATATTTATTATCCACTCCATCTACAGGCCAGGCCAATGGTAGTCGCCGCTCGCTCAAAACCGAGCAGCGTAAATTCTTTGGTTCTTCACTATCTCCGTTAAACCCTTTCGAAGCAAGACAATTTTCTTTCCCGCGGAGCAAATATACGACCAGACTCGGCACCAACGAAGAAGAAATGGACTCTCTGAAGTCCTCCTTCCTCCTCTCTATCACGCCTCTCCTTCCTTCTCCACAACCACCCTCAACAAAACCCAAAATCACTATCCACTCTTCTGTCACCCCGGACCCCTGGTCCCTCAGCGATGGAAACGACCCCAGCAAGCCCAAACCCAGGTCCAAGAATCCCAAGAATCCACTCTCAGACGACAACGCCCGTCGCATCATCAAGGCCAAGGCCAAGTACCTCAGCCAGTTGCGCAAGAATCAGGGCCCCCGCGTCCAGACGCCCAGATGGATCAAGCGGAGCCCGGAGCAGATGGTGCGGTACCTCCAGGACGACAGGAACGGCCGCCTCTACGGAAGTCACGTGGTGGCGGCGATAAGGCACGTGAGGTCACTGGCGGAGAAGGGTGATGGTGGGTACGATATGAGGCAGGTCATGACCTCGTTCGTGGGGAAGCTGAGTTATAGGGAAATGTGTGCAGTGTTGAAGGAACAGAAGGGGTGGAGGCAGGCCAGAGACTTTTTTGCTTGGATGAAACTTCAGGTTGGTAATTAGTTGCTTGGCGTCTTTTTGGAAGTTTTAATTTTGGTGAATTTCATTTAGGTTTTTGGAAATTGTAAATATCAATTTTTTTTTTAATTAATTTACGATTTTTTTCTTGGAGAAAGTCTAGATGGGTTGGTTTCTTATGCGTTTCTTGTTAGTGAGTCTTCCGTATGTTGTACTGGAAAATTGTTATTGATTTACTTCGTTTTGGTCCTCATTTTCTGTGTTGGTGTTAATATCGTTTGCTGAACTTACGAGTTTTTATTGGTGTTAATAATTTCATCAATCGAGTTTGTATTTGTTCCAAAGCAATGATGTTTATATTCTTAATAGGTGCTTTGCTATCATCATGAATATCTGATAATCGAACTTTCATTATTTTTTTTTCTTCCAAAATCGTGGAGATTAATTTAGTGTAATGATAGATTTCCGCTCGAACAGTTAAGCTATCGCCCCAGTGTTATTGTCTACACAATTGTCCTGCGCATATATGGGCAAGTTGGAAAGATCAAGCTTGCTGAAGAGACCTTCTTGGAGATGCTTGAAGCAGGATGTGAACCGGATGAAGTTGCTTGTGGTACCATGCTCTGTACGTATGCCAGATGGGGACGTCATAAGGCTATGTTGTCATTTTTTTCTGCTGTACAAGAAAGGGGAATTACACTCTCCGTTTCTGTTTTCAATTTTATGATGTCCTCCTTGCAGAAGAAATCACTACATGGAAAGGTCGTAGAAATTTGGGGGCAAATGGTGGATAAAAGGGTTGCACCCAATAGTTTTACTTATACAGTAGTCATAAGCTCACTTGTTAAAGAAGGTCTTCATGAGGAGGCTTTTAGGACTTTTACCGAGATGAAGGATGTTGGGTTTGTCCCGGAGGAGGTTACTTATAGCCTACTTATTAGCTTGAGTACCAAAAGTGGTAGCCGAGATAAAGCGCTGAGATTGTATGAGGATATGAGATCTCAGAGAATAGTTCCAAGTAACTACACTTGTGCTTCACTTCTGACTTTGTATTACAAAAATCAGGATTATTCTAAAGCACTTTCTCTCTTTCTGGAAATGGAAAGAAGAAAAATTGTAGCTGATGAAGTAATCTATGGTTTGCTCATAAGAATATACGGAAAACTTGGTCTTTATGAAGATGCCCAAAAGACGTTTGAAGAGACTGAGCGGCTGGGCTTACTAAGTGATGAGAAAACATATTTAACAATGGCACAAGTCCATCTCAATTCAGGACATGTTGAGAAAGCCCTGAAAGTTATTGAGCTAATGAAGTCAAAAAACATTTGGTTCTCAAGGTTTGCTTATATTGTCTTGTTGCAATGTTATGCTATGAAGGAAGATTTGAACTCTGCTGAAGTCACATTTGAGGCTCTATCCAAAACTGGACTTCCTGATACTGGCTCTTGTAATGATATGCTCAAGTTGTACGTAAGACTAGGCATGATGGAAAAGGCCAAGCATTTTGTTGCTCAGATACGGAAAGATAAAGTAGATTTTGATGAAGAACTTTACAAGACAGTTATGAGAGTATATTGCAAAGAGGGAATGCTAAGAGAGGCTGAACAGCTGTTAGAGAATTTGGGTACTGAGAAATCGTTCAAGGATAATCAGTTTTTCCAAACATGTTTTAGGACTGTGTGTGACAACAGGGTAGATGAGCAACTTGATGAAAAAGAGTTGGCCTTTGACCATCCTGACACCATGGCCCTTGTGCTGATGCTGAATTTGTACATGGCAGATGTCAATTCCAAGAAAACAGAAGAAATACTGAAGTTGTTGCTTGCAACTGCTGGTGGCTTGTCAATTGTGAACCAGCTTATTAACAACTTCATTAGAGAAGGCAAGTAAGGTTGATTAATGTTTCTTTTAATGATAAAATTATAATTGTTTTGTGCAAGTCCCTAGGAGTAAAAGCTTGTTGACGTTTAATCTATATTTGCTGAAATGAACCAAGGTTGGGATTGATTTCTACACAGGTGATGCTCTTAAAGCAGAAACTCTTACAGGTCAATTGATCAAGCTAGGCTGTAGACTGGAGGCTGCCACAATTGCTTCTTTGATTAGTTTATATGCAAAGCAACACAAGTTGAAAAAAGCCCAGGAAGTCTTTGCAGCTGTTCTAGATTCCCCTACTTATGAGAAAATAATATATAAGTCAATGATTGATGCATATGCCAAATGTGGCAAACCAGAGGAGGCGTACTCGCTTTACAAACAAGTAGCTGAGAAAGGGCATGATCTGGATGCTGTTGCCATAAGCATTGTTGTGAACGCTTTGACAAGTAGTGGTATGAGCTGAAAACTTAGCAGACTAACAAAAGTTTTCCATTTCTCAATTTACAGTGGTAATCAAATAGTAATAGCGTCAAGCAATGTGCAAAGCGCTTGTCTGTTTTATGAATGATGTGGTTCGAAACTACTGTGCATGTTATTTGAGTTCAAAATCATAAAATAGGTTTTGAATTTTTTTTAATTCTAAAATATGTATATTAATAAAGAGAAATGATTTGTACATGCCCCAAATAGACAAGCCCCATACAAGCCCTTGTAAAAAAGTAGACCCCACCTAAAAAAAGTGTAAAAAAAACTATTCTTTTTTAGTTTTTTACAAAGGGCTTGTAGGCTTGCCTATTTGAGGCTTGTATCTAGCATTACTCATTAATAAATATGCTTTACCTATCAGGTGCAAGTTGTAAATACCTGTTTCTACAAAACTTGCAGATGTAGATATACAAGAAATATACTTCAAGCAGAGCTTCGTATATATCAGGCTCTTTGAAATTGCACCTTGTTGAGTTGAAGAGCCATTTTTCCAGTAAAAAAAAAAAAAAATTCCTCAAAATTTTAGTTGTCTACAGAAATTTATAATGTTATGCATCAAAATCCTTAGAAATTAGCTTATATCACGTTATGCATCTGAATGCCCATCTGGATATGATTTCATGACATATTCTCTTTTTCTCAAACTGCCCATTTTTATTTGGAATTAAATCCCCACCATCATAACCTTTGTCAGTTGGCGGTAAGTTAGTGTCCCCAAGGTCAAAGGTTCAAAGAATGGTAGATAAAGGATGAAAAATATTCCAACCATTATGGTCAAAGGCATACACTGAAAATAAACAATTAAGACCCATGAGGTAGTTGCATCAAATGCTTGGCTCACTGCAATTATTCTTGTGCTAATTTCAATTGGTAATAACAGTAACTAGTCCACAGGCAAACACCAAGAGGCAGAAAATATCATCCGTAAGAGTTTTGAAGGCAGCTTAGAGCTTGATACTGTGGCGTACAATACTTTTATCAAGGCCATGCTAGTAGCAGGTTGATATAAAGCATTTCAGCCATTTATTGAGGGTAGTATATGCTTAATGCATACAATAACCCATAAACTTCCTTTTCCAGGTAAATTACATTTTGCTTCCAGCATCTATGATCGCATGCTCTCCTTGGGAATTTCTCCGTCAATTCAGACATATAACACCATGATCAGGTAAGGGTTTAATGTTATTTTGTTCGATTGGAAGTCAAGTTACTCAAAGAATCATGTTCACATCCTGGTGACGACGTGTTCTTCATGCTGGTTACTTGTGTTGACAGTGTGTATGGCCGGGGTCGGAAGTTGGATAAGGCTGTAGAGATGTTCAATGCCGCTCAGAGCATGGGTTTGACTCTGGATGAGAAGGCATACATGAATTTGATTAGCTATTATGGGAAGGCTGGTATTGTTTTACTTAACATCTCAAGTCATTATTAGTGAATGCATGAAAAGAAAACTTAATTTCTCTTGAATTGCAATAGTTATATTGGCTTCATTCTCGGTGAGGAAGAACATCAATAAGCAATGCGATTCCAGTTTATTTGGTAGGAAATTTAGACGAGACAGATTTATTTCCAATCATATATGGCAGACTTATTTCCCCCTCTTCTTTTCTCCCTATCCTCTTTTTGATCTATATGTGGTGGTATGAGGTTATAGTCTACCAAGCCTCACAACGTTATTCTATTTTGTAGGTAAGAGGCATGAAGCTTCTCAGTTATTCACCAAAATGCAGGAAGAAGGGATAAAACCTGGGATGGTATGCGCACATTTTTATATATTGTCCAAACTTACAAGATTATGATGGAAGGAAATAATAGCACATTGATGGTAGATAGAGGGAAAAAAAGGCATATTAGTGGGAGATAGTTTTGGAGGGTGAGCGATGTCATAATGTCCCTTAATTCCATGAATTCAATTTACTTTTTTCAAACAAGCTTCTTGATATTCTTATATATAAAAAAAAAAAAAAAAAAAAAAAAAAAAAAAAAAAAAAAAAAAAAAAAAGCTTCTTGATATGATAATGATTGAAAGCATGATTTTTGTTTTAAATTTAAAAGACGGCAACATCCAAGTTTATTTATCTATGACTGTACACCCTGCGCTGTCATTTATGATTTTTGGTTGGATACAATGCTGTTAGACACTAAAATCTTTTTTTTAATGAGTTGTTAGACACTATAAAATGATGTCTGCATATGGTACCGTGCCCTTTTCCTGTTTTGCACTGCCCAATTTAATTGATTAGTGGGACACTACAGTTCATAATATGTTGTAGATGGTAAATCGTTGCCATCACATTATATTTGTGAGAAGAGTAGACGTGCACAATAAAGTGTTTGATTCTTTTCTTTTACCTGAAAATGCAGGTAAGCTACAATATTATGAGCAATGTATATGCTGCCGCAGGACTTTATCGTGAAGTAGATGAACTTTTTCAAGCCATGCAGAGAGATGGTTGCTCACCCGACTCCTTTACCTACCTTTCCCTTGTTCGGGGTTACACTAAGGGTTTGAAATACACAGAAGCCGAGGAAACCATTGATTCTATGCAGAAGAGAGGCATTCCCCCTTCTTGTGCACATTTTAACCTCTTACTCTCTGCTCTTGCAAAAGCAGGCCTGATCGTGGAAGCTGAAAGGGTTTACAAAAAGCTTCTCACAGCTGGTTTATATCCTGACCTTGCATGCAATCGGACCATGCTCAGAGGTTACATGAACTATGGATATGTGGAAGAAGGCATCAAGTTTTTCGAACGCATATTTGGGTCTGTGGAAGCTGACAGGTTTATTATGAGTGCAGCTGTGCTCTTTTACAAGTCTGCAGGAAGAGATCTCAAAGCTGAAGGTGTATTAAATTCCATGAACAGTTTAGGAATCCCGATCCTTAATGACCTTGAAGTTGGAATAAAGCAGAAAACCTCCTAACACAATACTAACTATTTGGTAATGGAATGCGGCTTATTACAAAGAAATGCCGTGAATGGTGCCATTGGTTCAGGTAGTTTATTGCTAGTAGTCCCTGCCGTGATGGAATAGCAAAGAGGTCCTCCTCTATCAAGACTCATTTGACCTAAGGGTCTGTGCAGCAAATGTAATGTGGTTGCATGCTTTACGACTATTGCATTGCTAATCCTGCTTTGATCAAGTGGGCATAGAGCTTGTCTTCTGTTGTTTGAACCCTTAAAAAGTGGTGGCTTGAAGACACCCTTTGACGATGGAATGTGATGATCAATGACTGGGGAAACTTGGCAATCTTGCTGGGAGGCCATTGTCACACCGGGATTTCTTGTGTTGATAACATCAAATGAATTCGTGTTTGACATTAGATCTGCGTTACTTAAGTGTCCATATTTTGATATGGTATTTAAATGTGCCATGATTCCTAATGACAGTTTTGCGATGGTGGATTGATATGACTTACAGATTTCTCCTCTGAAAGCGGCGCCCCTGTTGATTGCTGTCCCAGAGGAGAGGGAAGCTTCGGTTTCTTCCCCTTTTTCTTCGTTTTTCCTCTTGTTTTGCAGGATTTTGGAAGTCAGATTTACTTACGCCCATTGAGTGCAGTTGCATGAGCAAGAGCTGATTGATACTGATACAGTAGTTGAATGGAAAGCTTGATTTATTGAGATATATCCTCAGCTACACATCCTCTTTTTTCCCAGAAATCTTCGTTCCTTCGAAAATGTATCAATTTAGTCCATTCTACAAGGGAATTGTCATCACGCTCTTTGATTGGAACTTTGATGTAATTTTTCAACTATTAAGGAGCTAAGTTATAATTAATTCTATCTGTATGAGGAAGTGAACTAATAGCGTAGACGGAGTTCATAAACTAACTGTGTGGTGGTGAATTGGAGCGGAAGAAGCCAGATGAAATTGATTGTAGTTGTCATCCCATTTTAATCACTCTTTTTTATCTAAAAATAAATAAATAAAAGTGCCACGTTTAAAACAGTTATCAAAAGAAAATTTTCAAGTAATTTTTTTTAATAATTTCTAAGCATTTTTATTAAAAAAATCATATTTTTTTAAACTTTGTTAGGTTTTTAAAAATTTCAGTAATGTTTTTTAATTTATAAATTTTTATTTTGGCCACAATTTTTAATTTATAAAACATCGGGTTTCCTAGCGTCCTGCAAAGAGATTTATCAACAATTTTTTTAAAAGAAGTAAATTAAATTCATTTGAGGAAAAAAAAAAAAATTGACAAAAAAATAAGCTTTTTAATTGTTCGATGAAAACAATTTGTCAAATGAGATGTCCCAATGACCCAACGCGGTTAAGATTTTTTTGAATGGAAAACAAGAGATGCTATCGTGCAAGCATCCTACACACAACATATATTTTCTCTATAATAAGTGTGTGGTGTATAGATAATAAGTAAAACAATTCAATTAATTCAATAAGAATAAAATAAAAATATACAAAATAAAATAAAAATTTGAAATATTTATGGTGTGTGGTGTGAGATGATGAGTAGCATAACTCGTACAACTTTCGCAAACTTTCAAACAAAATACAAAAAAAAAAAAAAAAATCAATTTTTTCAAATTCTAAAAAAAAAAATTATATTAAAAACTTATATTCTAACAATATTTTAACAATATAATATTTTAATCCAACTTTTATATCATTTCCCAAACCCTATAAAACATGTCAAATTAAACTATTTTATTATTATTCACAAATTATTTCACTACCATTCATAACTCATATTATATTATCTCATTCCTACTCGACTTGTAGTTCCCTCTCTCTCTCTCTCTCTCTCTGTGGGAAATTCGGAATGGCATCGAGTCTGTTCAAAACTCTAATTAGATCGTTGAACTTTCGATCGACAGTAAAAAAACTCTGCCTAATCAAAAGAAAAATCGGTAACCACACCACCAAATGGATGTAGGTACATTTTTATTTTCGTTTCCAATCCCTAAAATTTATGTACCTAAAGTTATATGTTGGTCGGTTGAGAATGTGCTAAAACTAAAAATTATGAAATGTTATAATTGTAAAAAATTGGATTCCTTGATCTGAAATTTTTAGAGGTTCTCCTGTTCGTTGTAATATATAATATGAGTTTCTCGTCAAATGGTGTCGATTTTATTGTTTTATATTAATTGGAATGGCTTGTTATTTGAAAAAGGTTTTTACCATGGCATGTGAAAATTGTGATCCCAGCCATTCATGTATCACCACATTACAGTTAAATCTATTGCTAGCTTAATCTTAGATTTCTCCATCTATGGTAAAATCTAGGATGATGGGAAAAAAAATCCTTGAATTTATTTTAACAATTGGACGCTTCCAAACTTCTGCACGTCCGACTGTCACCGATATATGTATTTTTTTTTTTCATAAGTCAGTTTTTATTAAAAGCTTAGGGCTCAATTCAAGTACACATGATGTATATAAGGGAAAGCACCGGACTAGAAAAGAGAGGGAAAACTAGAAGACATAAAATCAATAAAAACTCAGTCCGTTACAAGATCACTTTCGAACTCTGCTAATCTAGACCTCTCTCTCTCAGGATCAATTGTGGACCACGGTTTCAACAACTCACTATCAATCCCGGCTTGTACAATTGTCGACCACCGGTTCACTTTCAGTCAGTGTCAATCATGTTATGGTCATTCCATCTCCTTACCTTGTGCCTCTTTCTCTCTCTTACTTGATTTTATTACTTTTGTTGATTGAGCCTGTCGTGAGTTTGACTTTCTTGATCCATTCAGCGAAGGGGTTTAATTTTTTTTTTTTTTTATAAGTAATAAGAGATTTTATTCATGCAAGTAGATAGGCATAACCTAAATACAAAAGAATAATATAAGTGAAAACACTTAAATACAAGCTATGAATTAGGAACTAACAATGTCTAAAAAAGAAACATTTAAAATATCCCCATTTAGTACAAGAGTTTTCATCCAAATGTAAAGAGTTTGAAGGAAAAACTCTCTAAATTCTCCCAACGAGTGTTCTCTGTTATCAAAACAACGTCCATTCCTTTCTAGCCATAAACACCACAATAAGCATAGAAGAACCATCTTCCAAATATCGACAATGTGATGGTTGCTCATAAATCCTTTTCAACGAGCCAATAGATCCACCAATCTCTTGGGCATCACCCAAGCTATACCCAACTTGCTGAAAATCTTATCCCAAATAGTCTTTGCCTCGTCACAATGCAGAAACAAATGATCAATCGACTTCCCATCTTTCTTGCACAAATAACACCAGGTCGGCTATTGAGGGGTTGGGTTGCATCCATCTTATGTGGACCACATATAGGTATTGAGGGGTTGAGAAATTCATTCAGGCAACTATAAATGTTGTAGGACCTACCTCTTATTTCTATCTCTCCAACCACTAGCACTAGAGTTTGGATAGGAAGTCTAAGTGATCAAAATGATCTCAAATTTTGCCCACTGTTACAATGAAAACTCTCACTCTAAATATTGTCTTTTAAAAAATAAAGTAACATGTTATATTCCAACTTTTTCCCTTCTACCCCACCTTTTTCTTTGCACCTTGCCCATATGTATGAATATGCTTGCTTTGCCTTTGTTTCCTTTGTCTTCAAGTCCTTTTGAATTTTTGAAAATTTTGGTTATAGGAACATTTATACTTCTCTTTTATTTTTAGGATACACGTAAGAAGTCCCCAATGGAGTTGATCAATGAAGTTCCACCTATCAAGGTTGAGGGCAGGATTGTTGCTTGCAAAGGAGGTTAGTTTGCAAATTCTAATTGTTTTTGCAGTTTCTTTTTCATAATTTCCATTGAAGACGCCATGTGTGGATTCTTGGTTCCATGAATAGTAACTCAATCCAACACAAAGGATATATTTACAAGGGGTTTACTTGTTTCTGGCTTCAGATAGCAATTCGGCACTTGGTCACCCAATTGAGTTCATATGCCTTGACCTTAATGAGCCAGCAGTCTGCAAATATTGTGGCCTACGCTATATTCAAGGGCGCCACCACTAGAAGCCTGAAGTCGATTATTCTGCGAGATCTGTGGTGACGAATTCCTAGAGGAGTTGTGACATTAGCAGGGTGCGTGTTTGTAGATGCATATTCCATTTTCGTGGACGGATTGTGGTTCGGTTATACGAACTTTGATGTGTTCAATGTTTAGTAGAAGTAAGGATTTGACAACCCTTTTCCCATTATGTTGTTTGATGGGGTTATATATAAGAGAGTAATGCTAGGTATAAGTTTCAAATAGACAAGTCTTATACAAGCCTTTTGTAAAAATGTGGGTTCCATTAAAAAAGAAAAAAATTTAGACTTTTTCATGGTGGGGTCCACTTTTTTTATAAAGGGCCTATGCAGGGCTTGTCTATTGGGGCTTGTACAAATAATTTCTCTATATAAGAATGCATTTATCAATTTGTCTGATTCCAACTTGATGAAATGTTGTGATGAGTTTCGCTATTAAATTTACCTCTAATCTTATACAAGAATTATAAACCTTTTTTATTTATTTGAGGGTTGGTTGTGATAGACACGTTACAAAAAGGTACATTTCCAGGACATTGTTAAAGTGTTGTGAGCATTGGCAATTTTAAATGAAAATGAGTGTCCTGTAAATCTTGATGTACAACCTTTCTCAACGGACACCTTCCTCCAAAGGGCAGTAGTAAATCTCCATTACCCAGGACATGATTAAGATCTTCACATTGCCGATTCTCGCAACAATTACAACAAGAGACAATAGGAATACCAATCTTGTGTATTTGATCATCCACACTTAGACAATTAAAGTAAGCTTTCCACACACAAATAGATATCTTACCAGGCAACCATTTATTCCAGATCCACGAAACACCATCCATTTTTGTGACTCTGACACGAATTATCTCCCAAGCCAACTTGGTAGAGAAATCCCCGTGTTTATCAGGAGTCCAAATCAACACATCATCTTTATTCTTCACCCCACCCACCAAAGCCATAACCTCACTAGCCAATTGCGGTCCGGTGAGCTGATTAAGTTAATCCACGTCCCAGCAGTTCTGCACCACTATATCTTTCACCCTGAGATGAGTCTTCGAGATGTCATTTGCCCTTATACATAAAGGTCCGGCCTCCATAAACTTGTCAAACCAACGAGAGACCTTGCCTTCCCTTACTTTTCATTGAGAATTCTGTAGCAACAACGGGATGCCTTGAAGAACATTTTTCCAAAACTGAGAGCCAAGCCGCCCCTCCTGAATCAAGGAAATATGATTATTTTTCACATACTTAGCACGAAAAAAATTAGCCCAGAGTGAGTCCTGCGTCAAAAGTTGCCAGCCAAACTTTAGGAACATAGCCTGTTGGACCTCGCCAAGGTCCCTGACACCCACACCTCCCTCTTCACATGGAACACACATTTTTTTTCCAAGCCCTCTAATTCCTTTTCTTTTTTTTCCTCCTCTTCTCTCCAAAAGAAAGTGGCAAACATGCTAGCCAATTTCCTCTTCACTGTTTTAGGCATGTGAACCACTGAAAGCAAATGAATAGGCATGCTAGAAATAACGTGCCTCAAGATGATCAAGCGACCACCTTGCGATAACAATATGTTTTTCCAACCTGCTAATTTCTTCGCAACTTTTTCCACAAGAGGATCAAAATGGGAAACTTTGAGCCTGCCATCAACTAGAGGAGCTCCCAGGTAGGTGAGTGGGAAATGACCCTGAGAGAAACCAATATCAGCCAAGATTTCTCTAGTACGACTAGGCGGTAACCACTTAGACCAGAAAATAGCAGACTTGTCATAATTAATCTTTTGACCTGACCAAGCCTCAAACGTACGAAAAATCTCCATCAAGGATCTAACGGTGCTTTTAGATGCATTAGAAAAGACCACAATATCATCTGCATACAAGAGGTGAGACAACAAAGGGGCACCAGAAGGCAGGGAAAACAATTTAATTCTCCCTTCCCTCACCTTCTTGGAGATCAGCCGAGATAAAACTTCATGGACCAGAATAAAGAGATAGGGAGATAAAGGGTCACTTTGCCGCAAACCCCTCTCAAATTTAAAAAAACCTTTATACGTACCATTCATCATGACAAAAAACCAAGGGGTGGAGACACATTTCCAAACAAGTGTGCAGAAGTGATCAGGAATACCAAAGGAGCGAAGGACAAGCATCAAGAACCTCCAATCCACTCTATCATAAGCCTTGCTCATATAAACTTTCATGAACAAATTACCGCCTCTCGCCTTCTTATGCAGCAGTTTAATAACTTCTTGAGTTAATGAAATATTCTGAAAAATACTGTGCCCCTTTACAAAGGCACCCTGTTCAGGAGAAATAAACTTGCCAAGGACAGGAGATAATCGATTCACCAGTAATTTAGCAAAAACTTTGTAAATCACATTGCATAGACTTATCGGACCAAACTTATCAAAACTCGTAGGGTTAGGCACCTTCAGGATCAACATGATAAAAGAAGAAGTGAAGAAACGAGGCAAACTTACACCATGGAAGAAATCCTTCACTGCAGCCATGACATCATGCTTAATGAAATCCCATCAAGCAATGTAAAAAGCAGATCCTAGCCCATCAGGACTAGGGCTAGAATCTAAAGAAATGGAAGCAATCACCTCTTTGACCTCAACTTCCGAAGGCTCAACCATAAAAGCATCCTGATCACTATCCACAAAACAAGGCTGAATGAGAGAAGTTAAATCCGGAATTTCACCATTCCCAGACTGCCCAAGAAAATCCTCAAAATGCTTCACTGCCCCCTCATGGACTTGTTCCGGAGAAGAAAGATTGACATCTTCAGAAATACGCATGGAATTGACACTCGAGTTCCTACGTCTTTGAGCAATAACAGCATGAAAAAATTTAGAATTCCGATCACCCTCTTTAATCCACTTTTTCTTAGCTTGCTGAGTAAGCCAAACATGTTCCTCCTGCATACAGGAATCCAACTCAAACTTGGACTGCAACAAATTAGAATCTATATGATTAGAAAAGCCATTTTGAAGGCTTTCCTCAAGAATCTCAATCCGCTCTTCAAGTTCTCGAATACAAAAATCCACCATGCCAAATATGTTTTTGTTCCAAGCACAGAGAATGACTTTAATGCAGGTTTAGGGAGTGAGATGAGAATTTTATGTTTTGTTTTGTGTTTAATATATTATATTTTAATATTATTATTATTTTGTGTTTTGTCTTGTGCCCCAAACCTGCTCGCAGCTAGAATAATCAGCTTATTGGCACCCGGTGACTCCACACTCCAAGCCTCTCGAGCCACCCTGAGAAAATCCTCATGCAATAACCACATATTCTGAAAACGAAAGGGAGCCGGACCATACCGTTGGAGGGAAGGCGTCAATTGGAGAAGAAGGGGCGAGTGATCAGACATACTACGGTTAAGAAGCCTGGCCTCAGCACCACCACACCTGACTGTAAAAGTATTATTAACCAGAATACGATCAAGCTTGGCCCAGCTGCGAGCTAGACCCTGTTGCCCATTACACCAAGAGAATTGAGTACCAAAAATGTTTCATTCTAACAAACCACAATTATCAATGCAGTTATTAAATTCACTCATAGCCAACCGGGATCTTGGATTCCCACCCCTTCGTTCAGCATCCACACAAATAATGTTAAAATCTCCCATAGTAATCCAAGGAATACCCGGGCAAGTTATACTACTAAGATGATCCCATAACTCACGACGCTCAATCATCGAACATTTGGCATAAATGAAAGAAACTATGATAGCCTCCCCATTACAAGAGAACAAACCCGTAAAGGATTGGTTAGTCACGGCTACCAAATCCATCTCTATCTCCTTTCTCCAACAAAGCCAGATTTTGCCTCCCACTTCCATATTGGAAGCTAACTTGTGAAACCCAATACGAAGCGCCCACTTATTAATTTTCTCAACAACCTGAAAAGGCTAAGATATCGCCAAGATCAAAATATTCATCTTGTTTATCAAACTACATAACCTTCTCTTGGAAGTGCCCAACCCATGGACATTCCAAATTGCAGTATTGCCAAACATCAACAAAGTTTTGGAGGAAGGGCCTTAACCCTCTTAGATCTCCTTGGCTCAATAGTTCTTTCTCCATTAGATACTCCCTCCCCTATCCGCGAGTCACCGGGTTCTGAGTTATAATATTTATTAGCATCAACCACCGATAATGACTCCTCCTTCGATAGAGCTTCATATCTGTTTTGACAAAGAATCCCATCAACTTTGCTCATAAACTCTTCCTCGTCCTCTTCAATGTCTTCAACGAGCACCTCATCTTCAACATTATTATGTATTTGGCAAGTATCTACGAGTGGCTGGACTGTCGACCTGGCAAGTACCTCATCTTCAACATTGTTATGAATCTGGCAAGCATCTACGGGTGGCTGGACTGTCAACCTAGCAAGCACCTCATCTTCAACATTGTTATGAATCTGGTACGTATCCTTACCGGTTTACTTCCGTCCATTGTGGTGTGGAGATTATGTAAAGCCCAGATGGAAAATAGGAATGAGTCTGTGAATGAGGTTTGGCATTCGATTAAATTCTGGGTGCATGGGGTGATGAATAGTATCTCCAAAGTTGATAACTTCATCATTGGGGATTCTAGGCATCTAGCGCGTCTTGACATTCCCCTTGTCGTTCCTAAGCAAAAAAAATGAAAAAGTGGTTTGGTGGTCCAAACCGGCCCATGATCATGTTAAATTGAATGTGGATGGGAGTAGTTTGGGTAATCCGGGGAGTGGTGGTAGTGGTGGAGTGCTTCGTGATAGGGATGGCAAAATTATTTTTTCTTTCTCTAAAACTTTTGGGTCTTGTACCAATACAGAGGCTGAACTCCGTGCCTTGCTTGAAGGCCTTCGTCTTTGCATAATTTCCTGTTGGAGGGAGGTTGATGTTGATTGTGACTCATAGGTGGTGGTGTCCTGGGTTAATTCCAAGAATTGCTCCATTTGGTATTTGTGGGATTACTGGGACCTTATTGTTAACCATCTTGAAGAGATGGATGTTGAGTGTCATTATTGCTTCAGAGAAGGGAACTCAGTGGCGGATTCCTTAACTAAGGAGGGTGCGATGGGGGTGGATATGTTTTACATGGATACCCAGAGTCTTCCATGTCATATTAGAGGCCTAGCTAGGCTGGACTAATTGGGTCTACCCTATATTCGGTCTTAATTTTCCTATTTTGCTAGGCATGTTTAGAGGTCTTTTTAGGCTTGTTTAGAGTTGTTGCTGTTTTGGATTGCTGGTCGTTTTTTTTTTTTTTTTGGAGTCTTTGATGTTTTTATCTATTTGTTTTGCTTGTTCCACGGTATTCCTCCGCCACAAGGGAAAGTTTCTTTAATAAACTTGGGACGGGGCCACTATTGGACATGTAGCTACCAGCTCTTCTAAAAAAAAAAAAAAAAACCTTTTGTCATAATGCTTTGATTTGAATACTACGAGTTAACTTTACTTTGGAAAGACATACATATAGAGGAAATAATGAGGCAAAGTGATACAGAGGAAATAAACATAAATAGATGCAAATAAACTTTCAACATCCTGCCTTTACCACCAAACTAATGCGTTCTTTGACTACTTAGAGCTGCCAAAATGGGCAATAGAGTGCAATCAATATCCATCACGAAAAGGCATCGATTACAACCATAGTAGAAGGCCTAAGCTTTAAAATTTTGTTTACAAGCTCTGCATGGAGAAGACTGAATGTTGGATGTGTGCGTAGGATGATTTTTTGGTTGAATGGCAACTAGGACATCTAGTTTAGTGTACAAGGTGAGAAGACAGGAATAGTAGAAATGTTGGATTTCTTGCGGCAATTTTAACTCAGCACATGATGGATGGAGAAAGAAGGCACATGGTAAGCAACCGTAGACACTATTGGAGCAGTATTTTCCACATACACGACATTCAACTCGATCTGTAGGTATGTTAATATTGTAGAGTATCAACAGATGCTCATGGCTAAAATATTATGTAGAATCCGGAACCACTTTAATATTACTAGGCGTAGCCGGGCTCATATTAATGCATTCAAAATGAAGGTTGAAATTACACTTGTTACAGTGAAAGATGACACTGCCCCTCTCACCATGCCGGCCACAAACATTACAAGAAACCAATATTGTTGTCTGGAAAAATATACAGACTTCAGGTATGCATGTATTGCAATGATCATTATGTGTTAATGTTTAGTAGAAGTAAGGATTTGACAACCCTTTTCCCATTATGTTCTTTGATGGGGTCTATTATATATAAGAGAGTAATGCTTGGTATAAGTCCTAAATAGACAAGGCTCATGCAGACCTTTTGTAAAAATGTGGGTTCCACTAAAAAAAAAAAAAATACACTTTTTCATGGTGGGGTCCACTTTTTTACAAAGGGCCTACACGAGACTTGTCTATTGGGGCTTATACAAATCATTTTTCTATATAAGAATGTATTTATCAATTTGTCTGATTCCTACTTGATGAAATATTGTGATGAGTTTCACTGTTAAAATTACCTCTGATCTTATAAAAGAATTATAAACCTTTTTTATTTATTTGAGGGTTGGTTGTGATAGACATGTCACAAAAAGGTACATTTCCATGACATTGTTAAAGGGTTGTGAACATTGGCAATCTTATATGAAAATGAGTGTCCTGTAAATCTTGATGTACATCCTCTTGTCATAATGCTTTGATTTGAATACTGCGAGTTAACTTTACTTTGGAAAGACATACATACAGAGGAAATAATGAGGCAAAGTGATACAGAGAAAATAAACATAAATACACGCAAATAAACTTTCAACACCCTGCCTTTACCACCAATCGGATAGAAGTTGTGATCTTGGTGGCACCTGAAAGCTAACTCAATTATCAACAAATTCATGTTTTCCAAGGATCTTCGAATTCCAAATTTTACGGGGTCAAAACAGTTAGATAAAATGCTCGTTTGACAGTTACTCGACACTTTACTCAAGTCAAAATTTGTGGAGAGAGGTCAGAGTTGCTATATTCATTGTATTCTAGAGAGAAAACCCTAAGGAGATTCATTGGGCATTGAAAATCAAGTTTCTCTTGATAAACAGAATTCCATCATATTGTGCTCGTGTTCAAGTACTGTTGAGTCCATTGGTGCGGACATATTTGTTGGCCAGAAGATTTTTGGAGCTACCCTTGATGCAGAGATCAAGTTGGTGCTCATGGTGAAACTATAGAAAGACCGATGGTCTGGAGCTACCGGGGTGTAGAGATCGAGTGAGATACTTGTAGTGTTACAAGTTAGATTTACTTCAAGGTTCTTGTAAGTCTTCTAAATTGGTTGTAACGAACTAAATTTTATAGTGGATTTTAGGTGGTGACTTATACTTAGAGTCATTTTAGATATTGAAAACATTCTTCAAATGAGTTTTCATTCCGTAACCAAATTCTCTACGTTGATTATATGATGTGTTACTTATTGAGTATTCGACTCATTTTTATATGATTTTATGCTTTAAGCACCCCATGTGATGATTTTTATGAGGACGGAACTGCAGGATGACTTAGCCCAATGAGACGAGGCAGAGGCCTAAATAGTTTATGACATATATGCTCAGTTTCATAATTTTAGTTTAATAACTTATTCTTGATAAGCCCATGCGAGTTGATGGATTTTAACAAGCACTCCAAGAGCAGTCTCTCTTTTAGATTTTAAGTAATTTAATACAGATTAACTTTATTTATTTATGAAATCTTTTTTTTTCTGGTATTTCTTTAAGAATGAAAAATTTTAAAGTTAAAGTCAGTAGCACGCTAGTTTTCTGATATTTCTAAAATTGGCTTTATTCATAACCCTAGAGGGAACGGGTGTTACACATATTCACGATGGATGCAGTGAAGAATATATAATATAAAAAAAAAAAATACACAAGAATGGTAATATAGATTACAGAATAATTTTCACACCGGCCTAGATCAACTCCCATAATCGTTCAGTAATAGCTTTACCTTGCTTCAAGACAGAAGCCTCCCTCAAGCATTCCTTGACTGAGTCTGGTTTTCTAGAAGAGGCTATCAAATCATGATTCCGTTGTAGTTCCTCAAGATCTCTGTTAAGCTTTGCAATATCTCTGTTAAGCTTTGCAATATCTCTCTCAACTTTGGCTGCTTGTTTTCCAACATAAAGACCAAAGAAAGCATGTGCAACTCTCTTTAGATGATCAAAGACAGATTGAACTTCAAATGCTGCAACTTGGCAAGTTCGCAAGATTGTCCACCAGATGAGAAGCAAATCTGTGGTGATATCCACAACCTTGGTGTTTCTCATGCTGTATATGCAACCACATAACATGTTAAGAAAAAATACTTTTACATTTGGACTTAGTGTGGATGTAGCGCTAATATCACCGTGTTTGGAAAGCAATTGCCTCAGGATATGAGCAAACGTCCGACCAGCCTTGTAGTGATCTCCAACATTAACAACCTCCTCTTCAAGAGCAAAGTAAACATAGGGAAGCTTTTGATCCAAACTCCTAAAAATAACCTTTGCTCCTCCGTCCCTTAATTCTATAGAAATATCTGTGCCCCGATCAAGAAACTTTATAAATTGTGTGTAATCCTTGTCAGAAAACCTTAGAACATTATCTTTCTCAGGGTCATTAAAGAATCTCTCTTCAGCACTAAATGTTTCTCTAATCTTTCTAGCCTCTAAAACCTTTCTCAATTCTTTTTTCTCATCTTCATTCAAGGATTTTAAAATTTCAGACAACCTTAAAGTTGGCTCACTTTGTTCTTCTTTGTTTTGCATCATCTGATCTTCTATTGTGTTTTTGGGCGGCATAATCAACTTTCCAAGCTGCCCAAAAGGATCCCTTAACTCTAAATGATCTCCACGATCTCCCTTTAGCAGTGATATTACCTAATAGCCAATAAACGTAAAGCAATATCAATATATATATATATATATATATATATATGTTACATAATTTTTCCCTAATTGGATTCTTGATTGAAATGAAAGGTTCTTAATTAGAAGATCAAACTAGCTTTCACTTTCAAATTTTGAAAAATTGGAATTTATATCTAACTTACCTCAGATATGACGCACCCAATTTCAGCAACAACATTGCAATGATCTGTACATTGATAACTGGGCAATAGTGGGTCTCTCTGTTTCTCACAGACATCACAATAAAATTCATCGTCCATCTCATCTTCATGTTCAGCAAGAGCATTCGTAAGAACGAGAGAATCTTCGTGAAATTTATAGGTAATGCTACTTGGTAATGGACCACAAGTATAATGGAGATTCCAATCACAGTAGAGACAGCTGAAGATAGATGATTCACAGGTTTTATCGCAAGCATTGCACTTAAGTTGATCATCCGTTCTCTCCCTAAAATGTAGAAGGTGACTGTGGGCCTCGTACTTTATGGCAGGCAGTCTCACTTTGCCACAAATAATGTCCAAGAAGAAACTACAATTGTCATGCTGACAAATGTAGGCGATGGCACGAGTATCCTTCCGACAGGCATTGCATTTTGCAGGAGAACCTGTCTGCTCAAGAAGGAAGAGAGGGTGATACAAATGAAAGGGATGGTAGATCTTTTGAGGCAACTCAATGCATGATTCATCAATGAAAACATCACGGCAGGTAGATCTACCACAAGAATAGGTTGCACTACGACTATTGCAGCCTTTCCCACAAACAAAGCAAATAACTTTGCCATCGTTCTTTTCCTCAGAAAGTGACAATGGATGTCCGTGGAAAATACGGTACTGATGCGTTCTTTGACTACTTGGAGCTGCCAAAATGGGCAATAGAGTGCAATCAATATCCATCACGAAAAGGCACCGATAACAACCATAGTAGAAGGCCCGAGCTTTAAAATTTTGTTTACAAGCTCTGCATGGAGAAGACTGAATGTTGGATGTGTGTGTAGGATGGTTTTTTTGTTGAATGGCAACTAGGACATCTGGTTTAGTGTACAAGGTGAGAAGACAGGAATGGTAGAAATGTTGGATTTCTTGCGGCAATTTCAACTCAGCACATGATGGATGGAGAAAGAAGGCACATGGTAAGCAACCGTAGACACTATTGGAGCAGTATTTTCCACATATACGACATTCAACTCGATGATTTGTAGGTATGTTAATATTGTAGAGTATCAACGGATGCTCGTGGCTAAAATATTCTGTAGAATCCGGAACCACTTTAATATTGCTAGGCGTAGCCGGGCTAATATTAATGCATTCAGAATGAATGTTGAAATTACACTTGTTACAGTGAAAGATGACACTGCCCCTCTCACCACGCCGGCCACAAACATTACAGGAAACCAATATTGTTGTCTGGAAAAATATACAGACTTCAGGTATGCATGTATTGCAATGATCATCATGTGTTAATGTTCAATCAAGATACCAATTTCTATCATAAAAATATATAATTAAGATCAAAAGAAAAGAAGATTAAAGGATGCATGGGAGAACCGGTGGCGGGAGATCTATATAGATATAGCAAACATGCCGTGGAGAAGGTATGAGGAATTAACAGGGACATACGTACCTGATCATTCTTCTTTTTCCGCATGTGAACCATATATCCTGTAGGTTAAATCATTTGTGCGAGCTGAGTACTTTAATCCGGTACAAATTAAATGTCATAACCATGAATATATAAATATATATATATATATATATTATTAATATTCAATGTAAAAAGCTCCAAAGAATTTATTATCACTTGTATATCAACGTACAATATTCAGTACCCCCTGGTGTAACGATATAACGTACCGATGAGATCACAGGGATGACACCAGCCATCATGTTGGACTGCTCCCCCCGTCTGGACTGGACGACAGCCTGGATGTATAAAGTAACAACATCGCATGCAACCATAGACCTTATCTTTGCAAGATCCTCCGCATTCGCTGCATGGAAATGATCTGTTCTGAGGAATATTCATTAAGAATTGCATTGGATGTTCGTGGATTAGCTTGTCGCCACCCTCAGTAGCTATTTCAGAAGTATCCGGAATTATTTCTGCGCAGTTAATATGGACCGAAAAGTCGCAGTACTCATCACAGATGTAGAGAGTAGTATTCTCGAGAATTCTTTCTTTGCAGACGCCACAGGTTAAGATTACATCACTTGATCGAATGTAATTATAAACTGAATTAATTTTGAAAAGAGGGTGTTCATGAATAGCAAACACATTAGAACTTTTACTCGTCATCTCTCTTCTCGCTCATATGGCGCCCGTGATTTCAAGCATGCAATCTCCGTCTCTATCTCTTTCTCACTCTGATGATCTCTCTCAAGAGCTCGTTGGCCTTGATCAGGTGATCTCTACACATCCACACATCATTTTTATATATATATGCGCTTTTAGTGCTTCATCTGTTTTGCTGATCTTCTTTTAAGGAAGGGATAGAATCATAAAAACTCTTTTTTTATGATACAAATTGATAGGATTTTACTAATTAACCAAAGTGGCACCGACGGATTCTTTCCAATTAATTTAAGAGAAAAAAGAAAGTAGAAGAATAGGAAAAATTGGCATAAATACACAGGAAGCTGAACTAATTGCCTCATAATCATTAACTTTGTAATTACTTTCCTACAATTAGATCAGAAAATGAAAAGAAAAGAAGTGCCGGAGAATAAGTAGGCAGGTCCACTGCATGAGTAGTACTCTTCTTGATTCCTTGCTTGTTATTCTTAATTTCTCTTTTCTGATTGTTGGGGCCAAGAGAATGATTTGTAAAAAAATAAAAAATAAAAAATAAGAGAAAATATACTAATGATGCTATAGATTGAGTGCATTGCACGTTATCACGAACTTATGACAATTTCGTTTGTCTATTTAATCTGCCAGTAAATATACCTTTAATTTAGTGTTTTATCTCTTCCTCTTCTTTGAAGCAAATTAGAGAGAATATTCTTGAATTTTTTTTTTCTATTTTAAATTGATCAACAACTGCCGAATAATTTTTAAGTGTCTTTGTTTTCGTTTTCACTTTGCTTTGTCTCCTCTTTGTTCCCTCCTTAAGCGATCGAGAGATGGCATCATTCAATTCTTGAGAACTCGGGGTAAGGAGAATTCACTTAATTAGAATCTATTCTCCATAACATCTACATTCTAAAAATAATTTTAATATTTACAAATTTGGATTTTTGAGATTGTAAGTCATGTACCTACATTTGATATATATTGATTAGGAATCTAAAATATTTTAAGAAATATGAGATTCTCGGGTTTGTTATAATTTATAGACATTTCGTAAGAATTATTTATATTTTCAAAACATCCATACAGTACTACTTTATAAACATTTTTTCTTTCAATTTCTAAAATATAAACTACGTACACTTTTTATTATTTTTTCTTTTAATTCTCCTTTTTTAATTCACTACACGAATAATGGCATTTTGCAGCGGTAGCAAATTTGGTCGCAAAAAGTCTTTTTTTTCATTTCCATCATTTTATTTCCAATGAGTGCGAATTCTACACAAAACAAAACATCTTGCGGCACAATTGATAGAGAAAATCTTAAAACCAGTTCGTCCAACCTCTCCCAAATAACAGCCCTATAATATCTACGTGACACGTAGGCTTCACATCTTAACTATTATGTGGATGCACATAAGGAGATTTTGAAATTTACTCCCCTCCCCCCGGCCCCCCCAACCCCCCACCAACAAAAGAAACGCATGAATATGGATTTAGGTTTACCCATTCCATCCCCCTCTTGCATAGTTGCGCCTCCCATTCACATGGTTTCACCCCTCTCGCGACACAGACATCTCCGCCCACCCTCTCCCAGGTCCAGAACTAAAACCTTGAAACCCCCTGATGTCGTGACCCACTCCTGTCTCTCTCAAAGCCGAGATCTCTTGTGACTAAGGACTGGTACTAGCCACTACCGACGAAGCCGTGACACTCTTAAGGATATATTTGGTGCCGTTAGCCTCTCTGGTATGACCTTTTACCAATTAAATAGATTGTAACATTTAAACAATAAATTCCTCTTTTGTCTGTTATCATGGTGGTACCTCGTTGTGATATACACAAGTTTCGTTAGCATTTCTTGTTAATGTTGATATTGGTGAAATGATCTCTTGGCCATTAGCCTAGTATGAGTTGGTGTTCTTTCTGTATAGAAAGGGTAGAATGGAAAAACAAGAGATCTTGGGTTCTGAATATTCAGCCCATTGGATTTAATATGCACAGGACTCAGAATCATATGAAAAAATAAACAAAGTTCACATTCTGACCAGGTTTCTTTCATTGGCATTGCATGTATATCGGTCATGGTTGGGTTTTTTATAAGTAATCGTTGGTTGTTTTCGTGACACTCCTTCCAGATTCTCTCTGTTGGTGCTGAAGTTAGGGAAGCTGGGACCAAAAACTTTCTGGTGGTGGTGGAACTGATGGTGGGTGAAGGGCGATGCAAAGCGATGGTGTGAATCTGATGGTGGGCAAAGCGATGGTGCGAATCTGATGGTGGGCGAAGGACTAGTGGCGTGCGGCGGTGCAAAGCGACGAATGGTGCGAATCTAATCGTCTGAAATACTAAAGGGTCTTTTGGCCAAGAGTCAAACTTCTCTTTGATTTATTTTCAGCTTCTGAGAGTTTACTACAATGTGATGAGGCTAGTGTAATTTTTGTGAAATTGCTAACGTGACAGAATTTAAGTGGAGGTTGTTGAACCTATAGTTTCGGATGGACCGCTTCAAAGAAGAACTCAAAATGATTTCACCACAATTAATTTACATGGAAAAAATTAGAAGTGGTTTGGATTTAGAGATGAGTTGAGACGGTTTGTAAATAGTAGAATAAAATATTGTTAGAATATTATTTTTTAATGTTATTATTGTTTTAGAATTTGAAAAAATTGAATTGTTTATTATATTTTGTGTGAAAATTTGAGAAATAAGTTGAGATGAGTTGAAATAAAATGAGATGAGTTGATATGAATTCTAACGACTTTTATGTCTTTTATGGCGATATTTGTTTGACGCTAAATATATTGGATGATATGTACCTATTTTGCGACGATTATTTAACTATTTGCGGCAACGAAAAATCACACCAAAAAGATCACACTTAAAACCATAGAAGTGGAAAAAGCCCTAATCCTTAAAGTTTAAGGTCTTGTTTGGATACAAGAAGCCTCTCAACTCATTTCTTCTCATCCCATCTAATCATTACAATTTTTTCAAACTTCCAAACAAAATACAATAAATAATTCAACTTTTTCAAATAAAAGAATAAAAATAATATTCTAATAATATTTTATTCAACTTTCAACTTTTATCTCATCTCAACTCACTATCCAAACCGGCATGATGCTAAATCATTTTTATGTTCTTCTTCACATGCTCTGAACCCCCACCCCCTGAATTCTATCTCTTGCCAGCTCTTTTGTTCGTTCTCTCTCTCCTTGCACTGCTATAGTCCCTTGTTGTCGCCGTTAGCAACTTTGTCATTCCAATAAGTCTCTGTCCATCCTCTCGTTTGTCTCTCATTTCTCTCTCTTCATATGCATCTCTCACTTTCTCGGGTTACCAAGCCGTCATCTATTGTCCCTCTCTCTGGCTACGCTGCTACGTTACAGCGGCCACCTCTGCCAAGCCCTTGGGCCATAAAGGTCCAAGCCCCCTTGTGTCAAGCACTACCCCCTGTCCATGTCTCTGTTGTAACGCCCCGTACTCAAATGGGTCGGATAATTACTACTTGTCACCTAATATTATTTTCTAACAATACAAATATAATTTCTAAAAAATCCATAAACATAAATTCATCTATTTAAACCAAACATATATACCATCCCCTACAAGGTTATTAACGAAATAATCCAATAAAACAAATTAATAACTCCACAAATTCTCCATAATAATATCAATCTCACAATAAATCAGATCAACATAAGGAAAATATCTTCTAATAATTATAGTACCCTTAGGTACTCAATAAACAATCATTTGCTAAACCCTGCCCACGCTTCATAATCTTGATTCAAAGCTTAATCATCTAAATCGTTTGAAAAATATTGTGGAGATAAGTGGTGAGTTATCATAAACTCAATAAGTAGAGAATATATACTAGTATATAAACATGAGCCTTTTCACGGAGTTCAGAATGTAAAACAAAATATTTTAGTTTCAGAATGCAGAGCAAAAATACGTTCTCAAAATACCTAAGTGACAATTCAAAATATTCATATTTCAAAATCCTATGGAATAGCATAACTAAGCATCATCGTCGTATCATATCATATCATAACAGAGGCCATGTTTGAGGCCCGTGGTAGGATTGTGCTATCCTTGGGGGCCAAACCCTGTAAAAACAGAAGTGAATCTTCCCATTATCATTCTCGGAGCTCCGAGTGTGCACACAGTAAAGACCACACAAAAAATCACTTTATTTTCAAAGTGGATGCACTCAGAGACGAAGAAATTGATACCAATCATATAACGGAGGCAACAGTTTTACACTCATTTTAAGGTCAGAGCAGAGCATAGCAGAAACAAAACCAGATACAAAATAATAATATTATGCCAAAGGTTTTTAGATGCCACATCATATAAAAACAGAGTGCTAAACATAATCATATCATCTTACCATAATCAAAACATATTCAGGGCATCTTCACATAACATGTACAAATTTTCAGATTTCATATTCCACAATTTAGACGCAGAATGCCAAAAATTTGTTCATGTCTACACCAATCATGAATAAAATATTTTTCTCTTTTATACAGATTTCATGAGTAATGCAGAACAAATAACCGAGGTTGTTTCAAATTTATTTTCATAACAAAACATGCATATTTCTCAAATCCCACCTCCCTAAGAATAGAAAAGAAAAAGCTCGTAACCAATTAAGTACATAAAACAGCTCACAAACACAAATCCAACAATCAACCAAGACACATTTACTCTCAATATGCAAATCACTCAAACATTCCAGAGACTATGCTATCACGCAATCATCAACATCCCACAGTACTATAATAGCCACTCTTCACATGTTACACACAACCCAAACAACAATACCACGACCCAACCAACCCATACATCAACCCCGAATATCCACACAACCTACAACACGTCCAACACAACCAACCCAACATACTTCATCACACAACCAACCCCAAAACAACCCCGACAGCCAGCATCAACTCAAATAGTAACAACGAACAACCACAATTTTTGTAGGTCCATCACAAATAGCCAACCATCCCGACCAGTCTAACACAAATAACCCTAAAATTAGATCTCCAATACAAACATCAGTAAAACCACTACAAACCAACACCATACTTCACATAGAGTACATATTTGCATATAAAAACATAGGGGTAAATTTTCAGCAACACCAATTGCTCAAGTCACAATAGTGCAGTGCAAAATGCAAGACTAATACTCAAGAGTAATGCCTAATTCTGTGCGGTTGATACGACTAAATCAATGGGAGAAAGGCACTGTCTAGAACATATTTTAATACCTTGTGACACAAATCAGCAACAATAAAACCCATCTAAATCCCTAAGTTAATACACGACGAAAACACCAATGACCAAACAACAATTTGAAAAGGGAAAATTGAGAGAGGGAGAGATAGAACAGAGAATATGAGAGGGTGTTGAAGGAATCTTACCGGTTTGATGAAAGACCACCTACGAGAGCGCCTTGACATTGGCGACGCTCAACGGGGAGAAGGGTGGAAGTGATGTGTGTGAGAGGAAATTAATGAGTGGGAAAATTCAAAGTGGGCGTGAGTGAGTGAGTGTGTGTGTGTTTGTGTGAATAGAGAGAGAGAGAGAGAGCCTTACCAGCGTAAGGAGGATCAACTGGCAACAACCCTTGACGGTGGAAGCGCACTACGTGCTGAAGGGAGGGAATGTTTTGTGCAAGAGAGAGGGAAAATCTTGTGAGGAGATACGGTGAGGCAGAGGAAAAATGTTACATGACAGCAGGATGGGGCAAGTGGTGATTAGCATAGTAGTGGAGAGGTAGCGTATGGTTGTGAGTGAGAAGTGGGATTTAGGAAAGTGAAGGTCGACGAATACCAGGAAGAATTAGAAGTTGAGTGGGTTGAGCAAGGCCGTAAGGAAATAAGAAGGACGTGGGCTGAAGTCAACAGACTGCAATAGCTATTTTTCCCTTATGTAATAGTTAGAGCCGATAGGCCTTTAGTTAAGAAGGACAATCCAGTAATTTACGTTTTATGTATATATCAAATCTGCATCTGAGAAGTTAGTTACGATTTGAGAATATTCTGGACTTAATTCTAAATTGGAGGAGCCTCCCTCGAAGCAGGCATACTATTTTACAGTAACAATATACATTTTCCATAAAATTCATCTTCTACCTCTACTTTCATCCATTACAATTCATTTTAGTTGTTACAAGGTGGCATCCAGAGCCCCCAATCCTCTTCTTCCATGGCTAAAGGAACACGTTTGACCCAGTTACAGGAAGGACTACAATCCTTCAAGAAAACAACAGAATCCCAACTCACCACCATAGGTGTTGAAATGCAAGCTGTGAGGCGCCATATGGAAGCCATGATGCACCAACTTTTATCAATGGCATCAGATCTGAAAAATGCAAACACACAACAATTAGAGGGAACCAGTCACAATGGCAATCCAAACAATAATGACAAGATGGTTTTACACACTGGTGAGGTCCACCCGAGAGCTATACGTTCGGATTTCCTTACACTTAATGGTGAAGATCCTCATGGTTGGTTGTATAAGGTGAGCCAATTTCTCCTTCCATAATACATTATCTTAGCAACGCCTGAGATTAGCATCTTTCCATATGGAGGGAAAGACGCTCGTATGGTTTCAGGACCTGGATGAATCAGGTGTCCTAACTTCATGGGATGAG